>NC_137686.1:8086065-8181065 GCF_963989245.1 Nansenia antarctica | reverse complement strand
GAGCATCTCTGGCACCGCACACTCCTGGTTTTCTTCCTACCTGGCGGGCCGCTCCTACCAGGTGACCTGGAGAGAATCGCTGTCTTCTCCACGAACCCCCTCCACTGGAGTACCCCAGGGTTCTGTCCTAGGGCCCCTACTTTTCTCTCTCTACACCAAGTCTCTTGGCTCAGTAATCTCTTCACATGGGCTCTCCTACCACAGCTACGCAGACGACACTCAACTCTTCCTGTCCTTCCCCCCGTCTGATGTACACGTGGCAACCCGTATCTCAGCATGTCTCGCTGACATTTCAACTTGGATGGCTGACCACCATCTCAAGCTCAATCTTAACAAGACCGAGCTCCTCTTCATCCCCGGGAAAGCCTGCCCTCTCCAAGACTCCCACTCTATCACAGTGGAGAACTCTACTGTAACCCCCTCCCTGACAGCCAAGAATCTTGGAGTGATCCTGGATAACCGACTATCCTGTGCGGAGAACATTGCAGCAACGGCTCGCTCCTGCAGATTCTTCCTCTACAACATCAGAAGGATACGACCATTCCTTACCAGAGAGGCAGCGCAACTCTTGACCCAGGCACTGGTCATCTCCCGCCTGGACTACTGCAATGTACTCCTGGCTGGGCTCCCCGCTTCAGCCATTAGACCTCTGCAGCTCATCCAGAATGCTGCTGCCCGGCTGGTATTCAACCTCCCCAAATACTCGCATGTCACCCCTCTCCTTCGCACCCTGCACTGGCTCCCGATAGCAGCTCGCATCAGATTCAAGACCCTGGTGCTTGCATACCAGGCAGCTAAAGGGACAGCCCCTGCCTACCTGAGGGAAATGGTAACCCCCCAAACCCCTGCCCGCTCACTCCGCTCCTCCACCTCGGCTGGCCGACTGGCCCCACCTCCTCTACACAGCAGTCGGGCTGCCCGATCACGTCTCTTCACAACACTGGCTCCCCGCTGGTGGAATGAGCTCCCCACAGCTGTCAGAACGGCAGAGTCACTACCCATCTTCCGTCGTAGACTGAAGACCCATCTCTTCAGGTTACATCTTAACTGCTCCTCCTGAGACATCTTCTGACCCTCACCACTACGTCTCCTAAAGACAACCGCTTTCCCCTCTACTGTGTCCCTAAGAACTTCTATTGCCCCCCTTGTACTGTTTCTCAGTTTCTCCAGTAAAAAAAAAAAAAAAGTTTAGAAGAAGGTGATAGGGAGAAGGTTTTTCCTTCTATCAGTGGCCCCGGGCCCGAGCTAGATTACTCTTCCTGCAACGAATGGTGGATTGCTGATTCACATGCTTAGTATTCAAATGTATTGATTGTAAGTCGCTTTGGAATAAGGCGTCTGCTAAATGCCAAAAATTTAATGTAAAATGTATTTCAATGTTAGTTTTTGTTTAGTAGTTTAACTTATTTAGTGCCAAGGGTGAATACAGTCACCCAAATTGTCAACATTCTAGAGAGCCAATTATGATGCTTAATTTTTTTAGCCAATCAAAGTGTTGTTGCTAGGTAGACACCACCTAAAAGACTTGGTGCTGTAGGTTCCAGAACCCTACAATAACCTTGCTCAATAACTGTCACTATGCATTTCTTTTTTTCTTTTTAAATATATTTTGAGGCATTTCTGCTCTATTGGGATAGAGACAGTAGAGGTTGACAGGAACGATGGGTGAGAGAGAGGAGGGATGACATGCAGGATATGTCATCAGCTGGAATGGAACCTGGGGACCCTTCAATTACATGGCTGACGCCTTACGGCCAAGCTCCACCATGGCCATCGAGCGTTGCGGCTAATGTGCGTTGCGTCCGAAATTGGGATCAAATGCATTGTAATCAATGAAAGGTGCTCCACCTGCCGCGTTGCGTTGCGTCAGCGTTGCGTCAGCGTTGCGTCCGATGGCTGCGTCCAAAGTAGACTTTCAAAAAAGTTTGATTTTTGCCGGTGGATGGACGCAGACGTCACAATGAGGTGAACTCTTGTTGCAGTAATGGACGACGAACGGCTTATCCTTGTGGATAAATTAAGCTATACGTACCCATAATTGATGAAAGAGATGTAAGAGAATGTAGGTGCTCTCCTGATCCAGAAATTCCCGCTATGAACGTCTTTGTTAATAACCTCGCGCTCTGAGCTCTCCTCGCGCTCGGTGGAGCATATGACAGTATGACATTTCCTACTTGACTGGGGTCACACTTTATTCCCTTATAGATGATCCACAGCTGCTCAAACTATCAACTGCAACTCTGTTGATATGTAACTAGATTTATGGTTAAGGATAGGGTTAGATTTAAGGTTAGGGCAAGGTTTAGGATTAGTGGTTAGTTAGTTGAAATGTTGTTGACAGTTAGTTGAACATCTACTGAACTAGCAATCTATTTGGGAATATGTAGATAAAATATTACCCTGATTGGAAAATGTTCTGTATGATGTTGTTATTGTTGTGGACATAATTGCAGTCAAGGGTGAAATTACTCCCGTATACAAAAAATGCCAGTGGAGCTAGAGTAGAACGTTGACGTTGACGCAACGTTGACGCGACGCAGCAGGTGGAGCTTGGACAACGGGAAGTTGACGCAACGTCGATGGCGAGTTGACGCGACGCAGCAGGTGGAGCTTGGCCGTTAGTAGTGCTCCGCCACCAAGCCCCCCTGTCTCTGTGCATTAGTAATGACAGTGCTGTCCTCCCTGCCAGGTCTGGTGGGCCTATCCCTGTCCTACGCCCTCTCCATCACCGGCCTGCTGTCAGGCCTCATCTTCAGCTTCACACAGACGGAGATGCAGCTGGTCAGTGTGGAGCGCACAGAAGAGTACTGCACCACGCTGCCCACAGAGCCTCAATCTGGCAACCCAGAGGTTAGTACTGCCCACAGAGCCACAATCTGGCAACCCAGAGGTTAGTACTGCCCATGGAGCCACAATCTGGCAACCCAGAGGATAGTACTGCTCACAGAGCCCCAACATGGCAACCCACACAGTTTACTTCAGTTCAGTTTGACTTTATTGTCCCAGATGGGAAACTTGGCTTTGCATACAACATACAAATATATGAATACAATTACACAGAACCGAACAATCATGGTATAATGCAAATAAAATTCCTCAATACAGCATGAAAGGTATAGAGTGGAGTACAGTAGGCTCTAAAAAGGTGTTTTAACATCAGTACACATGAAATTTGCATGCCAGCATATTGGCTTATTATTATTATTATTATTATTATTATTTAGGATAGTATTCCAGGATTTGATAAACCATGACCTATCCCCTCCCCTCCTACCATCCCCCCCTCCGCCCCCCTCCCATCCTCCTCTCCCCCCCTCCCATCCCTCCTCTGCCCCCCAGGTGCCCCCCTCCTGGCCGGGCCAGGGCTGTGTGGAGTTCCGGGGGGCCGTGCTGGCCTACAGACGGGGGCTCCCCAACGCCCTGGACGGGGTGAGGCTGGTGGTCCGGCCCGGGGAGAAGGTGGGGGTGGTGGGCCGGACGGGCTCGGGGAAGACCACCCTGTTCCTGGCTCTGTTCCGCATGGTGGAGCTGGACCAGGGGCACATCCTCCTGGACGGGCTGGACATCAGCACCGTAGGGCTGGGTCAGCTCAGGTGAGGAAGAGGAGGAGGAAGATGAGGATGAGGGTGATGATGATGATGATGATGGTGGTTGTGGTAGTAATGGCCAGGGACAGATCCTACTGGACGGGTGGACAATCATCAAGAGGAGGATGAGGGTGATGATGATGATGGTGGTTGTGGTAGTAATGGCCAGGGACAGATCCTACTGGACTGGGTGGACAATCATCAAGAGGAGGATGAGGGTGATGATGATGACTGATCGTAGTAATGGCCCCGGGCCCACTTTCATAGTGATATAAGGGGACTCTCTCTCCTAATTTAGGATGTAAATATTACATCATCGTTGTATTCCTAGTGAGCGTTTATATGTGACTCGGGAGGCTGGTGGAGGTAGACATTTTGATTGATTTTGTGTTTGATACCATTCCTCATTCCACTCTAGCCTTACAATGAGGCCCGTCCTCCGATTTCTACCTCCACCAGCCTCCCCTGATGTGCGCTGAGTGAATGTAGTCACATCACATCGTCTCCACGTGGTCAAACGGTTCATTTTCAGACTTCCACATTTCCACACGTTGTTTCTGTCGCCCCCTGCAGGTCGAGGCTGGCCATCATCCCCCAGGACCCGTTCCTGTTCAGCGGCACGGTCCGGGAGAACCTGGACCCCCGGGGACGCCACGCAGACCCACGGCTGCTGGACGTCCTGGAGCAGTGTCACCTCAGCCACGTGGTCCACAGGATGGGTGAGGGAGGGAGGGAGGGAAGAGAGAGAGAAGGAGAGAGAGAGATGAGGTTCACTGATAATGGACTAAGAATATGCCTTAGTAAGGCTTCTCTGCAGAGAGAGAGAGAGTGTGTGATAGGTCTCTGTTCCTCTGTGTGTTCCAGGTGGTCAGGTCTCTGTTCCTCTTGTGTGTTCCAGGTGGTCTGGGAGCGGAGGTGGGGGAGAGGGGCAAGTCTCTCTCTCTGGGACAGAGGCAGCTGCTGTGCCTGGCCAGGGCTCTGCTGACCGAAGCCAACGTAAGACCATTGCATGGCATAACATGGGCGGCAGGTAGCCTAGGGGTTAGAGGTCGGCCAGCAATCAGTAGGTCGCTGGTTCGATCCCCTAACTCCAGGGGCGCCGAAAATGTCTACCACCCTGTGCCCAGAGCTCTGTTCTCCCTGGGGGGGGTCGTTGTCTCAGTGCTTGTGCTCTGTTCAATGACAATAAAGTTAAATCTTAATTAAATCTTAAATCGTAACGCACCATCTACAATCAACAAGTAATATGGAGATAGATGTAGAGGTGCACCGGTCTGGTACTGAGCATTGGTATCGGCCCAAAACGCCGGATCAGGAATCAGAGATGCCATTGGATGGAAACTGTGGTAAAATCTTGTCAAACACGTGTCGTCGACTGACTGCTGAGTTGACGCACGAGTGCGGTGACATTGTCACCATGACAACGTCACCGTGACAACAATTAACAACCATGTCTGCGGGCCGGTATGACTGCATGCTTGAGACAGACACCAGTAAAACTGCTTACTGTTGCTCCATTTGCAAGGCGGGTGTTTGGAGGGGTGGCAGGAGCACTTGACACTTAAAATAAAACATTTTAAAAATGTATAGTCAGGTATAGTCTGATACTCAAAGCTCAGTATTCGGTATCAGCAATGAAAAAGTGGTATTGATGATAATAGAAAAGCGCTTTTCTCAAACTCAGGGACAGTGTACAGAAAACACAGAGAAGCAGGACAAAAAACTAAAGTTAGTGTTAGTCAGGACCCAGGCCATGCTGTAGGAAGGCGAGTCTGAACAGATGCGTCTTGGAGTATTAGTGCGTCCCTAATTAGAGGCTTCCCTCAACTGTTATCTTCCCTTCCTTTTTATTGTTATCTTTCATGTCCTCCCATGTCCCCCCATGTCCTTTCATGTCCCCCCCATGTCCTCCCATGTCCCCCCATGTCCTCCCATGTCCTCCCACGTCCTTTCATGTCCTCCCATGTCTGTGCAGATCCTGTGTATAGACGAGGCCACGGCCAGCGTGGACCAGAAGACTGACAGGCTGCTGCAGCAGACCATCAGGGAGACGTTCCAGCACAAGACTGTCCTCACCATCGCCCACAGGTCAGGTGGCCCACTGGACGCACCATAGCATCACACACAGGCTCCATGACATCACACAGGCTCCATGACATCACACACAGGCTCCATGACATCACATACAGGCTCCATGACATCACACACTGGCTCCATGACGTCACACACAGGCTCCATGACATCACACACAGGCTCTATGACATCACACACACAGCCTCCGTGACATCACACACAGGCTCCATGACATCACACACAGGCTCCATGACATCACACACAGGCAGGGCCGCCACTATGTACACACTGTGTGTAGGGTACCAAAACAGCCTAACGATCATAATGACGAATTATTTAAATCATTATTTATCTATTTAGTTATTCAATTATCGGTAGCGCTAAATCGTATGGAGCTACTATAGAGGCAGTGTGAACCACAAAGATGGCGTCGCTCACGTGTAAACATATTTTAGACCTGTTATGAGACTATGGAGGCACAAATTAGACTACGGCGGGCCGTCACAGTCTAGGTAATGAATGGGAAACACTGGACTATACCACACACTTTACTTCACACTTCACTCTTCTTCTGTCACCAGGCTCAACACCATCATGGACTCTGACAGGGTTCTGGTGATGCATGCTGGGAAGGTGGTGGAGTTCGACACACCTGCTGCTCTCTGCCAGAGAGAGGACTCCGCCTTCTACAAACTGGTTGGTGGGAGAGAGGAGTGACAGGAGGAAGAGCCAATCGGAGGAAGAATGTAACGGGAATTTCAATGGGAACGCTGATGGGAATGGCATTGGGAATGTTGGAGGGAAATGACAATGGGAGTTTCTCTCGTCAGCCCTACAGGAGCCCAGTGACGGTGGTCAGACTCTGTCGACCAATCAGCTAGCTAGTAGCTACACTGTCCAACGGAGTATGTATAACCAGGGGAGGCTGGTGGAGGTAGAAATCGGAGGAGGGGCTCATTGTAATGCATGGCATGTTGGTGCCATTTCTCATTCCGTTCCATGCATTACTATGAGACCGTCCTGTGTCCACCAGCGCCCCCTGCTGGAGGACCAGCCATCAGCCACTGGTGCAGGTTGACCTGGGGGGTATTCCATCAACGTCGCTAAAGGAAAATCTACGCTTATTTTGATAAATGTCACAAGACTGGATTTTCCTTTAGCGACATTGATGGAATAACCCCCAGTAATGGTCACGTTTACAATGGAAGGTTTGAATAGTAGGTTAATTAATCTGACCCTAGATCAGCGACTGACCTTTGACAGCAGAGAGCAGGGTCAAGGCTCACGGTGTCCGACAGACTCACAGGGTTTTTATTTTACTACCTGGAAGGAGTTGGGTTGTTTTTTTTAACCCAAGTGTCATTTTTTTTTTTTTTTTTTTACAATTTCTAAGCTTTTTATTTTGGAAAGACATGGTAAATACAGTATATGCATATGACAAAAACTGATGTCACAGCAATTGCAAAAGAATAAGGGAAGGAATATATTTTAGGTACTGTTTTGTCTTTTTTTGTGAAAGGTATATTTTGTACTGCTATAATGATGGGTTTTGACTGAAAAGTTCTAAGAGCAATAATTTACTTTGAATCACCTTTCAACCGTCAATCATTCGTAAGCGTCTGAAACGCTGTCTTGTACAGGGGCCTCATTTATAGAACGTGCTTAGATCAAATTTTGATCTTACCCGTGTCGTACGTAGAAAACCACGTCAACGTAGTGATTTATACAATTTCAACGTGAGTCAATTTGACCGTGGAAACGATCGTAGCTCAACGTCGAGTATTCATTTGCTTACGCACATTACCTACTGGTTATGCGGAGTTATTACAGGCATGTGAGCCGCACTGGAAAAACGTTGCCTACTGTAATTCATGCAAAGTTTAAGTGGCTCGTAATAAAATTAACGATGTTGTTATCTGCCGAGAAAATGAGTTTAATTCAAGATTTAAAGGGAACTGATGTTTATGATTGTATTTCAGTCTTCCTTTATATCCCTCCGGAGCTGTCTATCTCCCCTTCAACATGCCTATAGTGCGCTCCACAACGGACCTTGCCCGGCCACGCGCTAAATTATACTGGAGTTTCTCCGGTGTCTGGGAGTTCACAAAGGGAGTTCGCAATCATGTTTTCAATGTCACCTGATAAGAATAAGACCATTATATTATTACAGTATAAGCAGCACTCGAGTTGAGGCGGGATGAAAACAGTCAAAATCGTCCCCCTTCTAAAACTGCCCTCCCCTCTTTCCATACGTTATGTCATTTATCAATGAACGTGGTATTACTGCTATTTCAAGGTGCGAGGGGGCACGCACACATGCAATGACATTTTTACTGACACTGAAGTCACTGACGCTGAGGGGATGCTAAAATTGTCCTCATATGATAAAATCCACCATCCCCCCTGATTTTCTTTTACAACTTGAGTAGCCTACTGAGTATAAGCATTTGCCTGATTAGTTGTCATGATCAAACGTTACAAACGCAACTTACCGAGAAGCCACTCTTCTCTGCCCTCTCCCGCTTCCAGACGAACGCCTACCCTATATTATAGCACTTGTCTTAATTCAGCCGCTATAATTGAGCCTCTATCACAGGGCGTTAATACAAACCTCATTCACCTGCGTTCAATTCCAAGTATATTTGGTATTTATAGAAGGAAGCACATACGCAACTTTAAACCATCTCAGCCCGTTTTATAAATAATGCTTACGTCCGTTAAGAAAAATGTGCTTACGTGAAAGTCAAAGATGACGTTCAAGTACTTTTTTTATAAATGAGGCCCCAGGTCTCCTCATCTGGGTTAACGAGACCTTTGATTAAAGGCACGCATTACAGTCAACATACTTCACATGAAATGCATGTTTACACACTTACACACTGTTGTTGGCAGACACACTGTTAGCTTAGCGTACGTTTTTCACATGACATTCTGAATAGAAAGGCCACTTCAGGTCTCCCTGTAATGTGTTTTTATGTGTATCTTCCATCCGAAGAGTGAATTATGAAATCAGTTTGGATGTGCGTCACAATATTGTTACATCTGAGGTTTTTCAATGAAAGTGTGTGTGACCGCTGAGCTCAGAACAGTTGTGTCGACCAAAATGTAATAGAACTCCAAAATAATTAAGCTGCTCCATGCAAAAAAACACGAGATTTAAGGTTTATTTTTAGTATAGACCTATCCCTTAATGAAATAAATACTACTAAAAACAAACCTTTAATCTCTTTTTTAATGTGTGGACGAGCTGTATTATATTTGAGGATTTCAAGCCATTCTGTGTATAAAACGACTGCGTATTTGTCATTTGAGAATCTTCTGTCGCATCTTATTGTAAATACTGTGAGAGAATCTCAGGGTGACGTGTGGTCTTGGCATAATGTTGTGATCAGTCCTCTATTGTACCAGGAGAGGCTGGTAGAGTTAGAAATCGGAGGATGGGCTCATTGTGATCCATGCATTACAATGTGCCCGTCCTCCGATTTCTACCTCCACCAGCCTCCCCTGTAATGCACATGTACGTGTAAAGTGTTGAATATAAAATGACACTACTGGGATTAAACGTTTCATCTCCTTTGTTATGTTGTTACCCTTGGGGTTGGACCAGATCGCTACCTGATTACGTAAGCACAGTAGTTAAATGTTCTTTGAAAGGCGGAGTAACAACCCTTTCAAAGAACAACCCGCCCAACCCTTTAGCCCAACCCTTCACAGTTACATAATGAGCCTGTACATAGCACAGATTTCTCTCTCCCTGCACAGTGCACACCAGGTGCTTTATGATGAGCATGAGTCATATGAATCAATGGCCCTCTGCCCCTCCCAGAGAACAGGACCATACTTTGGCACAGGTCTGCATTTTTGTGGTGGTGTTCCTCTCCCTCCTTACTTGGGAGTTTCTACCTGTTGTGGCTTGTTGGGAAGGGCAGTGCTCTGTCAGGGCTTGTTGGGAAGGGCACTGCTCTATTTGTGTGTGTTTATTTTCTGGCTGTTTTGCCCAGTTTCTTAGTTGTTTCCTCTCTGTAGAGGCCAGTCATCCTGCAGGTTTCCTAGTGTATGCACTTTTGTGTGTGTTCATATATATGTGTGTGTGTGTGTGTGTGTATGTGTTCCTGTGTTCCTGTGTGTGTGTGTACACTTGTGTTTGTGTGTAAGTGTTCCTGTGTGTGTGTGTGTGTGTGTGTGTGTGTGTGTGTGTGTGTGTGTGTGTGTGTGTGAGTGTGTGACACTGAGGCGGGATGCTGGAGGTGTAACCAGTTTGTCAGCTTCAGGGGCTGATTACGCTGCTGTGCTCTCTGACGGCAGCCCCAGGTATGCTGGCAGACCCAGGTAGTAGGCAGGCCCCAGAGCAGCCCCAGTGCAGCCCTACAGAGCAAACAGCAGGGACTGATAACACGCTGCTGCAACTCTCTCACTGTGGCAGTTGGAACCTTCAATGGTGGAATAACAAGAAAATCCACAGCAGTCAAAACAGCCCCATGGAACCTAAGGTAAGAGGTAACATCGTTCCTGAAGTAGTAGAGATAGTGAACTTCACCATGGAGAGTCTGGTACACTTGACAGACAGAGTCTGGTACACCTGACAGACAGGGTTTACCTGCAAGTGTACAATGATGTCATCGCTGTAGTATTCTCTGTGTAGCCTGAGATTCTCATGGAGGGTATGTGTAGGTGGAATGCTGCTCTCTACCTTATGTAAGGCAGCAGTTTCGGCTGTCACTGTTAGCAAAGTGAGTGTTTGTTTTTGTAATATATTCATCTAGAACATCTTTATAACTGAAAAAAGTTAATTTTGCATTGTAGATGTACATGCTAACAGAAACCATTCGTTGTGAAGAGAAACTCCCTCTCAAATTGTAAAAAAAAAAAAAGTTCTGTCAAGGCATGTTTAGGTGAGGATTATTACTCGCAAGAACGTAAGCTTTGGCTGATCGATACAGCACACACTACTGTATGTGTAGAGCCTCAGAGAGTTGGGGGACATCCCTGCCAGTCGTTGTATAAACATCTCTTAGGGCTCCGCGTAATATGAATGATCAAGTAACGTGACTTACAGTAATCTAAGTCTGTTTGTGTGTTGACACATGTTCCCTGAAGCGTCATTTGTGACTTTGTTTTTCAGCCGACTTCTAAGCTCGTAGTAGTAACCTCGATACATCTGTAATTCTACTGTTTATTGAGGGCCCTGTTTACAGTTTGGTATCACTGGGTTGACTGAATATCTGCGCCTAAGGCATCTCATTTCCTAATCAGTAATTATAATAATTAACAAGTACTGTATGTGTTGTCTGAAATGATAAGGGAAAATGTATTGAAACTCTCAAGAAATAATAGTTAAGTAAGTCTAATTAATTTATATTTTACAGTTGGATATTTGATATATTCGACAATAATGCCATTGGTGTTTTAGGAGCAGATAATGTTGTAAAACAGTAATTCACTCAAACTGTTGTTTGTAATCGCCACCTCAGTTTCACACAGTGCATCAGGGCACACCAAAATAATCACCTAATTGTAATTCCTGGACTTGAAAGAATACTCTGTAATCGATCACTCCCTCATGAACCTTTACAGTAGGTGTGCCGTGATGAGCATAAAAGAAAGTGTTGTTGGTGGGTGTGGCTATACTGGGTTGTATACTCTTGAAAAGAAACCCTATTATAATACAAAACACTTCTTCTGTGGTGACGTTCTGGCCAAACGTGTTCTCTGGTCCATCCTGTCCCGGGGTCGTTCCTTGAATACTTCAGAGGGGCCAGCTGGTTGATTGTCAACCGCCGCCTAATTTGCATATGTAAACAAGCCCCTTAGTCTCAATACAGTAGCTTCTCTTTCTAAAGGTTTCAGCTGTTTCAGCTTTAAATGTATTTATCCCTTTTTTAATCAGGTAAGTGGACTGGGAACCTGTTCTCTTTGCAGAAATGACCTGGGGATGATTGAGCCAATAGAAAGCAGGGGATGATTAGGTTTTGGCCATGAGTTACATTGACATTGTTGGCATTTAGCAGACACCTTTATCCAAAGCGACTTACAACAAATACATTTGTCTAAGTAAGTGAATGATCTGTCCATCAGTCATCTCAAGAAGAGTAATTATGCTAGGCTAGAGCAGGGGCCATTGGCAGTCATAATGTTAGAAGGAAGAATTAGGAATTATTGTACATTTATTTTTATTTTGTATGTATATTTTATATATTGTGATCTTTCTGGTCAAAGGGATGATGTTTTTACTCTGTGGTTGCTGTGACTGTTCTGTTCACTTTACTGTGTAAGTGAAAGCTAATGTCAGTGAAACACACCCTGCAATATGTACTGTATGCTATACTTTATATATATGCGCCATTTAGCTGCCACTTTTATCCAAAGCAACTTACATTGCAATGAGTGCATACATTTCAGTATATATGGTGCCAGCAGGAATCGAACCCACAACATAAGCTTTGTTAGTGCCATGCTCTTCCAACTGAGCCACAGAGGACCACAACATCTATCTAAACATTACATATTTTCTGCACTTCAGGTTTGAACAGAAGAGCTATTGTATGCAGCAGTGACGGCATCAAAGGATCATGGTAAGGGTTTTTTTAAGGATTATTATTGATACGTGTACAATAGACAGTCATTAAGTATCATATTGTATTGTATTTACATCTTGTGTCATTTATGGGTTATGTACTCTACACATTCACAACACTGCTTGGACAAACTTTGAATGTCAAGTGGCTTTCCTGATTTTACATACGCACACACACACACGCACGCAAACACACACACACACCTGTGACCTGTTTTTCACGTCTTGCATGTCTGTCTGCCTCTAGTCTGGACATCATAGGAGGCGGAGCCTGTCAGCAGGTTTGATGCTGGAGGAGTCAGAGGAGGGAGGTTTGGTCGTCTCCGGCATTGACAGTGACTCCTCAGCCAATCAGGGGCTGAAAAAAGGTATGACCCTCAAGCTGTTATTGAACTTTCACAGTTCTTCGTGTTATAAATTGTGACTATGTACATTTTCTTATATCTGTATTGTGAATTGTATAGGGGACCAAAATAAACATTCTCAATCAACTCAATCAATGTCTTACTCAGCCATTAAGGACAGCTGTACAAACATTTTTCGCCACCTCACTGAGCAGTTTCACCTCCCTCCACCCACCACCTCACTGAGCAGTTTCACCCATGTGAAAAAAAATATGTTTTGCTCTAGGCACAGGCTCAGCCTAGTCAGCGTCCCTGGAGCAATTAGGGGTTAAGTGCCTTGCTCAAGGGCACAGCGGCAGTGGTAGGTACTTAGATATGATGCCAGCAACCCTCCAGTCACCATCTCACATGCAGCTCGCTCCTGAGGCGGGGATCGAACCAGTAACCTTCCGATTGCTAGCCGGCCTCTCTAACCTCTAGGCTAGATAGATAGGGAGGTACTTTATTGATCCCTGAGGGGAAATGAAGGCGTTACAACAGCTCACAAACAGCAACAGCTAAATAAAGTGATAATAGAATAAAATAAAATAGACATCTGAAATATTATATACAGTAAGAAGTGTCCAGTATGAATTAACATCCCCCAGCCTGACTGATCACCCCGATCGAGCCACCCGAAGAAGTTGTACAGTCATATTGTGGCAGGCAGAAAAGATCTAAATGTATTGTCCTGCAGGAGATGAAATTGTGGGTGCCACAATCAACTTCGACCAGCTGTCGAAAGCGGAGGTGTTGAAACTACTGAAGCTGATGGAGCCATTTGATGACAAGATCCAAGTTCTAACGAAGAGTGATCGGGCCAGCAAGAGTCTGGATAATCTGGACAGAGTCATCAAGGCACCGGAGGAGGTTAGTGTAGTTGTACAATTGCTGTTGGTGTCGATTGTAACATGCAATAACACATGAATAGAGCTATGGAAGTACTGTGGAAGACGGGCACATTGAAATGCATGGAATGACAATCAAACACGGCCATTCTATATGAAATGGTCCCTATTACACTTCAGCGATAACTACAACTTTAACTCAGGTATGCTGTTAATAGATAGTATTTACACAGAAATTACTATCTTACTAATTACTATCTTAACATGTAAAAATCTATTTGTCACTACAGTAATAACATTGTTAATAACATTGTTAACACATTGTGTTATTACAAAGGTATAGGTTTGGATCAACTGGATAAATGTAAAATAAAGTGTAAAACTAAATGTTGCACCTTCATTTCAGATGCTGAAGGATTCCTACAACAGACTCTACAATGCCAAGATAAAGAAGTTCTTGAAGGATGATGACCCAGGACGACCTGCAGCATCTGGGCCGAGAGGCTCCCCCAACGGAGACCTGAGACCCAAGGCCAAGCCCCAGGGGTCCAAGCCTAGCATTAAGGCTAACGTCAAAGCCCCCAAAGTCAGCCTACCAAACGTGAACATTAAGACACCCAAAGTAGATGACCCGTCTCTTGACGTGAAGCTTTCAGCTCCCAAGTTGAATGTGCCGGACATTACGTTGCCCACTGCTAATGTTAGCACACCAAATCTCTCTGTACCTCGTGGCTTGAATGGGTCGTTAGCGAGTGGATCTGACCCTAACCTTTCACTGCCTGGCCTTGATTTGAAAGGGTCAGGAGATGTTGAGGTGCCAAAGTTGGTGCCAGACTCACCAGATTTGGGTATCAATGGAGGTGTAAAACTGCCAAACATCGACGCACCGTCTGCTAATTTGAAAACGCCAGGCCTTGAGAAACCAAATGTCAGTCTTGGTAGCAATGGAGATGTCAATGTTCCAGACATCGATGTGTCCTTGCCCAAAGCTGACCTCAGTGTCCCTGACCTAGACTTGAAAGGCCTGGATGTCAACGTCCCAGATGTAGACCTCAGTCCACCTAAGGGTGATATCACAGCCCCGACTTTAAACATCAATGCCCCAAAGCTTGATATTGAAGGAAAGGCAGGAAAGAAATTCAAAATGCCCAAGTTTAAGATCCCCGACTTGGGTCTATCTGGGCCCAGCGTAAGTGGGCCTGACGGTGAGGTTAAAACACCAGATCTAGCTCTACCAGATGTGAGTCTACCAAATTTGACCGCGCCAGATGTGCGTCTACCAGATGTGACAGCACCAGGGGTTGACCTCAGTGGGCCTAACCTAGACCTAAAAGCTCCAGATATCAACGTGAAAATGCCCACAGGTAAAACGAGGAGGCGCTCCTCCAAGAAACTGATGAACCAAGACCTCAATGTGGACAGCCCCTCTGGTTATCTAGACCTACCTAAAGTCCGTCTCTCGGGCAAAAAGCATGAAGTACCAGATTTAGACGTTGATGCAGGTGTGAAGATCCCAAATCTGGATTTCAAAACCCCTACGATTGACACACCTGATCCGAGTCTCCCTAATGACCTCAAGGGTGCCAAAGTAGACGTAGGTATTCCAGACACAGACATTGATGTTCCGTCTGGGAAGTTCAAAATGCCAAGTATTAACATGCCTGACTTTGGGATCTCAGGCCCTGAAGTTAAAACCCCTGAGTTAAACACACCAGACCTGGACCTGTCAGGGCCTAATGTTGATCTCCCAGATGTTAGTCTGCCTGATATTAAAGGGCCTACACTAGATCTCAATACTCCAGACATCAACATGCCTTCAGGTAAATTCAACAAGCCATCTATAAAGAAACCACACATTGACCTGAAAGTGCCTGATTATGATCTGGATGCCCCCGCTGGTACATTTAAAATGCCCAAATTCGGGTTGCCTAAAAGACCAGACCTGGACATTGATGCTGATGTAAAAACACCAAAGCTAAGTCGCAAAGCTCCCAAGATTAAAGGAGGGATAGATTTGCCTGACTTTAATTTACCCAAAGTTGACCTAAAAGCACCCAAGTTAGACGTCGACACTCCAGATATTGACATTAACGCCCCCTCTGGGAAATTCAAGCTGCCAAAGTTCAAAATGCCTAAGCTTGGCTCCCCTGATGGAGACCTAGATGGGCCAGACCTCAGCTTGTCAGCTCCAAAAATCGAAACAGGACTGGCAGTCCCAGACATAGACATAGACGCACCTTCCATCGACCTCAACGGTCCTGATATTGATGTAGATAGCCCCTCTTGGAAATTCAAGATGCCAAGTTTCAAGTTGCCAGACTTTGGCCTATCTGGGCCAAAAATTAAAGGGCCAGATGTTGATTTAAAGACTCCAGACTTGGAGCTCTCAGCACCAAAACTGAAAGGAGATATTAGTCCCCCCAATTTGAATATGCCTGACCTTGATCTCAAAGGCGCCAAACTAGACCTCAGTAAACCAGAAGTTGACGTCAATATGCCCTCTGGTAAAGTCAATGTCCCTTGTCTTGATGTTAATGTTCCTTCAGCTAAGCTGAAAAAGCCCAAATTCAAACCATTTGGCACATTGAAATCACCAAAGCTAGACATGAATGCAGAGATGAAATCACCAGACTGGAGTCTCAAAGCTCCTAAGATAAAAGGTGGACTTGATGCCCCAGACATTGATTTACCAAACATGGACCTTAAAGGCCCTAAATTAAACATAGACACTCCAGACATAAACATTGGTTCACCCAAAACCAAATTCAAAATGCCTAAACTGAAAATGCCTAAATTTGGCATGAAAGGACCAGATGTGGACATAGATGGTGATTTGAGTGGTCCAGATATTGATATAAATGCACCGTCAGCTGACCTCAAGGGTCCTAAAACTGGTATAAAAATGCCAGACATCGATCTCAACTGGCCATCAGGCAAATTCAGCTCCCCAGATTTGAAACGACCTAAAGGTGACTTCAAAGGCCCCAAACTAGACCTCAATGCACCAGATTTGGATGTCAATATGCCCTCTGGTAAAATGAAAGTACCCACTTTAAAGACACCAAAGGTTGATATAAATTCTCCAGATTTTGATGTCGATGCACCCTCTGGTAAACTGAAAATGCCTAAATTTGGTCTCTCTGGCACCTTACCCAATCCGGAGATGAAATCACCAGACTGGAGTCTCAAAGCTCCTAAGATAAAAGGTGGACTTGATGCCCCAGACATTGATTTACCAAACATGGACCTTAAAGGCCCTAAATTAGATGTGAACGCCCCAGACATAAACATTGGTTCACCCAAAACCAAATTCAAAATGCCTAAACTGAAAATGCCTAAATTTGGCATGAAAGGACCAGATGTGGACATAGATGGTGATTTGAGTGGTCCAGATATTGATATAAATGCACCGTCAGCTGACCTCAAGGGTCCTAAAACTGGTATAAAAATGCCAGACATCGATCTCAACTGGCCATCAGGCAAATTCAGCTCCCCAGATTTGAAACGACCTAAAGGTGACTTCAAAGGCCCCAAACTAGACCTCAATGCACCAGATTTGGACGTCAATATGCCCTCTGGTAAAATCAAAGTACCCACTTTAAAGACACCAAAGGTTGATATAAATTCTCCAGATTTTGATGTCGATGCACCCTCTGGTAAACTGAAAATGCCTAAATTTGGTCTCTCTGGCACCTTACCCAATCCGGAGATGAAATCACCAGACTGGAGTCTCAAAGCTCCTAAGATAAAAGGTGGACTTGATGCCCCAGACATTGATTTACCAAACATGGACCTTAAAGGCCCTAAATTAGATGTGAACGCCCCAGACATAAACATTGGTTCACCCAAAACCAAATTCAAAATGCCTAAATTTGGTCTTTCTGGCAGTTTGCCCAAGGGACCGAATCTGGACATGAAATCACCAGACTGGAGTCTCAAAGCTCCTAAGATTGAAGGTGGGGTCGAGGCCCCTGACATCAATTTACCAAACGTGAGCCTTAAAGATCCAAAATTAAACATAGACACTCCAGACATAAACATTGGTTCACCCAAATTCAAATTCAAAATGCCTAAACTGAAAATGCCTAAATTTGGCATGAAGGGACCAGATGTGGACATGGATGGAGATTTTAATGGTCCGGATATTGATATAAATGCACCATCAGCTAACCTCAAGGGTCCTAAAACTGGTCTAAAAATGCCAGACATTGATCTCAGCGGGCCGTCAGGCAAATTCAGCTCCCCAGATTTTAAACGACCTAAAGGTGACTTTAAAGGTCCCAAACTAGACCTCAATGCACCAGATTTTGACACCAATATGCCCTCTGGTAAAATCAAAGTACCCACTTTAAAGACACCAAAGGTTGATATCAATTCTCCAGATTTTGATGTCGATGCACCCTCTGGTAAACTGAAAATGCCCAAATTTGGTCTCTCTGGCACCTTACCCAATCTGGACATGAAATCACCGGACTGGAGTCTCAAAGCTCCTAAGATAAAAGGTGGATTTGATGCCCCAGACATTGATTTACCAAACATGGACCTTAAAGGCCCTAAATTAGATGTGAACGCCCCAGACATAAACATTGATTCACCCAAAACCAAATTCAAAATGCCCAAATTTGGTCTTTCTGGCAGCTTGCCCAAGGGACCGAATCTGGACATGAAATCACCAGATTGGAGTTTAAAGGCTCCAAAGATTAAAGGTGGGGTTGAAGCCCCTGACATTAATTTACCAAACATGGACCTAAGAGACCCTAAATTAAACATAGACACTCCAGACATAAACATTGGTTCACCCAAAACCCAATTCAAAATGCCTAAACTGAAAAAGCCTAAATTTGGCATGAAAGGACCAGATGTAGACTTAGATGGAGATATAGAAGGGCCGGACCTCAGCTTGTCTGCTCCCAGACTAAAAAGTCCCAAAGCTGACCTCAACATCCCTGATGCTGATATTGACAGCCCATCCTGGAAATTAAAAATGCCAAGTTTCAAGATGCCAGATTTTGGCCTCTCTGGTCCCAAAGTTAAAGGTCCAGATTTGGAAACCCCAGACTTGAAGACTCCAGACTTGGAACTCTCAGCTCCAAAGTTTAAAGGTGATATTAGTCCCCCCAATTTGAATATGCCTGACCTTGATCTCAAAGGCCCCAAACTAGACCTCAGTAAACCCGATGTTGACATCAACAAACCCTCTGGTAGATTCAAAGTACCAACATTAGAGAAGCCAAATGCTGGGATCAAAACTCCTGATTTGGACATAAAAACTCCATCTGGTCAAGTAAGAATGCCTAAAATGCCCAAATTTGGGTTGTTTGGTTCATCACCAACAGGCCCTGATATGGATGTCAGTAGGCCTGATATGGGCCTCAAGGGACCAAAGATAAGTGGTGGGTTTGATTCTCCTGACATGGGGCTACCTAGCGTTGACCTCAACGCCCCTAAACATGATGTGGACACCCCAGATATGGACATAGGTTCACCATCATGGAAAATCAAATTGCCATCCTTTAAATTTCCTAAGTTCGGAAGTCCAGATGTAACAAAGACAGGGTCAGATATCGACTTTGGTGCAGCTTTGAGAACTACAGACATGCAAATCTCCCGACCAAAAGCTCACGTGGACCTCAAAACGCCAGACATAAAGGGAAATATTGCAGGTCCTCAAGTTAGTCCCTCAGGTGTCAAACTGGGCTTACCCAAAGCTGACATCAAAAGCCCTGGACTAGATCTTAATGCTCTAGAGCTTGACATTGACGCTCCCAAATCCAAAGTGCCATCTTATAGTAAACCGACATCTGATGTCACAGGACCAAATGTAAACATTCCGGGCTTAAACATAGATACAGATGGGAAGTTGCCACTCACAGACAAGAAATCTAGAAAAGTCAAAGGACGATCCAGTTATCCTGTTGTGGATGCAGACATGCCCAAAACTAATCTTAATGTCAAAGGGCCTGATCTGGACCTGGATGATATCTCCGGAGAATTCCGTATGCCCAAAAAAAGAAATTCCAATAAGGATCGAACGAAAATACCAGACCTCGACGTCGACTCTGATCTCAAAGTCTCAGTCCCCAAGCTCCCACCTCCACAGAACTATGAGCAGGCATCCGTGGCTTCACTGCCAGATTCAAATCTAAGCATAACTGATCTAAAGGGCCGTAGACACCACAGGCGATCCCCGTCTGGAGACGGTGATCCACCGAGACCAAGCAAATCAAAAAAGAAAACTGCCAAATCTGATTTTGGAATGTCATTGCCAAATTTACTTGATTCAAACCTCATATCTGCTGACGGTTCAGCGGGGTATGATGTCAGTGCATTACCCAAAGATGTTGAGTCTGGGGTGAGACGCAGGACTGATGCGCCAGACAGGAGGAAGTCAAATCGCAGATCTCACACCATCGGAAGTCTAGACTTCATCTCAACTAATGTGGACCTTGAAGTTCCATCTGATGATGATAAAGGGTCCACATACTGGTTTGCTAACCTTATATAGCATTCATTTTTATTATGTTAATACATTTTGGGCCGGTTTCAGAGACAAGGCTTAAGCCTAGTCCTGGACTAAATCACACTTTCAATGTAAAATCTCCATTGAAGATGTTTTTTAGTCTAGGATTAGGCTTAAGCCTTGTCTGTGAAACCGGCCCTTAATGTAATATTATTATTATTATATAAAATAATATTATTATATATTGAAATATTGAAATGGACTTTCTAGTGGTTTAAGCAAGTTGAATAACATCTCGTAGATTTGGTCTATGCTGCTCAACTGTTTCTCTGTTGTGTTTGTGAATGTTTTTTTCGAAATTATGGAAGAAATACCTCAGATGGCCAAAGCTCCATACATACAGGAAGGCTCTCCAAACAAATGAAATTCAAGTCAACTTAACTCCCTCTCAAATCAGGGGAAAAGGGGGCACTTTGAACAGAGCAATGTCATAGGTCATTGTTGGTGCAAAACAAAAATCTGAATTACTGAATACATTTAGTTTCAGGTTTGTGAAAGGTTTTGATTATTATGCATATTATGCATTTACTGCCTTCTGTTGGGACATGATGGAGAGTAAGACAACATCTGTTACACACTTGCACTTATTTGTATGTTTTATGTAAATTAATTGTTATTTGTAATGAACATTTGCTGTATATAAATGCCCTAAGTGTTCCAAGCATTCTCATATAAAGTGTAATATATGGAAATATATATAACTATTGAAAAACTATTTTAATAGAAACATTAGTTTCTATCATACTGGTATGTTTGTTGGTGTATTGTTTGAAAAGTACTTTAATCTACACTTGATCTTTGATGTATGACACTTTATTGTAATAAAAGGAATTTGAATATAGTAATATGTGTGCGAGTGTCCAGTTATTTGGCTCAATGTCTGCCTCAACTCGACAAGGCTTGGAAAACAACAGAGGACGCTGTACAACTCAACTGCTTTTTTAAAGAGATTTCTCCCATTTATTAGCTTTTTGTTCTTCCCACATCAGTATCCACACAGTCATTTTTTCCAAATAATCTGACAGTTATGAACAACAGGTGGAGTAGGAATGGGTTGAACACCATTAAAGAAATAAAAACAATAAGAGAAACTTAACTAAATTCATCAGGCCAACAAAGGACATTGAATGACTTTGTGAATGTCACTCAATACATCTAATTTCCTTTCAGTAATTTCCATATCAATCATTACTAGTCATTTCAGCAAATCAAAATACATCAGTGGTTCACCAAAGGCTAGTTATCACATTACAATAAATCATGAACACTAAATAAATAATAAACCTCGCCCACAATAACTTCTTAAATGCATTTACATTTTGGGCATTTAGTAGAGGCTTTTATGCAAAGCGACTTACAACAAATACATTTGTCTAAGTAAGTGAAGTCATCTAACCATCAGTCATCACAAGAAAAAGTAATCTATGTTCAGGCCAGGGGGCATTGGCTGTCATAATACTAGAAGGAAGAATTATTATTATTATTATAATTATTTACAGGAGGGAAACTGTATGGGGGGGGTAGAGGGGAATGAGAGGTCTCAGGAGGGATGATTAAGGTGCAGCCTAAAGAGATGGACTCTGCAGTCCTGACAGCATTGGGAAGCTCGTTCCACCAGCAGGGGCCTGGACAGTGAATACATGGATGCCGGCTCGGCTTTAACACCAATACTTCTTTAAATTCATGTCCATAAACTGAAATACATTCTTTATTAAATTCAAAACAAATTGTACTAAAGCATTAGCCTGTTTCAAGTTTTATTGTTACGTGACATTACACTAGACTAGTATAAGAGTGCAAAATTCTTGGCCTTCAGTTCCTGACATTGCAATACAAGACAATAAGGCGAAAGGCAGGATAAGTCAAGATATAAAAAAGTCACAATGGTACAAGACATAAGTGACAAAGCCAGGATACAATTAGCAGTACAAATTAGCAATACAAATAGTAAAACAAATCAAAATAGTATAGTACTCTGGATGTCATGAGTATTGCACTCGGTGGCAGTGGGTGTGAGGTAGGCTTGAGTAAAGTGACTGAGCTGAAGGTTGAGATGGTCCTAGACATGGGGTAGGGGGCTGATCACTGCTTGGGGGTAGGAAGGGGCTGTTCCCTTCAAAACCCTGCCATTATGATGCTAATTACAAACAGCAATACATAATGATTTCAATACCAGCTGGTATTTCCACTATAATTCTAAGCATTCCATTGTTGACTTTTCCTAGTTGACCATTACAGACACACTCAAACAAAGCACATCTCTACATACCAACAGCTTAATTGAAGTCTTCCGCTATGAGTGAAATGGGAGCAATCCCCTAATTAAATCCACCTGTGCCCTCACCCCAGGTGCACTATTTATAGCTCAGCGCTGCTGCCCTCTTGTGTGACACTTCGGAACTGCACCCTCACCAGGCTACTCAACCACAATGCGATGTTGACTACCATTGATTTTGAAAGGGGAACTTGTCTTGAAACAAAAAATAAACTCATTCATCACTTCAAAGTATATGACTTGACAGCGAGACTCAGTTAAGGTTCACAAATCATGCCACAGGCATATTCACCTACATTGGTCATAGTCACTAATGTCCCCATATATTTGCACTTGAAACTTTCAAATTACGTTGGGTAAAGCCTTCTTTTTACCCATAAATAGTACCAAAGTTCAGTTCAGTTCAGTTCAGAATAAAAAATACAAAAACCAGGTTCAGTCTTCTGTAGCCAAGCATCAACTGTCGCTGTCACCTCTACGCACACGTGGGTCGACTCGTCATCAGTATGCGACGATACATTCACGCATGACCTTTCAGAGTTGGAATCTGAATGGAAATTGAACGTCTTTCCTATCATAACGATGTCTTAAAAGACCGGAGTTTGAAGTAATTGCACGTATATGCCACTGGTCTAACACTGGTCTACCGAAAATGTTTCGCATAACTGTCACAGTTTGCGGTAGAGGCGTTGCCAAAAGGGTGAGTACATCTCTATCTAACACTGGTCCCATGTTATGAGTCTGTGTGTTGAGTTGATGTGATTTGGTGATGGATAGAACCATTGGAGAGATGATGGCGTTGAAACGTTGATCATGTTGTTTCAGTTGTCTTCATCGTTTTATGGAGAGACTTCGCTACCCCCCAATTTACGCATCCCCTCCAATCTCATCGACCCTTCAAGAACAAGTAAGATATCTGCATACTGAATGAATGAATTAATGGTCTTTATTGTCATTGATATAGTACAGGTACCAAACAACGAAATTTAGGAGGGGTGGCTCCCCTGGTGCTAGGAAAAAAGACTAAAAACAAGAGAGCCAAAGGTAAAACAAAAAAGAGAAAAAGAGCTGGTTGACATAAATAAAGGCTATGTACACTATCTACTATACTATACTACTATACTATACTATAAAACACTGTGCTGTACTCTATGCTATGCTATAAATATCCTAACTTTTTCCTATATCTGAACCTTATGTACACATGGGTACACATACTGTCCATGTCTGTTGTCTGTCCATACTGTCCATGTCTGTTGCACATTCAGAAAGTAACGATCCTAACCGATGGACTTCAACAACAACAATAACAACAACAACATATATAAGCTAATATCTGCTCTTTCTTTCCAGAGAGGCCCCCTCCGACATCAGACTGCAGTCTCCCAGTGTTGCGGAGATGTGATGCCCCAGTCCCCATCCACCTGAGTCCCCTTCAGACATGGGTGGAGACCCTGGAGAGGCAAGAGTCTGAACCTCTGGGCCTGGTGGACCTCCACCCTGACGTGTTCTCGGTGCCCCCCCGGGTGGACATCCTCCATGCTGTGGAAAACTGGCAGAGGAGTTACGGGAGAATTGTACGTTGTCACTGACGTACTCAACTGTCTCAAAGCTGTGGTATTGTTCTTTGACTGTTGCCCAGTAGGCTAAATAATAGTAGTAGATATATAGGATGCTACTGTCTTGGCAAGGGCTCTCATGAGAGATTCATATCTCATGGGACTTACATTAGTAAAGGATGAATACATTATGTGTACCCAAAGATCAGCGCTTATTTATATTCAGCTATATTTATCTGGCTAATGTGAATGAATGAATGAATTAATTAATTAATTAATGAATGGTCTTTATTGTCATTGCTATATTACAGGTACCAAACAACGAAAAATAGAGACCTCATTATGTCTTTACAATCCACTTTACAATCCACCCACCCGTAAGTCTGCACCGCTCTGCGTTCATTGTAGAGAGCAGACTAGCCTGCCACAGAAGAAACTGAAAACTGTGGCCTGGGTTGGTCCAGTGGTCGACAGAGCACACATAATAAGCCCATGTCGGCATGGGTTCGAATCCGGCCCATGCCCTCTCTCCTTACTTTCCTGTCTGTCTTCACTGTATCTGTCCAATAAAATGAAAAACATGAGTGGGACTGCCCCACTCAGAAAAAAAAGAAGAAACTGACATGTTGTCCTTTGTGCCCCTCAGAGCCACGCCCACACGAAGGTGAGGTCAGAGGTCAGGGGCGGAGGCAAGAAGCCCTGGAACCAGAAGGGGAGTGGCAGAGCCAGACACGGCAGCATCAGGTCCCCCATATGGAGAGGAGGTGAGGGGGGCTGGGTCCACTATGACACCATTTAGGGGTAGTGGTGGTCTAGGGCAGTGGTTCCCAACCTTTTTTGTCTTGTGTACCCCTTGAGCTGTTTTGCCATGCCAGAAGTACCCCCTCACTCATGCGTGTTGATTATTTCCAAAAATGTTCAATTAAACACTAACTTGCAAATATAACATTTATTATACAACAGTTAGTTCCGACCAAGTCATTTGATTGGACAAGAGGCATTCCATGAGTGCCGATATACAGTATAACAGCACTGGGACTTTTAACTATATGTATCTGTATCTGTCCACCGCACATGTGTTCTATTACAGTTTTTTCCAATTGCTAACACAATAAAATGACATGCATAGCACAATTATTTAAACTGACACAGAGAGAGCAAAACCTCTTCTCGAGTCTCCAAAACTCTAAACACATTTTCTGCTTTACACACATTTTGCTATTCAAAATTGCACTTTTTAAATGCACTAAACACGGTTCTCTGCCTAAGACACAACAATCTGACATAAAGTCACATGTTTGCCATTTCAAAACACTGCCATTCAAAATTAGACTACATGAGCTAATTGGCCAATACATGTGCCACCTGGCCACCTCAATGTTTAATTCATTCATCACACACACACACACACTGCCTCGAGACAGCCAGCGAACGTCTGTGTGAAGCAGTAGCTGCTCATGCTCTGACCCGCTGCCATGACAAAGAGTTTGAAACAGTCTGTGGTTCATTGGCCGGGACTGAATGAAGTTAATCACCTTAACTGCGTCGTCCATAACTGCACTTAACTCGGGGCTCATCCTTTTGCTGGCGAGTGCCTCCCGGTGAATAATACAGTGTATCCACTTAATTTGGGGGTTCACCTTCATCACACGCCCAAGCAGCCCACGCACCTTACCCGTCATTGCTGCCGCTCCATCGGTACAGATGTGACTGCAGGATTTCCACTCCAGATCGTTGTCTTTGAAGAAGCTGTCAATAATCAGAAATATTTCCTCGCCAGTTGTCTTTTCTGGCAGCGTCTTGCAAAACAAGATATGCTCATTTATGTCCGACTCTACTTTATAACACACAAAGCAGCTGAGCCTCCTCACTAACGTCGGTCATTTCATCTAATTGCAAAGCGAACTGACCTGCTTGCTTCATTTGATCCACCACTTGTCCGACAATATTTATGGACATATCATCAATCCGACGGGAGACGGTATTGTTTGATAATGGTACCAACTTGAGCGCGTCAGCTGCTTTCTTGTCCAGCATAGTTTTAGCCAAAATCATAGCGGCAGGCAAAATCAGATCTTCGGCGATTGAATGTTTTTTTTTTTACTTAGCCACCAGTAATGAAACAGCATAGGACGCCTCCAGTGCTTTGCTTGACACACTCGCCGCTTTCTTCAGTGTAGCCTGACTTGACTTGAACTCTGACAGTTTTCGCTTGAAAAAGTCGTCAGTTTTACCAACAGTTGCTAGGTGTTTGGTGCTCTGGTGTCGCTGTAAATGGGATGGCTTCATTGAATTATTAGCCAGGACTTCGCCGCAGAAAAAGCACTGTGGCTGTGGTGGATCAGCCGATGTACATGTAAATCCCCACAAAACATATGTTTCCAAATAATAGCGGGGTCCTTTTTTTGTTTTTTTTCTCTGATCTAACCGTCTGATCTGCCTCTGATCTGACCGTTACTGTAGCTGGTCGTCTTTGCGGTATACTGACAGGCCTAGCTGACTTGCGTGCGAAAATGATCGTGAACATGATTTAAATGTGACGTGACTACCACTTGTGTTACAGTCCTCACCTGTCGGGGAGGAACTTAAGTTGCAGCGTACCATTTTAACAACAGGTTTATGAAATTACTTGTATATTTATTTATTTTTTTGGAAGGGGAAATAAATTATAATTCCAAATCTTTCCACGTACCCCCTGCAATCCCCTCACGTACCCCTAGGGGTCCGCGTACCCCCGGTTGGGAACCACTGGTCTAGGGGATAGTGAGTTGGACTGGTGAAGTCTTGGTCACGAGTTTGAATGCCACCTGGAACACCACCACTAGTGTGCCCTTGAGTAAGGCACTTACTTAGCTCTAAGTTACACCAGGGAGACTGTCCCTGTAATCTTTAATTGTAAATCGCTTTGGATTGAAAGCGTCTGCTAAATGGTAAATTATATGGAGCAGGGTGGAAATGGAAAAAGGATGGGCGCATTGTAATGCATGGAATTATACCATTCCTCACTGTGTTCCATGCATTACAATGAGCCCCTCCACCCTCCGATTTCTACCTCCACCAGCCTCCCCTGGTGTGGAGTCATGTGTGGTGGACAGTACCTGATATACTGATAAACACACCAGGTTATACAGGCTAGGGCAGCTAGCCTGGAACTAGGCTACAATACAGCAGTGACCAGCAGAATAAAAACTGTTTCAACTCGATGGTGTTTTTATGAATATGATAAAGATTAATGAACAAGCATAGGTTAAATCAGTTAAAAAAATAAATAAATAAAAAATCCAATCTTGCAGCCAAACTAAACAAAAATGAACGATGAAGGTACAGTATATCAGATGAACGGATAATTAGATAGATACTTCCCGATCCCAGAAGAGAAATTAATGCATTACAGCAGCTCACATCACAAAACAACAATAAAGTGACAATAGAATTCAAATGAAGATAATTAGAGTATAACGGAGATGTGTTGTTTCCTCCAGGCGGTGTTGCTCACGGCCCACGGGGTCCCACAGGATACTACTACATGCTGCCCATGAAGATCCGTGTCCAGGGACTCAAGATCGCTCTCAGCTCCAAGCTGGCCCAGGTATGTTCCATGTGACACGTGTCAGTTCTTATTGAATTATCACCTTGATTTGAGCGGGGTGTCCCACTGAGACCAAGGTGTCTTTTTCAGGGGAGCCCTGCAATGTGTTAAACACAAGCATCAATTCATTCACTCCAAACCTGTCACACAATTCATACGTTTAAGTTTGCTACACCAACACAATGTGTATTTGTTCACCTATTTCCCACGTTCAACTGGAAACATTTTAAATTCAGATGATGGATAGCTGTTTATAGCAGTTAATAAGGTTCCATAACCCTATCCATATGAGTTGCATTTGCTGCTAGATTAATATAGTTTGGTGTCTCCATGTCTGGACTGTGGTTCTGTGGGTTAATGTTCCATGTCTCCATGTCTGGACTGTGGGTTAATGTTCCATGTCTCGACCGTGGTTCTGTGGATTAATGTTCCATGTCTGGACTGTGGTTCTGTGGGTTAATGTTCCATGTCTGGACCGTGGTTCTGTGGGTTAATGTTCCGTGTTGTTCTGTGCTACAGGACTACCTCCGCATTGTGGACTCTCTGGCCACGCCCACTCCGGACCCCCAGTACCTGCTGGACCTCATCAGACACAAACGCTGGGGAGAGTCGGTCCTCATAGTAGATGCGTAAGTACCAGCAGTTAACTAACGCTCACACGTCTTAAAGGGAAAGTCAACTCCTAAATCAAAATTCGTCCAATGTTTTCAGATGACAACATATCTAATGTTGAGTTTAATGTCCTATAACGTTGGTTATGTGTAGATCGAGCTGTATGCTTGATATTGAAATGAATGGAAGATGTCGCCAGACAAACTCTTTTTTATTGAGCTGTCCCTCCAAAGCTCATTGAACATGCTAACGTCTAAGCCACGGTGAGCTGCAGTATTGACTAGTCTTGTGTTTTTGCAGGGGGGAGGAGCTTCCTGAGAACATCCTTCAGGCTACGGCCAACCTGAAGTCTGTGAACGTCATCCCGGCTATTGGTAAGATGACACTTGACATATCGGTAGCTGATCGTTCTTAAAAGCCCACAAGCGGCTTTTCTTCCCTTTCCAACACAGCCACCTGGCTTTCACCTGTCCAGCCATCTATGAAAAACGACCCTTAACTCCAATAACTCAGTCATTCTGCTGCCTGGTTGTCCTAGACCGTTCCTGCTGATAGACAACTGTCACCGTCATGTTATAAGGATGACAACAGTTATTTAACAGCAGAACCAGTCTGAGTTGACCAAACAAGTTATTCTAAAGGTTATCTATGAATAGTTTTATAAGTAGTGCTAATGAAAAGGTTACCACTGTCGCCTTAAGACAGGTGAATCATGACACAACCATCTCCACAATTCAATATGTTATTAAACCCACAGGGGCTCTAGGAGGACGAGGCTTAGCGTAGTCCTGGACTAAATCACACTTTCAATGTAAAATCTCCATTGAAGATGCTTTTTAGTCTAGGATTAGGCTCATGATCATCATTAGATCATGCTGTGAAACCGGCTCCTTGTGTTTTAGCTGCTTGCTGTCTTCTCTCTCCAGGTCTGAACGTCCACAGCATGCTGAAACACGAGGTCCTCGTCCTCACCTTGGAAGCAGTCAAGTTTCTGGAGAACAAACTGCTTTGGCACGACCACCGATACACACCTCTCTACCCCTTCAAACTGCCCTACACTGACTTTCCATAGGACCTCTCTCTGAGTCATGTAATATAAATTCAAGGATCCAAATGTTTTGTCATCATGTCTTTAATATGTTCAATAAAAAATAAAAAAAACGTGTGAATAAATAATTGTCAGTTCATTAAAAAATCAATGCAAACGTGATTAGGATAAGGAGGCTGGGGGGGGGGGGCTTGGCTGGTCGTCCAGACTGTTTGTGCAAGGCGTGTACAGACCGTTCCCTAGTGAGGCCTATAGTCGGTAGCTGGCTTTGGGAGGTAGAAGTCCGTTGGCTAAGTCATGTCGAACCTCCCATCTCAGCGCCAAACGTTTCTTATCTGTCGGCACCACGTAGGTGTTGGGCACGAAGGTCCGTCTAGGCCTCGGCTGGCGGGGGGAAGAGAGAAGATTTACATTTACATTTCTGGCATTTAGCAGACACCTTTATGCAAATACATTTGTGTGAATCATCTATCCATCAGTCATCATAAGAACAAGTAATTATGCTAGGACCAGGGGCCATTAGCAGTCACAATGCTAGAAGAAGGACGTTTTTTTTAACACCACACATTTTTTCCACAGGCTGCATACTTGTTTGCTGTTCATATGTCAATGTTAACTTCATGTACATAATGAGCTGAGGTAATGACTGAAGTAGTAGTGCTGTAAATGAACGATACTCACTGGTGGAGGTTGGTACTGAAGCTGTTCCTGAGGAGAAAGGAGAGAGGCATAATGTAATGGCGCTTTTCCACTAGAGGGCTGACCCGGGTGAACACAGCTTTTTTATGCAGCATTAAAGGATTTGTGGACATTCATGTTATCTATTATCCACTACTTGGCCTATATGCATATGTACTGAATCAAACTGATGAGAAGCCTCCACAATAAATGAGTAGTGTTAGAGTTGTGTTCATGTGAAGGTGTATTGGAAAGGTGATTCAAACATGGCCGCCGTACCCTGATTGCCCAGTGCAGAGCCTTCCTGTCCTTCTCTCCTGGGGCCTTGAACATCTCCCAGTCCTGTTTGTACTGGAAATACCTGAGGAAGATACAGGAAGATACAGGTTTTAGAAACAAGAATGAAGCACAGAATCACATCATATTGAGTTAATTGATTGTTCAGCAATATATCATTAGCAATAGTAATAGTTGAATTACTGGAATTGATTGTTGATATGCAATGCATTGTTAGTCTCTGTAATAAACATTATTAACAATAATCTGAGTGACAAACAACAGTAATACAGTTTCTCTACTGTACTGACAGAAAAAAGTCATTCTTCCTTCTAGCATTGTAACTGCCAATGGCCCCTGGTCCTAGCATAGCTTTGTTTTTCTTATGATGACTGATGGATAGACGATTCATTTACTTAGACAAATGTACTTGTCGTAAGTTGCTTTGGATAAAGGCGTCTGCTAAATGTCTGTAAGGACTTACTTTGTCACAGGGTCAGTCTTCTTCAGGTTCCTGGTGTGCGGGTGGTCCATCATCGGGCGGATAACTGCAGGAACAAGAGTTAGTGTCAGCTGCCATCTACACCAGCATCTGGCAGGGCTAGGGGGCTGACTGTGGACTGGCAGGGCTGGGGGCTGACTGTGGACTGGCAGGGCTAGGGGCTGACTGTGGACTGGCAGGGAGAACTGAGAAACAGCCTGGGGAGGCTGGTGGAGGTAGAAATCGGAGGACGGGCTGTTTGTAAATGAAGGGAATTGGGAATGTTTGACACCATTCCTCTTTCTGTTCTATGAAATACAATCAGCCCGTCCTTTGATTTCGACCTCCACCAGCCTCCCCTGGTGATATGCTAGCGTATGTAGAGTACTTACAGGACTTGGGTCTCGATCTGATGTCGCTCTCACTCCTTGATCTTGCCTGAAAGACACGTAAACACACATGATAATATCATATACAATATATGAATGTAAACACACATTAATGATCAACATATAGCAGAGAGTAACCCAACTTTTGACAGCAATTATAACCGAAGACCACAGCTATCACTGTGATAGAACATTGCTTTTTGCAAACATGAAAACACGACTGATTGATTCATTATTGTGTGCATTCCATGGTACCCACAATGCAACATTTTCCAACGACAGATATTCAGAGCTGGTTGTGTGTGACCGTAGTACCCACCATGCCTCTGATGTAGGACTGGAAGGCGCTGTGGAGGTCGCTGGCCTCAGAGCTGGCCCTGTCACTCTGGCTGGCCCTGTCCCCCCCCTCACTCCCCAGGTCTGAGGCCTGCTGCTGGGAGGACAGCAGGGACACCTCCAGCCCCCCCAGACGGTCCTCCAGGCCACTCACTTCCCCTGAGGGAGGCACAACACAAGAATATTACGATATTAATACTGTGATAATAGTATTGTTAATAATATTATCATAATAACGTTAGAATAATGTCATCATTTACACTGTCTTCTGTGGCTCAGTTGGTAGAGAATGCACTACTAACAATGCTTAGGTTGTGGGTTCAATTCCCGCTGGGACCATATATACTGACAAATGTATGTGTTACGGTACATGTGGGAATATGGTACATGTGGGAAAACTAGGGTTAGGGTTAGGTGCTAGGATGCTATGGTTAAGGTCAGGGTTAGGGGTAGGGTTAGACATGCCAGCATGTACCAAGTCACCCTAGCACCTAACCCTAACCCTAGTTTTCCAACATGTACCGTATTCCCACATGTACTGTAACATATGCACTCACTGCAATGGAAGTCGCTTTGGCTAACAGCATCAGCTAAATGGCATGTCATTCTATTACATAAACACAGGAATTTAAACAGTTTCACAGCTCCACTCTGTGAGGCCGTAAACCTCGTGAGCGAAGCTAAAGGCTAACAACATAGCTAAAAGCTAACAACACAGCGCGTCTATGCTGCACGTGCTGTAACATGGGATTATGTATTATACATGTTACTCATGTAGAGTCCACACAGTGAATGAGTTAAACCAGATGAAGCAACTCCATCTACAGCTCCTTCACCCCTCAGGACAGACGGACAGACAGACACACTCTTAAAGGCTTACGTCAGGTTGCAGGGGAGGCTGACGGAGGCAGAAATCAGACGATGGACTCATTGTAAATGCATGGATGGGAATGAGGAATGGTGTCAGCCTGGCCTCCGATTACTACCTCCGCCAGCCTCCTCAGGTCAGGTGGGATATGTATATACTATTGTATGACGGGGAAGTTGTTTGCTTTGTTCCTGAGGCACACACACACACCGCTCAGAGGACATGCGTAGGTGGCGTAGCACACTAAGGCACATGCCATATCACTGTAAGGTCCCAGGTTCGATTCCGGCCATCAACATATCCTGCATGTCATCCCTCCTCTCTCACCCATCCCTCCTGTCAATCTCTACTCTCTCTATCCCAATAAATAAAAACATAAATGCCCTAAAAACATATTTAACATTACATAACATAACACACACAGGAATGCACCCTCATACTACAATGGTTCAGAGACAGACAGGGACTCCTGCGTACTGCCTACTCCCTAACTAATAATATCATATATAATAATATATAATATAATGACTAAGGCCATACCGAAAACCAAACAATTTGCAGTGTTTGTCGTATTAAAGAATAAATGTCAGAATAAATAAAGGCATTTTAAATTGACGAGTGCTTTGGTCCTCCTTCCTGTCTAGTTTACCATACTGTCTAGTTTACCCCTCTGAGGCCTCCTGTTGTCCTCCCACTCCACATACGTCTTCACAGGTTTGGAGGCTGTTAACTTTATGTCTTTACTGCCGGCTGACTCCTCCTCCTTCTCGGACTCCTTGTCCGCCTCCTCCCGCTCCATCTCATCCTCCGCCCCTTTCTCTTCCCTCCTGAGAGATTCCCGCTCCTCACGGCGTCCCTCCACCGACGGTTTCTCCTCATCTCCACAGGCAGGAAGAGAACGGCCATCTTTACGACAGCTCGCGTCCGACGGGACCTTGTCGTCTTCAACCTCGAAAGCCACGGTTTCGTTGTCTTTGCCTGTCATACCTGTGTGGTGTTCACGGTCAACCTCACTGCATGGCACACAGTCATCCTCCCTATAGGCTACCTTACATGGTTCTCCTCTCTCCTCTAGCTGAGCCAGAGCCTCTTTGTATGGTACACTGTCAACCTCCCTATAGGCTACATTAGAGGGGTCTCCCCTGTCCACTAGCTCGGTCAGACCACCACTATCGGCGTAGCTCCGCGTGTCATCCAGCTCTTTCCCGTCCCCGTCATCGTTGCCGAGCGAGCGGTCGTCGTCCTCCTCGTACCCGTCCCTCAGCTCAGAGAAGCCCCCCTGGCTCTCCCGGTCGAACTCTGCGATGGTGCAGTCGTCCCTGTAGTCCCCCCCCTCCCCCTCCTCCCCCTCCGGGTCGTCCTTGGCAGAGTCCGGTCGGTAGGTGCCGTAGCCGGAGGTCAGGAGGCTGAGCGCGGGGCTTCCGGCGCTGGTGGCGGTGTCGCCTTCCTGGTCCAGCCTCTCCCCGTCCCCCTGCCTGGTGAACTCTGACCTGCCGCCCTCCTCCTCGTGTTTGGAGTCCTGCGGACGCTCCTCCTCGGCGGGGAGGGGTCCGTCCTGTGTGTGTCGAGTGGCTCCTTTGGGTGCTGTGTTTTCCTCTGCGCTGTAATAGAGTCTCTCCACGTCCTCCTCCTCCTCCTCCTCGCGGTCGGACCAGAAAGAGGAGTTGAGGGAGCTGTTCTCGCTCTCTTCGTCCCACTGGCTGTCGTACATTTTGTACATGGTGGCGACTGGCGACAGGGAAACGGACTAGGCGCATGCACACACACACACACACCTGCTGCTGTGGGAAGTAAGGTATTACTGGATCTGGGTGTGATCTCCTGAAGCAGATGGCTAAGGAGAGGAGATAAGAGGATTAGCCTGGAGTGTCAACGCTGCTCTACACTGCCACTTAGTGATGCTGGTGGTCGCAAAGTGGAACTGCAACTGTACCACACCGTATGATGTGAAGTGATGTGTTCCTTCCCGTGCCGTTCCATGCAGAGTAGACTTATGAAAGTGTGTTAAATACCCCCACACACACTAGAGAGTCCGAGGTCCACCCACCACAGTCTCACAAAATCACTGTGGAGAACACTGGGTTATAATTACCTGAATCTTCACTGTGAGTCGATTCATCACACACGTGAATTTGTCCATGGCGTTTCCTGTGGAGAGAATCAAAACTAAATCAATGCGACATGACATCCTCCTCACTAGCACACACATTACAGCCTACTCACTAGTACACACAACCAACCAGTTATGATCCTCTTAAAAGTTTGAATTTACACACTGACAATCACACAATAAGTTATAATTTACTTAATTTACACACTCATAAACACACAATAATGGAGATGGACACAATAATGGAGACACAAGCACACTCGTCCGTCCGTCCCCACACACACACAACCACACACACACACACACACACACACACACACACACACACACACACACACACACACACACACACACACCATGTTCCAGTCCTCACCTGAGAACCTTCCTCTTGATGAGGGGTCTCCCAGGGGCTCCTCTGTCTGGGGTGGACGACTGGCTGACCACGAACGGCGAGAGGGGCCCGTCAGAGAGGTCTGCCTCCCCCCCCAGCCTGTGGGGGGCGGCAGAGGGCCTCGGGTACCTCGGGGACACTGAGTGTTGGGCGTAAGAGTCATAAAACTGCTGTCTCCCTCCAGCTCCAAAGTTACTGTTGTCTCTGCTGTAGGTGGAGGTGAGCACCTGGGAGGTGGACAGAGGAAGCACAGAACATAATTACATTAGATTAGATTAGATTCAACTTTATTGTCATTGCACAGAGTACAAGTACTTAGACAATGAAATGCAGTTTAGCATCTAACCAGAAAGTACAAATAGTGGTATTGTGATTAAAAAAATAGGTATTACAGTGTATGAATATAAAGTTAAGGGCACAGTGGTAGTGGTAGTACTACGCTGTGGCCTGTGTGTAAAGTTAGAGAATGAGGAGTGTAGCATACCTGTCTTTGTTGGTCTGATGGATCCGGAGGCAAGAACACCTCAGTGTGGAAGGCTGCAGTGTTATCCTGCTGAACTGTGGAAGGGAAGGACAGTAAGCAAGCAGTAAGCTCATTAAACACTGGGTAAACACTGGGTTTACTCAGTTCAACGGTGTTGGTCATGGATAGCGCCTTGTTCTTGTTCCCTGGTGATGGCCCCGAGAATAATTCATGAGACTTAATTCTTCCAAACCCAACCTAACCCTAACCTCTACCAATTGGGTAAGCAGAGTCAGAAATGAAAGTACATTGGAATGAATGTGGGAGAAATGTTTAATGACCACTTTAACATAATTAGAGGTGAACATGTGATGAACATAATGTAACACAAATGTGATGTTGTGATGTCTATTAGATTAGATTAGATTCAACTTTATTGTCATTGCCGAGTACAAATACCAGACGACGAAATGCACTTCTAACCAGAAGTGCAAATAGTGATAGTGCAAAACATGACACTGTAGACAAAATAGGATGCGTACAGTTATGAAGTGATAATTACAGTATGGTAAGTACAGTAGTACAAGACATGGGTAACATGTGATGAATACGGTGGAATAGATTCGGACCCCAGGAAGCTGCCCTGGGCATCAAGCTAATGGGGATCCTTTGAATAAAGAAATAAAAACACAAATAAAACAACAGCTTACCTTTGACCTTAGTGAACGCAGGAGGGCTTTTGTAGCTGGTGCTTTGAGAATGACAGGAGTTCACATCACTGGAGGACGCTTGGCTCTTGGACTTCTCAACTCGTATTAGGTCGTCTAGATCTAGAAACACACACTTGTATGAACTCTTTTATATCTCAATATTATCTTATACACATAAGATCTAGCCATTATATGATCGATTCATGTCGACTGTTACACTGCAGTTTATACTATTGGTATTATTTCTATTATTATATTGCTCAATTTTCTCTAGTCTTTATTTGATAACTGTTGCCATTTTTTTCTGTTGTTGCTGCAATGTCAATGCCTAAGAATTTCACTCTCATACTTCTACATGGGATGTAAACAATCAACTTGATTCCGATTCTGATACTCTTGACTATTGATGCAGAAGTCACAACCAACATCCCTCAAATCACCAACCTGTGCAGAGATTTATAGCTAGTTTAGCAGCCCACCTCGTTTGAACTCCCGTAGTCTGTGCTTCGGTATGTTGTTGTAGCCAAGCGCTTCCAACTGCTGCTGGATCTCCTCTTCTGAGAAGTCCAGGTTCTCCATGATGACCTCCTAAAGACAGATGGACACTTCTCAATTAGCACTCAATGCTAACCGGCTAGCATAAACCAAGCAGAGCCACCATCAACACAGCACACCAGAGAAAACCATTCACAAATACTAGCATGGATGACGGATAACAACGTTTATTTACCTCCCAAACACAGGTCTTTTCGCAATGAAGTTGCAACAATTATATATCTGTAATTTCAACTAAAATGTTATAAAATCTGCAGATAATGTTTGTCTCTCAGTGCCAAGACAACAGTCCAGCCGTTGGAGTGTTTTGAAAGCGACGCCCTGGGTTAAGACTTCTTCGCAGGTTGTTCTGGGTGAGTCGTTGGCGCAACAGCGCCACCCCCCGGAACTACCGGAGCATGGAGGACCGCGGAGCGCATTCATACTGGAGTGCGCACATTGATGGCCATTCATTTGGAGGACCAAGTCTGTCAAAATTAACAATAAATATATATATATAAATAAATGAGTGTATGAATAAATAAATGAATGAATACACACAGTTATAACGAAATACATTTCTATATTTATTTATTATTTTACGCATTCATTCTTAATGTATTTCGTTATACTGTGTGTACTGTGTATTCATTCATTTATTTGTTCATACATTCATTTATGTATCTATATATTTATTGTTAATTTTGACAGACTTGGTCCTCCATACATTCATTTGTTTCTGTCTATCATACTCAACTCAACAGTATGTTTGTTAACTAAAGGTGTTTTATAAGACGATTAAATCAGCACACTATCAAAACTAACATTGAGATGCATTATGAAATGCAATACTTTCCTTCACAGTCACAGATACAGCACACACTGCTCTAGTATGTTGTGGGGTAAGATGGATTTTGACGCACAATTTAAAGAAGATGAGAAATGATGTTTTTGTCTCAAAGGCCTTTTGATTTGTATCTCCTATTAATAAATACATAAGCAGCTGAAGAAAAAGGTATATTTATCCAGCATTATAAAGCGCTGAAAAATTAAAGTGACTAAAGTTGAAGTGAAAGTTTTCAGGTATTTATAGAGCCTCATTCAAGTTTTAAATCCCACCCTTCCCTGATGGGAGCCCCACCTCCTTGCGCGCACCTTCCAGCCCTCCTCCAATCACACTGCAGCGCCTGAGACTCTCATGAATAAACCAACATTGTTTAACACTACATCGTTCCTTTTCAGTAAACGGTGGGGTTCAGTAAGGGGTATATTGACAGGTAGTAAACCCCATCTATTCCGGGGGAAAAAGGGACCTTTTGCGTCTTCATTGCCGTTGGGGAGACCATGGCCAACGCCAGGATCTATCGGGAGTCCTTATTGGTGATTTTACTCCAGATCGTCCTTATCTGCTCGGCCCAGGTAAGTGATGGATGGCTGCTCTTCTCTTCTTTTGAGGTTCAGATCCAGTTGGGGTTTGCTGGAACTTGCGTTGTCCCGGATTGTATTCGAAGTGAGTGTGATGGAATTTCCCAAGGAAGAAACCTGATGTGTAGACTACCACTTGTTTTAAAACATAGGCTTCTCTTAAAATATGGGATTGTTTGTTTATTATATGTTTCTAAAGTCTGTCCAACACCACCCTAATGATTAAGAGCCAACCATAATATTTTGTTAATGCCAATTCTGTAGAGTATATATAAGCATCAATTGATGGAGGTGTCAGTATGGCAAACTGGCTGACATATGGAACCAATAAGTAGGAATCTCAGCAACAATATTATCCACATATCCAATTACTTAAAGAGTAAGCCATCTATAGTGGGGGATAGAGTTCTGAATGTTATTCTTCATGTCATCACCTTCCTTTGTCCACCCAGAGTGAACCTACACAATGGCCTCCTTTGTGTGAGGTACCGACCCAAACTGCCCAACAACTGCCCCGCCATCAGCAGTGACTTGGGGCTGAATTTCACCAGAAAGGATTTAAGTGATTGTTGTGTGTTTCTCTACAGAGAGGCCCGGTCGGTCCGAGAGGTCCCCAAGGACCCCCTGGTGTCTCAGGCCACGCCGGAGTCGATGGCATAGACGTGAGCTACCTGTCGACATAACCTGCTTTTATCATTATTGTGTATCATTTTAATCCTCAGAATTTCCAGCATTAAGTATGTATTGTAACTGCCACTGACCAAATTCACAGTAAAACCGCATCAATTTATTTAGATTTAATAGATACCGATGATAGTTTTCTGAAATCATATCATATTTATCACATTTTATTTCAGGGGGACAGAGGAGATGGGCCTGGTGGGGATGGCGGTCCTGTAAGTGGATTATCATTTTCTTTATAACACTCCTTCATAACCTAGTAATAAACGGTGTAATAACGCTGTTAATAAATGGTTAATAAACGGTATTTATGTGATCCCAGGGCCTTGATGGGGACGACGGCCTAGCAGGAACTCCAGGAGCCCCGGGCCTCGCGGGCGCAGACGTGAGTCGATAAACTGAACGTTTTTCTATCTAGTTTATTTATGTTCCTTCCTTCATGGATCAAAACCTTGGTGCAGAAAGCCCAGACAGAAGAGTCCATGGTGCCTCTGAATGTTCTACACACCCAGAGGGATGAAGACGTGTGGAGCCACTGTGAGAGCTAGTTTAGTTTGGACCCTGAGCAAAAATGCTGAGGTAAAAAAGAAAAAAGAAGAAGAAAAACTTAGAAAAAATGAATCTGATGAATACATCAATCTGGGTATTTAGGGGGGAGAGAGGAGAGGGGAGGAGAGGGGGAGGGGAGGAGGAGGAGAGGAGGGGGAGAGGAACGCGCGCCTCAAATAGCTTCCTGAATGAGACAGAGGTCTTTTTGTGTGAGTTGGGGGGCGCAGTGGGGCCACAGCTGGCCGCCGATGGCTGACAGGAAGGAACCTTACGCTGGGGAAGGCGGAGCGGATTGGGCCCCAGTGTGAGAGCTGCTGTCCGATTGGCCGACGGTGCTGAATACAGAGTAGCCTATCAAAGGAGGTGCTGAGTTTCAGGCAGGAAACGGTCGGGGGTGTCCAGATCATGTTTCTAATCAGTTCAGGTAGGCTTGGTTTCACTGGCTTTGGGCCGTAGTTATCGTAATGTTAGAAACAGTGACTATGACAAAACACTATTGATTGTACTTCCTAATCGTCAGTTTTGATAAATTCACGTCCACCACTTTTATGTTTTGGTTGGGCCCTTATTACAGTTGTCTTCCGAAGACTATGACTAGTCGTTGAGTGACCACCCTGGTTTATATAGGCCAACTTGATGGACTAGGGGAGGAGCTACCCCTACTAGGGGAGGAGCTACCCACTGTACAAGAGGAAGGACACACCCCCTTCCAACCATGTTTACATTTCTTGATTGGTACAGTTAGGCAGAGTCTTAGACTTATGCTGTGTAACATACTGAGTATTAACTGAGGAATACTATTGAAAACCGTCATATAAAAGAGTACACCAAGGCAGGGCAATAGAACATGAAGTTACTTTACTTTAATTATCAAGTTTTGTACAATTGTTATTTGTATTTGACAAAGACTTGGTTTGTTCTGTAGGGAGAAACTGGACCTATTGGAGAATCTGGCCCTGATGGACCACCTGGGCCAAAAGTAAGTCTCCATCATTTCAGAATCAGAACCAGAATTATTTTTATTGTATTTTTATTATATTCTTTTATTTGCACATACAGGAAATTGACTTTGTGAGATTGGTGCATAGGACATAAAGAAACTGCATAACATCAACACTGATCTCAAGCAGCCATTTTATGATCACCAACTGACTAATTGTCATTGTTTTTTTTATCAGGGCGACACTGGGGAGGCTGGGGAACTCGGAGAGACTGTAAGTAAACAAGTGTTTCTAGACTATTATGGTTATTAGATCGTTATTGCGCTGTATATGTACCCAGGGAGATATATATACTGTATATGTACCCAGGGAGATATATATACTGTATATGTACCCAGATCTTTACATATACTGTATATGTACCCAGGGAGGCTGCTGGAGGTGGACACTAGAGGAGGGCTCACTGTCATGCATGGATGGAATCACATGTTTGATACCATTCCTCATGTCATTTCATGCCATGCATTACAATGAGCCCGTCCTCTGATTTCTACCTCCACCAGCCTCCCTGGAAGTCTACTACACAGCAGTGCTCTAGGCATGTCTCCTGCACATGCAATTATCACCCAATTATCACCCAAGTATCACCCAAGTATCACCCAAGTATCATCCAATTAACACCCAATTATCGTCCAATTATCATCCAATTATCACCCAATTATCATCCAGTTATCAACCAATTATCACCCAGTTTACCGTTGGTCTTTAAGTCTCCATGATCTCTGTCTTGTCTCTCACAGGGCGTTGGACCTGACGGCGCAGAGGTGAGTACTCTGTCACTGGTCACATGACTGAGGAAAGATGTACTCAAGTCCAATAGGGAGTTTCATCACCAGGAGGGATTACTCCTAAAATAATTGACTCAAGATTACGTGTTCCTACCAGGGGAGGCTGGGGGAGGTAGAATTCGGAGGACGGACTCAATGGAATGAGGAATTCAATACAATGATCCCGTCCTCCGATTTCTACCTCCACTGGTTCCAACTGTGATTATGACTACCAAGATTTTAGATTGGATTCGATTAGATTCAACTTTATTATCTTTGAGTACACATACTGAGACAACGAAAGGTAGTTTGGCATCTAACCAGATAGTGCAAATGGTATTACAGTAAAAGGTATTACAGTATAAGGTATTACAGTATAAGGTATTCCAGTATAAGGTATTACAGTATAAGGTATTACAGTAAAAGGTATTACAGTCTGAGGTATTACAGTGAATATAAATAAGTGAATATTCTATTAATACCAGGACACTGACGTTACTACTAAGAGGTTAGAGTATGACTTCCTGTTGTTCTGGTTGTGCTGACAGGGAGCACCTGGTAAAGATGGACTGGCTGGAGAGCTCGGCAAAGTGGGACCCTCTGTGAGTACCGTATCTACATCATTTTGGAAATCAACAGGCCTGTTGTTGATCCAATACTGACATCAGGGGAGGCTGGTGGAGGTAGAAATCAGAGGACAGGCTCATTGGAATGCATGGGATGGAATGAGATTCAGTTTCATGCATTTATAATGAGCCCGTCCTCCGATTTCTCCCCTGATTGACGTCCATTGAAGTAGACTTGACATACATAATTGCGCTCACATACAAATTGTAGTGCTGCTGTTTTGATATTGCATTCAGCACATTGCATTGAGTTCTAACTTGATTAATGAATGTTTTCATTCCTGGTATGATATATAATGTGTTAACATGTATAATATACATATATATATATATATATATGATATATAATATGTTCATAATATGTTATATCATCTCTTCTAGGGAGCAAGAGGCAAGATTGGCCAAGTGGGGCTTCCTGGACCTGCAGGACCCAGGGTAAGTAACCATCTGGTCATCCATTGGGCGATCAGCGTAGTTAGAATGGCTTTGTTATGCCGCCATTGGAAATGCCACATTGCCTTGGCTAATCATCTATAGCCTTGGCTAATCATCTATAGCCTTGGCTAATCATCTATAGCCTTGGCTAACCATCTATAGCCTTGGCTAATCATCTATATCCTTGGCTAATCATCTAAAGCCTTGGCTAATTATCTATAGCCTATGTACAGAATGGTGGGAGTGCAACAGCCTCAACGCAGCCTCAATGTCAAAACATTTCTCATTAATTGAAACTCTTATTTCTCTTCTAGGGTCTACCTGGCATCTATGATGGGGAGGACCTGGTAAGTTTGATTCGAGAGTAACATCGTGTACTTGCATACAGCACAGTGGAGGCTGGTGGAGGCAGAACTCGGAGGATGGGCTCATTGTCATTTCTCATTCCGTTCCATGCTTTACAATGAGCCCGTCCTCCGATTTCTGCCTCCACCAGCCTCAACCCTGGTACAGTGGGTTGTACTGTGATGTGGTGTGTTGTTGTCAGTGGAGCCCCCTGGTGGCAGGAGGCCCCACTCTTAGATGACCTCAAATAGGCTGTGCTTGTGTCCCCCAGTGTCCCAACGCCTGCCCCACCGGACGCAACGGATACACCGGCCTACCCGGGATGAAGGTGAGGGGAGTAGCCGCGGTTACTACGGTTACTATGGTTACCGACGCTGCGTTTTTTTTACCTGAAACATTTGTGAAACATTTTGGGCCCGGTTTCACAGACAAGGTTCAAGCCTAGCTCAGGATTAAATCACACATGCAATGGAAAATCTCCATTGAGGGACACTTTTTTAGTCTAGGATTGGTCTTAATCTGCGTCCATGAAACCAGCCCAGTATTTACTGTGAAAACGTGGTTTTCGTGTGGCTTTGTAACTTTGTACGGTGTCCCTTCAGGGCCACAAAGGGGTTAAAGGCGAATCTGGAGAGCCTGGAAAGCAAGGACACAAGGTAACATCTCCCCGTCTTCACTAGAGGAACGTTGGTTGTTAGATCGCACGGCACTTCATAGTATTATGGTGACCTGGTTCCATTTGAGGACATTGATGTTGACACGCTAGTGACACATTGTTCTTGTTGTTGTTTTTGTTTATCAGGGAGAGGAGGGAGACCAGGGAGGAGACGGAGAACTTGGAGCTCAAGGACTACCAGTAAAATATTTCACTATTTCTCTCACAGACTATCTATCAAAACAAACGTGCCCTGCCTCATACATGTTAACGTTGGACATTATGTAACATTATGCCCCTCTCCTTCACTCTCTTTCTGTCTCCCCCCCCCCTCTCTCTCTCTACACCCCTTTTTCTCTCTCTTCCTTTTCCTGACCCTCTCCATCTCTCTCACTCTCTCTTTCTCTCCATCTCTCTCTCTCTCTCTCTGCTGAGTGATTTCAGGGCTCAGGTGGACCCAGGGGGATCACAGGAATGATGGGCTCCAAAGGTGACAGGGTAAGGGTCATAGGGTCAAAGGTGACAGGGTAAGGGTCATAGGGTCATGAGGTCACAGGGTCAAAAGGTCACACGCTTCAATACTTAAAAGTATAACTTCTGATATCTGCCATCTTTTATTAACAGGGTCCCCGTGGCAAGCTTGGCGATCTGGGTTCTCAGGGTATCCAGGGTGGCCATGTAAGTGCCTGTGTCTTTATCACCACTAACCACAGCTACTACACAGATGTTGGGGCGACAAAGAGTGACCCCGACATTCATTAAGGAATTGTGTTTTCTTTTTCTAGGGTGACAGGGGTCAGAGAGGAGTCGTGGGTGAGACAGGGCCAAGCGGTGGACAAGTAAGTACAACATAAACACCTTAAACACCGCTAGACCACAATGCAACACAACATTTACATGTACATTATTGGCATCTAGCAGACGCCTTTATCCAAAACGACTTACAACAAATACATTTGACTGAGTAAGTGAATCATCTATCCATCAGTCATAGCAGGAAGAAGTCATCTATGCTCGGGCCAGGGGCCATTGGCGGTCTTCTCTGATAGAAGGCGGACACATTTTTATTGAAATTTTAACAGTAGAGAGGGGAGTAGAGTGGAAGTAGATGTCTCAGGAGGGACAGTTAAGGTGTAGCCTGAGGAGATGGGACTTCATCACACAGAACATGTAGGCTAACTCACACAGAACATGTAGGCTACCACACCACACAGAACATGTAGGCTACCACACCTCACAGAACATGTAGGCTACCACACAACACACATCCAACAACAGTCACCTGCCACCAGGACACACAGCCGTGTCCCCATCAGACATTGTTGTGCTACCATAGGAACACGCATACTCTTCTCTCGTTGCTATAACATTTATTCACCACCATCAACAGTCTTACTCAGGGTGGGAGGAACTGCCTTCTTCATCTTCATATACTATCTTAGTTTTATATTTTTTAGGGCATTTCTGCTTTATTGGGATAGACAGTAGTAGAGATTGACAGGAAGGATGGGTGAGAGAGAGAGTGTGTGACAGGGTGTGACATGCAGGATATGTCGATGGCCGGAATCAAACCAGGGATCTTGCGACGATATGCCAATGCGCCTTAGCGTACTACGCGCCTACTATCTTAGATTTGACAGAAGGTTGTTGTTGTTGACTGTTCTGTTGTTGTTGTGCAGGGCGCTCGAGGGCCAGGAGGAATCAGAGGCCTTCCAGGACAGAACGGAGAAGCTGTGAGTAAGCTAGACACCCTACGCCCTACCAAAACACAGCTATTATCACCTAACCAACGGAGAACCCTTGTCTCTATGCAATACCAGTCAAAAGTTTGGACACACTTTCCCATTTGATTGAATGTATATATTTGTATGGGATCTGTAGCTGTGTCAAAACTCAAAAGACCATTAGACACACATTGGTCCGATCAACTTCCATGTTGATTAAAACGTCTGTTCTCTCTCCCATGTGTAGGGTCTACCAGGTCCTGACGCTCGTGAGGGAATCCCTGGTCTACCAGCCGGCAGGGTACATTGACTGATTGATTGATTGACTGACTGATTGATTGATTGATGAATGCTATTATAGTTTTTTTGTCTGCCTGTCACTTTCATACCCAGCTATAGTTGCTCCTTGGGGTTGATAAGATGAGGTTCAATGAGGATATATGTCCATCGGTGGAGGCTGGGGGAGGTAGAATAGAGGACGCTCGTTGTAATCCACGGAGTGGAAAATGAGGGCATGTTTGATAACGTTCCCTCTTCCAGCCCATGCATTACAATGAGCCCGGCCTCCGATTTCTACCTCCACCAGCCTCCCCTGACATACCACACATACAGACATACAGGTAGTCGTAAGATTGACCTGTCGGGTCTGTTTCTGTCATTACCCAGGGTGTTCCTGGGAAGGACGGAGGCCCAGGAGACGCCGGTCTGCAAGGACTTCCTGTACGTATGACCTCTGACCCCTGACCGGTCATCTAGTGTCGCACCTGATTGGATACGATTGTTTTTCGTCGATTGACTCTGATGTTGTTTGTCTTCACACAGGGTTTGCCAGGTGCCTTTGGGCCAAAGGGGGCCGGTGGAGATAAGGTATGTTGAACACTATGTTATACATTCATGATTATAATGTCATGGAATACATTCAAAAGTTATAAGATGCAGTTATCACTGTTGCCATTGTCTTGAAGGAGACAGGCCAAGCGCACGTGCTGTTGTTGAGAATCGTCTGACAGTTTGTTTTCCTTTCCCTGTTGCCAGGGCAACTCTGGGGACCCAGGTAGCGGAGGACTAATGGGGTCTCCTGGGAAATCAGTAAGTCGACCAATCAAATGACACGACAGGGAATAACAGGTTTACACCTGTTTACACCTGACACAACACCGCCGGTTTTAGAGCCATTAACACAGATAACCACTGACACAAAGTCACTGACACAGATCCACTGACACAATAATGAACCAAACAGGTACTCAAAATAGCTGTCAAAACTGTCATAGCCACCCAAAAAACCCATCTTCAAGTTCACGTTAAATTACGTTTGTTGTTTCTGTATGCATAACCACGATGAGCATCACATTACCGTGACAACGCGTGTTATTAATAATAATAATGCCTGTTGTTTTCAGGGAGAGCGTGGTGAGCAGGGGGAAGTTGGGCCTCTTGGAGCCAGGGGTGGGCCAGTGAGTATGTTTCATCTTGTTAACGCTAGACCAACTGAAGTATGTTTCATCTTGTTAACGCTAGACCAACTGTAGTATGTTTCATGTTGTTAACGCTAGATCAACTGTAGTAAGTTTCAGCTTGTTCACGCTAGATCAACTGTAGTAAGTTTCAGCTTGTTCACGCTAGATCAACTGTTTCTTGTTAATACTGGATAAACTGTTGCATGTTTTTGTCTGTTTTCTTGAAAAACTGTTGTATGTTTTCTCCTGTTCACTAGATAAACTATAGTATGTTATAGTCTGTCTACTAGATAAACTATAGTATGTTATAGTCTGTCTACTAGATAAACTATAGTATGTTATAGTCTGTCTACTAGATAAAACTATTGTACGTTTTCTGCTGTTCACTAGAACTAAACTGCAACATTTATTCACTACATCAACTGTAGATCTCAGTGGTTTATGAGGTGTTCCAGGGTCAGGGATTACAGTCTGAACAACAGCATTAACCAGATCAGTATGAAACACCGCTCTGCTGCCATGACCAGTGGTGACAGGAGGATCTGAGTCGGGTGGAATGAATTCAGAAAAGTGGAACAACGTGATTCACTAATGAAACAACCACACAGACCCAGGAACGAACACAATAATCTGCCTTGTTAAATATAAATACAGTGCGACTTCACTGGAGTGGTTTAAAGGTTGAATGCAAAGGTTTTCTTTTTGATAAAAACAACAACAACAACAGCAACGTTTGTCTATTCGGCAGATACCGCTGTTATTAAATAATCTGATCCTTTTTGATGAAAATAACGGTGTGTGTTCCTCCCGTAGGGTGAGCGTGGAGTCAGAGGACATGATGGGCCAATGGGAAGCCCAGGAGCCAGGGTGAGTCATCAGCCCTAACCCCTTACCTTAACCCTAGATGAACCACTAGGACCAACATACCTTAACCATGACCCCAAATGAACCTTCAGGTGAACCCCTAGGACTAACACACCTTAACCATGACCCCAAATGAACCTTCAGGTGAGGTGAACCACACACCTAACCTTGGGCCACACAGTAGTATCAACTGAAGCATGTACCATTTCCCCCAAAACATCCGCCATACTAGATAACATTAGATTCAAAAAGTACCAGACAACAAAATGCAGTTTAGCATCTAACCAGAATTGCAAATAGTGATATAAAACATGATAGGTACTGTATGGCAAGTAGGGTAGTTAGAGGTATATACAGGAGATGGATAGCAGTAAACGTTGTACAGTTATGGTAGCTATGTACAGCATGGTGTATACAGATAAGTATAAATTAGAGGCAGTATCAAAAAAGAGGTACTGTATGTACAAATGTGCAAACTACACTAAACTATACTAGTGCCCTTTGAGACAATTTAAACCAAACAAACCATAACTGACCAATGCAAATAGGACCACAACGAGACAAACATGACCACCATCAGGTTCCCACTAGCAGGAACTGTACAGACTAACAGGTGAGCATCAATCGGTGGAGGCTGGTGGAGGTAGAAGTCAGAGGACAGGCTCATTGTTGTAATGCAAGGAATGGAATGGAGGAATGGTATCAAACACGTGTCCAGAGGAGGAGGATGAAGTAGGGAGTGAAGGAAGACTGCACAGAAGATAATCCTCTCAATGAAACATCCTCTGTCAAGAAGGGGTGGAAAGACCAATGTATTATAAGCATATTCATTAGTCTAGCCTTATATTCACTATTACTATGTTCACATTCACACCTTCTAGTCCGCAACAATGAGTCCTTCACAACAACACAAATACTCATCACTAATAAATACAAATAAAGAATAGACACAAATAGCCATCTGAAACACAAAGGCTTGGGCAGAGCCTCCCTGTGTGAGTGTGTGTGCATCCACTCCACAGTCAGTAGAGCCGGCAGCTACCCCGTGTCGAGACTCTCAGCTCTGTATAAACCTCCAGACTGCAGTAATACAGTAATCCACAGGAGGGGCGGGGGGCGGGGGGGGGGCTGCAGGGAGGGAGGGAGGGGGGGGCTGCAGGGAGGGAGGGGGGGGGGCATGAATAGACTCTTGTTACACTGGTCCCTGCTCCCAGGGGCTTTGCTCCACCATAGGGGGGATTCAGGTTGGGGAAGGAGGCTGAATGGGCTCCTCTGTCTGAGCAGGAATTCCTTAAACCAGCCACCCAGCGAGGCCAGGGTATGCCTCCATCAGTACCCACAGATCTGAGGGAGGGAGGGAGGGAGGGAGGGAGGGTGTGTGCGTGTGTGTGTGTGTGTGTGTGTGTGTGTGTCCAATACCTTTCCCTGCTCAGACGTTTTAGTTTTTTTGCTAAAATGTTGTTGTTTTTCTTCTGTGAATGTGGTCGCTTTCTGTGACGGGATGGACGTATCTGGAGGCTATGCACAGGCGATCCAGTGTGTTTTGATTTGAACAGTATTGCTTTGTGTGTGTGTGTGTGTGTGTGCCTGCTGCGCATGTGTGTGTGCGTGTGTGCCTGCCTGCGTGTGTGTGTGCCTGTGTGTGTGTGTGTGAGCGTGCGTGCCTGTGTGTGTGTGTGTGTGTGCCTGTGTGTGTGTGCCTGTGTGTGTGTGTGTGTGTGTGTGTGTGTGTGTGATTACAGGGAGGTGTAGGGGATCTTGGCCTACCTGGCCTGCCGGGCCCTGCTGGTCTGCTGGGACAGAAGGGAGACAGGGTAAGGATGATGAAACTGTCTATTGTCTCCCAGAGAGCTGCCAGTTCCCACTGCAGTAACACGTACGGCCCACAGTGACTCTGTGTTCAGCCAAATGAGCGTTCAAAGACCGAAGTCATTTAATTCTATGAAGAAGAACATTTAAAATAAAAAAAACACTATAAAAATATTTTATTCATGTTAACTATTTTTGTCCATCTCTCCAGGGAGGAGTTGGTCTAGATGGCCCTGCAGGAGAGCTGGTGAGTTACCTCAGGAACACCTCCATTTTTACCTTTAACATTTGGCAGATGCTTTAGCAGATGCATTTAGCAGATGCTTTTATCCAAAGAGACTTACAACACATCCATTTGTCTAAGTAAGTGAATCAACACTCATCTATAATCATCTATCAGTCATCGTAAGTAAAACCTTCGAAAAGAACAAGTGCCTTCGGCCCTCACAATACTAGAGAAAGGAAGAAAAAACGTTTTTAAATTGTATTTTTTATTCCAAGTTCTGGTAACACTTCGAACAAACCCAACATGACCTCCATATATGGTCACATCCTACTGCCGCCAGGTCGTTTTTACGCCACGTAATCGCCATCAGCTAATAGAGGTTTACATAACGTGAATTAGTGAAGTAAAACCCCAGTCTCATCAGAACTACTGGAACTGCGAGGCCTTATGTAAAGGCTGTGGGCAGACTAAGACTAATGGGTATTAGGGGTTTCATAATCGCCAGACTAGAGGCAGACAGTTTCTCTCTCTCTGAAAATTAGCGATTAGATGAGAGGACTGACGAGGTTGATTCTGCGACATACCAGCGTTATGTCCAGGGGGCATACTTGTACATCAAGCCGCCTCACGCTACGGAAACAGGAGATAGGCTCCTGCCCCCTATGGGCTGTTAGGCTTGAGGTTCGCAAGGCTACTTACTGATGAGGTTGAGTGAGATTGATGACTGGATGGATAGATGATTCACTTACTTTAGACAAATGTATTCATTGTAAGTCGCTTTGGATAAAGGCGTCTGCTGAATGCTAAAAATGTCAAATGTAATTAGTGATTCCATAACCATGTGATTAAAAGAGATGAAACATGTGCTAATGGTCTCAGGGTGCTGCTGGTGAAGAGGGGCAAGCAGGAGAGAGAGGGGACTTGGTAAGTATCCACCACACACACACTCTCACTCTCACACACACACACTCTCACACTCTCACACACTCTCACTCTCACTCTCACTCTCACACACACACACACACACTCTCACTCTCACACACACACACACACACGCACACACTCTCACTCTCTCTCTCTCTCTCTCTCTCTCTCACACACACACACACACTCTCACTCTCACTCTCACTCTCACTCTCACTCTCACTCTCTCACACACACACACACACACACACACACACTCTCTCACACTCAAACTCACACTCACACTCTCTCTCACACACACACACACACACACACACACTTTCGTGTTTTTGTGTGAGAGGAAGCACTGATTCTGTTTCCTTATAGGGTGAGGAAGGGGAGGAAGGCGAGAAAGGATCGGTGAGTCCAGCCAATATAATTGTGTTAACACATTTAACACTGCTGTAACGCATCATCAACATGCAACATTTCACGTCTGTACACGTCTTTATGTGACTCACATTGGACACACAGTTCTAGGAAGCGTGGTCTATCCAATCTGTTACCTTCAGTAAAACCTAACGTTTCACCTGTTCACCTCCTCTCACACGCCTGTCCTTTCCTGTCCTTTCCCCTTGTTGTCATTTCCAGACGGGCAGACCCGGGGACACTGGCAACAAAGGACCCGAGGGGTCACGGGGGGTACCAGGCCCGGAGGGCAAGGATGGCCAGCCTGGACCACGCGGCATGCAGGGAGACCGAGGTACCCCAGGACTGAGGGGGTCACAGGGGCCAGCGGTAGGCACCTTTGACCCTTGACTATGGCAGCGAACCAGGAGCACTATATTACAAAGCACTATAGTATGAAGAACCATACCAGACAACTAACCAGACCTGCTGGCTGGGGACCTGAAGCACTGCTGGAATGACCCCAGAACAGTCCAAACTGACACTAGTCCCTAACCCCTTTAGGCACACGTGTAGGTGTTTAAGGATTGGATAGTTATAAACAAGATGGTGAACATTCCTCCTGGCCTCTCATGAAACTCATGAAAAGGAAAGGAGTTAAGGAATTAAGCATTGAAGGAAAGGAAGGAAGGAAAGAAGAAAGGAAGGAAGGAAGGAAGGAAGGAAGGAAGGAAGGAAGGAAGGAAGGAAGGAAGGAAGGAAGATAGATAGGGATATAGGAGCCCTCCTAAAATCCTAAAATAAAACCTCACCAATCCCTCAAGATAATGACAAGGATTTATTTATTGATAGAAGAAGAACGCTCAAGAGAAAGTATTAACATGTGATAAGCCTGCCCTGTGTTCAGTAGCTACAGTACATCCTGGGGCTACGGAGTGTGGTGTTTACCACAGTGATGCTCTCTAACAAGTCCCTTGTTCCACCAGGGCAAAGAACCATCTGATACACACATCAAACAAGTCTGCATGAGAGTAATGCAAGGTAAGTCTTCCTCATTTATCAACCTGATGTCAAACTCATGTGATATAAACGAGATTCACTCCAGGGATAGAGGGATAGAGGGAGGGAGGGAGGGAGGGTGAAATAAAGAGTGTAAGAATATATAAATGTTTCATGTATTCTTATAAGAATAGATAAGATTCAACTTCATTGTCAATGAACAGAGCACAAGTACTGAGATAACAAAATGTAGTTTGTGCACACGTCAAAGAGCCTTGCTCAATGGCATAACAGCAGTGATAGATATGATGCCAGCAACCCCCCAGTCACCAGTTCACATCCAGCTCTCTCCTGCGGTGGGGATCGAACCATCGACCTGCTGATTGCTGGCCGGCCTCTCTAACCTCTCGGCTACCTGTCGCCCTTACCTGGGCCCTCGGTCATTAACATTTACATTTATGGCATTTAGCAGAAGCCTTTTATCCAAAACGACTTGTGAATCATCTATCCACCAGTCATGGCAGGAAAAAGTAATCATGCAAATAAAGCTACGGCCACGGGCCATTGGCAGACATCGTGCTAGAACAAGGACGATTTTTTATTGAAAAAATAATTATGACACTGGGGAAACAGTACACGAGGGAAGGGGGGGCGAGTAGACGTCTCAGGAGGGACAGTTAAGGTGTAGCCTGAAGAGATGGGTCTTCAGTCTACGGCGGATGATTGGGAGTCTTTTTTAGTTTTTCATTGTTGTTGTCAGTTTGTGATGTGGATATCAATGTTTGTCTGAATTTCGTTGGATGTTTTGTTGTTGCCGTGCTTCATGTTTTATAATAATAAAAAAAATAATAAAAAAAATACATTGGGGAAGATAGGTAGTGATTCTGCATTAACCCCCTCCTCCCCTCCCCCGGTCCCACAGAGCAGCTGGCCCAGCTAGCAGCCAGCCTGAGCCGTCCAGAGTCAGGCATCTCTGGGATCCCCGGCCCCCCCGGCCCCCCTGGACCCGCAGGCGTCAACGGAGAGAACGGCTTCCCGGGACACACCGGGGCCCGAGGCCTGCCCGGACTCAAGGGACCTCCAGGGGTACTGGGGCGCAAAGGAGGCAAAGGTGAGACACAGTTGGGCCTGTTGGAGGTGGTGGCGGTGTTGTTGTTGTAGTTGTTGCTGTTATAGTAGTAGTAGTAGTAGTAGTAGTAGTAGTAGTAGTAGTAGTAGTAGTAGTAGTAGTAGTAGTAGTAGTAGTAGTAGTAGTAGTAGTAGTAGTAGTAGGGTTAGGGTTAGTAGTAGTAGTAGTAGTAGTAGTAGTAGTAGTAGTAGTAGTAGGGTTAGGGTTAGGGTTAGTAGTAGGGTTAGGGTTAGGGTTAGTAGTAGTAGTAGTAGTAGTAGTAGTAGTAGTAGTAGTAGTAATAGTAGTAGTAGATGTAGTAGTAATAGTAGTAGTAGTAATAGTAATAGTAGTAGTAGTAGTAGTAGTAGTAGTAGTAGTAGTAGTAGTAGTAGAAGTAGTAGTAGTAATAGTATTAATAGTAGTCGTAGTAGTAGTAATACATTTACATTACATTTTTGGCATTTAGCAGACACCTTTATCCAAAGCAACTTATACATTAAATCAAAGTGAATCATCAGTCATCGTCGGGGCTAGGGGCCATTGGCAGTTACAATGCTAGAAGAAGGACTTTTTCACAGCAGAGAACCTGTACAGGGGTGTGGAGGGGATGATACAAGCAGCACCTGTCAAACTACACACCTATACTGTTTCTGATCCAACCATGTGTATTCTGTTCAGGTGACACAGGGGACAGAGGAGACAAAGGACCCACAGCCAGAGGAGACAAAGGAGAACCTGGAGCGCCTGGTCTACCAGGTAAACACACACAATATACTGTATATTTCATATAACATATAATATACAATATTAATATGCTCAGCCCGGTATGCTTGGTCTTGCCACTAGCTAGCTAGGCATGTCAGGCCCAATAGACTGTCATGAGCAGTGTCTCAGCGTTTACATTTTTATATTTACATGTTTGGCATTTAGCAGACGCTTTTATCCAAAGCGACGTACGTTTTGTCTAAGTAAGTGAATCGTCTATCCATCAAGTCATCGTAAGAAAAAGTAATCTGTGCTCTGACCAGGGGCCATTGGCAGTCACAATGCTAGAAGAAGGAAGATAGTCACACTGTAGCCTTGGAGGTAGAAATCGGAGGACGGGCTCAATGTAAGGCATGGAATGGAATGATACCAACACACGTGTCTGATACCATTCCTCATTCCATTCATTACAATGATCCCGTCCTCCGATTTCTACCTCCATCAGCCTCCCTCCTGCATGGCTAATGTTTAATGATATGATATGACATCACAAGTGTCCCATGACCCCTCCGTCCCCCAGGCTCACCCGGCAGGGCCGCCTACGGTTCAAACGGGCGCGACGGTGAGCGAGGGCCTCGCGGCGTTCCTGGTATGGTCGGTGTTCCCGGGCCGCCGGGCCACGCTGGCGTGAACGGCTACTGCGAGTCGTCACAGTGCATCCTGCCCATGGTGGCGTCGCCCATCTCCGCCAAAAGCTCCGAAATGAAGGGGCCCAACGACATGTGAGGAGGAGGAGGAAGAGGAGGAGGATGGAGGAGGAGGATGGGGGAGCCGTTAACGGACACCCTGAACTGAGGGGCCGGAGGAGAACTGAGAGACTAATGGAGAAAGGTTGAAACGCTCCACCACGGAAGACACGGAAGAATTACTTTGATGTGTTTTTGTCTGTTTGTTTTATTTGTCGATTTGCTGTTTTGTCAATTGTTTTAGTTTTTTTTTTTCATTACACCCCCCCCCCCCCCATCCCCCTAAAACACATGAGCATTCCTCAGCTGAAACAGGGTTGTGTCCCTGAAAGAGTCTTTAATTATAATTTTTTTACCTCAGTTCTAGCTTTTACCATCTTTGTACTGTAAAATAAAATACAACACTAATTTCAGACAAACTTGTTCAAGTTTGATTAGATATCGTTTGTGTACGTTGAGTATGAACCAACTCTAAGACCCATACAGAATGATAGTTGACAGCCATTTTGAATCCACTGAACCCTGTATGTTTATGTAAATGTGTCAATAAGGAACTCTTATATGCAAATTATACTGCTCGTTGACTGACTGACTCATTTGTTTGAGTATCTTTGTTGCATGGCCGCTCATCAACCAACCCCTGTGTGGTTCATCTTCCCCATGTAGGATATCTTTGTCATGATGCTTGTTGTTGTAAAGGGAGACATATCCAGCGGTTTTAAATGACGACATTCTTATTTATTCAAGGTTGAAGGTCACATCTTAAGGTTGTACAAAAGAGGAAATAAACACATTTTGATAAAGCCTTGCATGTTTTGTATGAAAGAATACAACAACAACAGCAAGCAAATTGTTTGTCTGCTAATTTCACATTAATTTGCATTTGAAGAGATGCACAGATAGATCGTAGAGAGAAAGACAAGAGGGACTTACACAGAAACAACCAGTAGGTTTGGTGGAGGTAGAAATCTTCTAGCATTATGACAGTGGGCCCTGGCAGCCTACTAGGATAGATTTGTTTTTCTTATCATGACTGATGTATCAAGATGATTCACTTACTTATTATACAAATGTAGCCTACTTGTAAGTCGCTTTCGATAAAGCCGTCTGCTAAGTGTCTAATATGTAAATATATGTAATCGCAATGCAGGTGTGTTTGAGACCATTCCTTATTCTGGCCCATGCATTAACAATGAGCCCGTCCTCCTTTAGTCTACCTCCACCTGCCACCATTGATAGGTATCATCCACAGGTACTATCCTCACTTTACCCTGTGATAGGCCATCTTGCTTAAACCTATCCAATCCTTTCAGATCTACACGAGTGTCTAATAAGCAGGGGGGTATTTCTGGCTAAGACCCTCCATGGCCTGTGGCTGCACATACAGCCACAAGGGGGCAGCTTTTCACATGACTGTCACCAGATCTAGGGTGTTACTCCTCAGTAAAAAAAAAAAATACCCTCCACACAAAGGAGTTGATTCACTTGAGGTAAAAGAAAACGCAACATCCTTGCCAACTCGAAAGAGAAAACGGAGAGCGAGATCTTTATCTTTATGTTCTGTCCGTGAGGTGGGCGGGAGAGAAAAGCTCATCATGTGTTTACCCTATTATTATTATTATTATTATTATAGCCTCATTCAAAACCAAATCAGAAATTGAGTACACACAGGCCTAGCGTTGCTTAATCGTCTTTATGTGTGGGTGACTTCATGAATTAAATTCCCATGATCTGCTCATAATAATCATTACGCTTATGAAACCTCCACCCCGAGAACCGAGAGCTCCCCAGGGCTTATTTTCGTACACAGGCAGCGGGTGTTATTTCGGGACGTCCCTGGCAGAGGTGGCCGGGTACATTAGCTGAATTGGTTTCTCATGATCTTCTATTAAACAGCATGGGATCTGGCTGCTCTTCCTTCTCTGGGTCGGTCTATATCTAACAGCAGATAGTCAGCTGGGCCCGCACACCAGACCAGGACAGTTGGCCTTTATAGAAGATCTACTGACGGCACTAAAGGGAATATTGGCTCTCTGGAGGACTCTTCAATGAAGAAAGTCCATTAGAAACCAAACAACGCAAATGATATAGTGTACGACTTCTATTACAGTTAAATGTCAATTGTACTGTGCTGTCACGATGATGAACGTCGTATTAGACACATGGGAATAAGAGATATTAAAGACCACTTAGATGCAGCTGTTATTTTCAGTGTATCATTTTAATGTACTCTCACAAGTTGGTGAACAGTTACAATTTGTCTCTCAGTCACAGTACTAAAACACATCCATTGATAGTATAAATAGCCAACCTAATAATAATAATACACATTTTCAAATACATAAATCATCAAGTATCCAAGTATTAAGTTACGCACATCAAAATAAAAAGGCATACAAAATATCGCAGACGTTGGAAGTCCAGTTCGAAGCGAAAAAAAACACAAAATCACATTTTGGACATGGCAGTTAATTAGTAAACAAGTTGTTGATAGAGAACAGAAGAAAACAAAAGAAAACAAAAACTACAAGGTCCCAGACTTTCAATTAACAAATATTGCAACAATTAAGCATTTTATATTCAAAAATAGTTACTGAAAGGATGTGTGTGTATGTGCGTGCGTGTGTGTGTGTGTGTGTGTGTGTATGTGCGTGCGTGTATGCGTATGCGTATGTATGCGTGTGTGTGTGTGTGTGTGTGTGTGTGTGTAGAGGCTTCCTGCACAAGACAAAGGCAACATTTTTTTTTGTTCCAAGTAGAAAAATGAAACACTTCTCCAAATGCTAGTGGATGCTAATCCAACTCCCACACGATTGCCTTGTAACCATTTCAATTGTAAGGCATCATAGTATGGACCATTTGAGGGAAGGCATTCATACTGTATTTCTAATCAGTCTTAAAACTTAAATCAGAAAATTGAACGGGAAACAAGATAACTCGTGTTAAACTATCATAACGTTACTTTTTAAAAACAATATATATCTTTTTTTGCACCTTTAGCCAATTAAAAAATCTTTTGGATGTGTTAACAAGTAAAAACCAACATCTGTATGCTTCACGTAACGATACAACTCTACTGGCTGCTCTCCCTTTCCAATTCTATGGGAACACACAATATTCAGAGTTCCAAACCGACTCCTAGTCCCTAGGAACTCCAATAGGGGTGCGTTCCAACTCTCTACCCTTCGCACAGAAATGCACTCTCCTCCCCTCATGCATTGGATTGGTGCTAGGTGTGGCAGGAGTGAGTCTCCACCATATTCCTTCCACCAGTCTGTGCCTTTAAAACCCATGAGGAGGGAGTGTAGAGATGCACACTTCAGGAGAAGCGTAGAGGATCAGTGGAACTTAGATCTGAGAGGACTGGATAGGATTAAGCAACATGGTGGTAAAGGCTTCATACTGCCCCTCTTGTTGGCTGGGTGGAAGTGTAGCCATAACGCTCCACCTGTAGTCCTCTCAGATCTAGGCGTGGGTAGGGTGCAGGGAATGAAGGAGGGTAGGGTGTAGGGGGCGGAGGAGGATAGGGTGTAGGGGGTAGAGGAGGATAGGGTGCAGGGAATGAAGGAGGGTAGGGTGTAGGGGGCGGAGGAGGGTAGGGTGTAGGGGGTAGAGGAGGGTAGGGTGTAGGGGGCAGAGGAGGGTAGGGTGCAGGGGGCAGAGGAGGGTAGGGTGCAGGGGGCAGAGGAGGGTAGGGTGCAGGGGGTAGAGGAGGGTAGGGTGTAGGGGGCGGAGGAGGGTAGGGTGTAGGGGGCAGAGGAGGGTAGGGTGTAGGGGGTAGAGGAGGATAGGGTGTAGGGGGCGGAAGAGGGTAGGGTGTAGGGAATGAAGGAGGGTAGGGTGCAGGGGGCAGAGGAGGGTAGGGTGTAGGAGGCAGAGGAGGGTAGGGGGCGGAGGAGGGTAGGGGGCGGAGGGGGCAGAGGAGGGTAGGGTGTAGGGGGCGGAGGAGGGTAGGGTGTAGGGGGTCTAGGGTGGAGAGGTCCACGGTAGGGTGGAGGGGTATAGGGTGGAGGGGTATAGGGTGTTGGAGGCCAGGGGCCGAATTGGAACTCAGCAACACAGAGAACACTCACGGCCACTGTACTTTCACAAACCTCTTTTTGACACTTTTGAGAATTTTGGAAATTGAAGAGAAAAGGGAACACTTGAATTACCGAGAGAATGAATTTCCGAAGTGGAGGAAATACTTCAACACAATGATACTATATCAACTAAGAAGAAAAAACAAGCCTGCCAAGTAAGCAAAAAATAAAAAAAAATAAAAGAGAAAAAAAAAGTTACGTTTCTTTCTTTATAGGGGCATAAGTTGGCATTATGGACCAGACACGGTTGGCTAGCTAGTCCTACTACTGGATGCAGCAGTTGTTGCGATGTCCGTTGGAGTCTTTGAAACGAAGGCGCATCTTTGGCCGATACTTCTCCAGGTAGAAGAGCTGCTTGCTGTTGAACGCCCCGCGACGCTTCCTGTTCGGGAGAGAGAGAAGAGTTCCATTCAATTCAATAAATCTTAAGTTAATACAGTAATCCCCTCAGCAAACAATTAAGATAGATAGAAAGATAGATACTTTATTGATCCCAGAGGGGAAATTAAGGTGTTACAGCCGCTCACACCACAAACAAACAACAAAATAAAGTGACGATTGAATAAAAGAATAAAATAAAAATAGACTGAAAGATTATATACAGTAACAACAGTCCAGTATGATTTAGGAGGCCATTAATGGCATTGTGCATATTTACATCCATTCTCCACATAAAACACAAGCAACCAGAGTTAGACACACTATAAAATAGACTACCAGTATTGTGATTTCTCTCCACTGTAGGTCAGTAATAATGTTTCACACCAGTGAGATCTGACCTCCATTTTGAGAAAACGTTTTCAGTTTTGAGTCGTGTCTTTGTAGACGTCTACTCAGCCCAGTTTAAGAGGCTGCCGTGTTCTCCAGACGTCTGCCTGTCCAGTTGTGTGTATTAGTACCAGAACTTACTGCCGAATGAACTGGACCGCGTCTTCATATTTCATCCCACATTCAATCAGGGCCAGCGCCACCAGGACCGGAGCTCTGGGGAACAATGTCACAAGACAGGGTTTAGTTAGCTAGCAGAACGCTGCTCCACTGTACTAGACTGCAAAAACAAACATTTAGGCCTAGTTGGTTGTCTTAGTTTGTTAAAAGGACACAAAAACAAACATTTAGGCCTAGTTATAGTTATCTAGTTTGTTAAAAGAACACAAAAACAAACAGAGGCCAAGTTAGTAGTCTAGTTCCTTAAAAGAAGATTAAAAACAAACATCTAGGCCTAGTTGGTTGTCTTAGTTTGTTAAAAGGACACAAAAACAAACATTTAGGCCTAGTTATAGTTATCTAGTTTGTTAAAAGAACACAAAAACAAACAGAGGCCAAGTTAGTAGTCAAGTTCCTTAAAAGAACATAAAAACAAACATTTAGTAAGAGATAGTAAACAGGAAGTGGTTGTACTGAGGTCTTTCGACACTCAAAACAAAACAACTAGAGGATGACAAATTGGTGTGGATCCGTCTTTAAATACTTTATGGTGCTACCACCATAAAGCACCAGGGATATCCGATCCATCTAATAGCATTACATATGGTTGTATCTATGAAAAGGCTTACATAAACACGATTCACTTCTCTTATCTACTGAATTTCCCCTCAAGGATCAATAAAGTATTCAATCTTCTCTTTATCTGGAACTAAAGGCGGCGAACCACATGATGACAGTTTCCAGAATAACTGGAAGAGAGTATGACACACATATCTAGGCCTTTCTTCCTCTTGTTGTTTGTCTGGTTGCTGTTTGTGTGGATGGTCTCATGGCCATGTTGTCGTGTGTGCCCTGTGTCGGCCTGTCAGGTATGTTTTATTTCTTTATTTAACCTTTATTTAACCAGGAGGTCCCTTGAGATTAAAATCTCTTTTTCGAGGGAGACCTGGCCAAGAAAACATAATAAAAACAGCCAAGGGACAACAGATAAATATTCAAAAATCCATCGTATGAATAACAATTGCATGCGACTTGTCATGTGCTGTTAGGTGTTTTGTTTATTCCTGTTTGCACCAATCAGTTGACTTTCTTGTGACCGTCTGTCTTGTATGTGTTCTCTATGTTTGTTTGAACAACTGGTGTTTTAAATGTTTTAAACACCCGCCTGGGGAGGTACAGACAACATGAACAACATGGCCATGAGACCATCCACACAAACAACAATCAACTGGTTAAAACAGGGACCTTTACAGTAAGGCTCATTAATGTGCTTTGTCCCTAAAACTAAACTTAGTTAAGGCCTACTGTACTCTAAATACTCCCATACTCCTACAATACACCATGACAATCAATAGTCAAATTGACAGCATGTATCTATTACCATCTATAAATATATATACAGTCACATGGTCCTAGAACCTGTTCCATGCCCTTCTTTGGAGGAAAACCACATGATGTCAATCTGTCTCCTTCTGAGTAATCACATTGACAAAATGATGACTGTGGCATATCTAGTCAAATCAAGTCCATAACTTTACTTGGAACCAGGGGAGTGAAACCACATGATAACAACAACAACAACAACAACAACTAGGTCTACTGTGTGGCGCTGCTTCTAGCATCATCAAATCTGCAAAACGCAGAATGTCCCATATTTATAAATATCAGGGGAGGTTGGAATCGGAGGGAGGGCTCATTGCAAATGCATGGAATTGCGTTTCATGCATTACAATGAGGCCGTCCTCTGATCTCTACCTCCGCCGGCTTCCTCCGATGAATACTATTGTAATAGCACGGTTCTAAGATCAATTTCATGTCTTTATTTGGAACTAACGGTGTAAAAAAAAATCACAAGAGAATGTCTTTACCTGCCCAGCCCGGCAACACAGTGGACAGCCACGCAGCAGCCAGGCTCCTCCCTGAACTTCAACTTCAGGAGGTTCAACCAATCATCCACGATCTGGTTGGAGGGAGGGGCTCCATCGTCGAACGGCCAATCCTGGAGGGGGAGAGGGAGGAAGGAGGAAATGAGATCATCGGGGCCCCGATTCTCGGAAACCAAAACAAAGGACGGCAGACTTTGACATATATTACAAGCAGAAGTGAATGGGGGGAGGTAAAAGCAGATGTGGGTTTTTGTTTCGGAGTCTTACCAGAACCTGTATCCCCTCTTTCCCCACCAGGGTGGCATCATAGGTGGCCTCACACACTCTGACCACGGTGGTCACGCCGTACTTCTTCAGCTCCTGGGGAAATAACGTTGTTGCAATGTTAGAACACTGTTTTAACCATGTGGTCACAAGTCTCCATTACAGGCACAATGAAGACATCTATCTCCTCCAAACGCCCCATATTGTATGTCAGAGAGGGGCTCTTTATGGCTACCCTAGTGTTTTAGAAACACTCGATTAACAGAATTTGTAATAACACGAGCACATGATAGTCTTCTCCATATGGAGGATATTAATACTCTCTCCCCTGATACTGTATAATGTGAAAGCAGATCTCTATGGTAACTCTAGAGCTTCAGAAATCAACTGACTTTTTTTTCTTTCTTTTTTTTTAAAACAACAGTCTGATATTGTCTTTGTCTACATGTTGTCTTCACGCCTGTGTGTTCAAGTTCTGTTTAATTACCCCCCCTGGGTCTCACCTCAATGAACTTGTTCAGGGTGGCGTTGGTGGGATTGTGGGTAATGAGAAACCGCATGTTCTTGTACGTGATCTCCACAGGGGCGGGCCTGTTCATACGAGCCATGGCGACGGCCAAACAAACAAAGGTCTTTTCCTCCACAATAACAACAACAACAAAACTTGTAACGAAAACAGTTAACTGAAGAATGGGGAGGGAACACGTCAAAAAAAAATGTCGTGTGTTAAACTAAATTCCCCAACAACAAAGAAAAATGCTCCGTTTTCTGTCGTAAGTGGGCGGGTCAAGGCCAAAGAGGTCAGAGGTCGGGAATTGGCAAGAAGAAGAAGGGGGAGACAAAAAAGAGGTGATCGGCGATCGGATTGGACAATCAAACCAACCAATCAAACCCCTCTCCTTTGGAGGAACAACAGCAACAACGACGACAACGGCGGCGGCAACGAGGCGGGGATCTCTCCTTCCACCTTGATTCAAGACGGGAGCGAGGCAGAAGCCAACGATTCGGACCAGGCCGAAGCCAACGAGGGCAGTGTGCAGCAGGTGAAGTTACCCCATCCAGGCAGGTTCTGGTTCTGGTGATCTGCTGGTTTGTTTAAAGGAGGCGTCCTGGTGCCGGGTCCTGGTCAGTCGGGTGGATGGGTTCTCCTCTCCTCCTCCTCCTCCTCCTTCCTCCTCCTGCTGCTGCTGCTGCGGGGCTGAGCGAGTGCGCGGGCCTGGGAGACGGTTCTGGCTGGAGAGCTCGACCCGGTTCACTCCTCGGCATAGGAGGCCGCGTGCTGAGCCTGGCAGTAGTCCCCACTGCCCTTCAGAAACTCCATAAATGTGTGACCCAGAACACCACAGAACTGCTGCAGGAGACAAGACAGGGGAGGGGGGGGGGGAGAGGAGGAGGAGAGGGAGAGGAGGAGGAGGAGGGGGAGAGGAGGAGGAGGGGGAGAGGGGGAGGAGGGGGAGAGGAGGAGGAGGAGGAGGGGGGTCAGTACTGCTGTAGTAGGGCTACACTCAGTGGAAGATGAAGTAAAAACGTCATATAAAAATCTGTGAGGTAAAGAAAGACGTCTCATGGAAAGTGAGGTGCAGACCAGAACAGTACCAGACAACGAAATGCAGTTTAGCATCTAACCAGAAGTGCAAATAGTGATCTAAAACATGATAGTGATAAGTACTGTATGGCAAGTACGGTAGTTATAGGTATATATACACAGGAGATGGATAGCAGTAAGCTATGTACAGTTAATGATGTAGGGCTACACTCTACTCTACTAGCTACAGTAAAAGATGAGCAGCGTTGTTGAAAGTCTGTGCGGTAAAGACGTGTTGTGGAAGAGGGGTACCTACTACCTCCCCGCACAGTCGATATAAGGTGTATATTTACACGGTGTGATCTCTGAATAAAAAGGGTATAGATGAATGTCGGTCTTGAGACGCGAAAGGAGGTAGTCATCACACTAGGTATAGATACCAAAGTTCTAAACTGAGGAGAAAATGGTTGAATCACTTGAAAATCTACTTGAGGGCAACAACAATTAAAGAGAATAATTATGGGAACCATTGTCGTAAGAGACAAGGGAGGAGAGCGGCTTTGAGGAATGAGAACTAAACAGAATAATTAAGGGTACAACATGATTCAGAAATGTGCTGGAGAAAAGAGCAGTGTTATGGACATGCTTATCTTCAGAGACAGGTGTGGGGTTGGCACAGGGCTCCTCTGATACCATGTCACAGTCTCAAACCCCAAGAAATAAAAAAAAGGTAGGCCTGTATTGAAACTCTACTTGTGAACAACAGGTTATGGAGATCCATGTGAACAGGCTCTCTCTCATCCAGTGCGGATGTGTTCGGACATGTTTTGCCAAATCAAATGTATGTAAAAGACAGTCCCATTTATGACATCTAGGTCACAATTTAAACCCATGCGCCGTCAACAACCGACTGGGGGCCTACATACATAATTGTTGTGCTGTATGATTGAAAAAGAACAGCAAAAAAAACATTGGCCTACATATAGGGCATGATTTACTGGGATTTCACTGTTTTTCTCCCCCCACCGGGCCATGAGGGCTATAATTCCCCATGCAGACATCGAGAAATGTGTTTTTTCTCTCTGGGCTTGTGCTCCAAATACTGTCTAAGCTCTTGAAGTATGCATACTTAATCCGATCTTTTTTTTGTTGGGGTCCGGCTGGAAAACAATGTTTTGTTCTGGATCTCGTAAGAGAGAGAGGGGAGGCAATCTAGGAAGTGGGTTTCAGACAGAGAGTGTTCTGTCTAGAAACGAAACGAACGAATCTTAAAGCAGATCTAAATTGACCCCAAAATGGTGAAATGACATGATTTAATGTGGATTTCTAGAAAGTGTCCGTGGTTGTGTGAGTGGGGGACTGCCTGGGCGCCATCACCGGTCCAGACAGACAGACAGGCCTGCAGCCCCAGACCTGTGTTGAGATGTCCATCTACAAACTGATCTGTTGTTGAATAGTGAGACATTTACCGCCTCGTTAAAGTCCCCGACCCTTCATTAACGTGACAATGCACATGAAAACGGCCAACGAGCGCGATGACAAGGTGGTGAGAAAAAATGCGTCAATTTTATACAACGGTAAAATAATCGCGAAAATGCATCTGAGAGCCGCTCGCTCCACAAAGGCAACTCCACCTCTTCCTCGCCGTATTAAATGTGTATTTATTTTTAAGTCGCGGAGAAGATCCTCTAATCGTCCACACTCGCATACCACGACGATGCACATTGTAAAATAAAAATTTAAAAATTACAATGTATCAATTTAACAAAAGACCTCGAATCCTTGTATGTCGGAAGAGGCCGTGATCGTGATTTCACAATTGAACATTAAAAGATCAGTTCACATCAAATTACAACACGCGCAACGGCTTCAAACATGACACACAAAACAGCAATGCGAAAAAATAATAAAACAAGAGACACTTACTGGAATATGCTTACTCATTGAAGATTGTAGCTTAATCATACAGCCGGTTCCTAAAAAGAAGTACAGATATTAAATGGTTGTTTGCACCATACAGCCAAGCCAAGGCAAATCCCTCCGTTCGGAGTCGGCGTCTACTGGACTGGTGCGTTGCGAGGCGATCACAGCCCTTCTCCTGCTGAAGCCCCACCCTGGAAACACACAGGCTGTGTTCTCACACATCAACTTGCGTTTGCCCTGCCTGCTGCGCACAATGTGCCAGATCTTGCATGCATAAGAATGATGCGTATTCACACCTGTTTGGAGGTATACAACACATATTTTTGCACGATCAACCGATGCATAACCAAAACACAAAGTCAGCTGTGTGGGGGGGAAAAACGAACATGTTTTGTGAATTCGTGATGCATCTCAAGTGAAATATAGACCTATTTAAAATGAGTTTTATTGATAGGAGTAAAGTATAGGTCTACTCTAAGGCCTGCTATATGCTGATTATTTTTCTTGAGATTAGGACAATACAACATCCAACAAGAAAGACAGACACACATTATACCCACATCACAATCTGGGAAAAAACTAAACAAAACAAAAACACACAAAAAACAAACAAACAAACAAACAAAACAAAAAAACTAAAACTAAAAGAAAGCAACAAATAAACAAACAAACAAACAAAAACACACACAGGTGCTACCAGAGGGCAAGACAAACAAAATACATGTTTACAATATTTTGATAAAGTAAAGATAGGGCATAGGTTGGTTGTGTGATAGAAACACGTTGCGTTCTCACACATCAAGTCTGCCTGCTGCGCACAATGTTGCCAGATCTTGCATGCAATATTTTTTTATACCTCCAAACAGGTGTGAATACGCATGCGTATTCACACCTGTTTGGAGGTATAAAAAAATTTTTTTTGCATGATCAACCGAAGCATAACCAAAACACAAAGTCAGCTGTGTGGGGGGGAAAACGAACATGTTTTGTGAATTCACGATGCATCTCAAGTGAAATATGAATGAATGAATGGTCTTTATTGTCATTAATACAGTACAGGTACCATACAACGAAATTTAGGAGGGGGGGCTCCCCTGGTGCTTGGAAACAAAAATTACTAAAAACAAGAAGGGAAAAGAGCTGGTTTACATACAGTAAATAAAGGCTATATACAAATATAGACCTATTAAAATGAGTGTTAGTGATAGGAGTAAAGTATAGGTCTACTCTCAAGGCCTGCTATACGCTGAATAATGTTCAGTAAATTACTGTAAAGGAATGTAGTTGAAGAAATGTTCCAATATTTTAATTGAACTTTTTGCACTCATGCGGGCATAGTTGAGGGCTGTTAGATCAAGACAAGTCTGAGGCCTCGGGTCGATGTAGCTACACGTCAGGGGAGGCTGGTGGAGGTAGGAATCGGAGGATGGGTTCAGGCTCAATGTAATGCATGGAATGGAATGAGGAATGGTATTATTCCATGCATTACAATGAGCCCGTCCTCCATTTTCTACCTCCACCAGCCTCCCCTGATACACACTCTATCTGAAACTTTGGGTGCATGATGGCTATGTCCAAGGTCATAGGTCATGCCTACTATGAGCATTATCAACGGTATGAACATTAAAAAAAAGAAAAAGAAGAAGAAGAAGAATTAGAGATAACTGTTTCTTTCTAATCCAATATGTTTCACAAGGTACAGTTCTGCCCTAACCCCAACAGAGAGTAATCCATTGTCAAACACAGTAGATGGAGTTAAACGTTTCCTAGTCCTACATGTGTGTATATCGTCAGCATAGCTAGTGGCGGTTTTTCTTTTTCTTCTTTTCACAATTCTAGAAGGAACACTATCTCACTAGATGTATCTTTCTAGAACCGCATGAATGTCGTGGTGGGAAACGGACAAACACAACTGCTGACCTGTGTGCTTCTGGTTCTCCAGCAGCGACCAGTCTGCAATGGCACAATAGGCCGCTGATGGAATTGTCCAGGGTCGGTAGCCAATAGGATCGCAGGCAGCACAAGTGGCTTCCCCTCTCCCATCAGCTGTCAGTGGAAACCGGTTCATGGACAGGAGAGTTCCCCAGCGGGTCTTCTGTGTGTGTGTGGGGGAGAGAGAAGCTTCCGACACATCAGCATTGTACCAAATGTCTATAAAAGAATTGCGTCGAGCGCAGCTCTGGTTTCAAATGAAGGCCGGCAAATCTCAGACGGAAACTCACAGAAGAGTATAAAGAAGGGAAATATCATGCAAGACTCGGAGGATTTCAGTCTCAAGGTAAACACACACAGCATCTCCGGCTCCTTCTTCACTCTGTTGTTGTTCGTCCCAGCGGTGTGTCTCAGTGGGCTGTCTCAGTGGGCTGTCTCAGTGGGCTGTCTCAGTGTCTCAGTGGGCTGTCTCAGTGGGCTGTCTCAGTGGTGTGTCTCAGTGGGCTGTCTCAGTGGGCTGTCTCAGTGGGCTGTCTCAGTGGTGTGTCTCAGTGGGCTGTCTCAGTGGGCTGTCTCAGTGGGCTGTCTCAGTGGGCTGTCTCAGTGGTGTGTGTTAGCCTTGGGTTTCTCGGTTCTCCTCCCTGTTCAATCTTATACAGTAAATGGTGACTACATTTATTGTTTTGCTGTTGTTTTGCTGTATTTGACATTATGCCATTATTTCCGACAGTAGCTTACGGCTCTATACCTAATTCTCTCTCTCTCCATCTCTCTCTCCATCTCTTTCTACCTCCCCACCCTCCATCTCTCTCTCTCTCTCTACCCCCCCTCTCTCCACCCCTCTCTCCAAATCTCTATCCCTCCCCCATCTCTCTCTCTGTCTCTCTCCCTTTCTCCTTCTCTCTCTCTCTCTCCATCCACCCACTTCCCATGCATCTTCTGTCCCCAGGAGAGGCCAGGCAAGGCCAGGGACCAGGTCGACGGCAGCGGTGTGAGTCTGGGCCAGAGGAAAGGAGTGAAGGTGAGCGGGAAGTACTCCGCCCCTCCCCCCGCCTCGGACTGGGACAGGGGTGGGCGGGGCCCGTCCATCGTCCACAACTCCTACGTCAACAACAACTCCCGGCTCTCGGACAACCCCCCCACCATCATCTCCATCGGCCCCTCGGCCCCTCGCAGGGTGGCCCCTGACCGGGACCCCACCAGGGGCGGCCACACGGAGGGTCATCCCAGGGGCGGCCACACGGAGGGTCACCCCAGGGGCGGCCACACGGAGGGTCCCCCCAGGGTGGAGTGGACCAGGGAGGGCCCCAGCAGCAGCACCAGCTACCCCTCCAGGCCCAGCTCAGACACGGGCGTCTCCAGGACCAGCAAGACCATGGACGAGCTGAAGAGTATCCTGCGCGAGAGCTCCATGCTCGGTGGCCCCACCGCCAGGGGGAAGGAGGAGGCAGCGCGGTCCGGGAGCCACTACACCTACCTCCACGGCACGGACGGACGCCAGGACGAGGGCCTCGGCCCGCTCAAGTCCTTCAGCACCTTCAAGCCCAACGGTGACGGGTCCAGGAGGGTGACCAGGTCCTCCAGGGACAGCGCCTCCATGCAGCACGGCTCCAGCATGGACTCCTCCACAGGATCATACAGGTCTCTACTCTGCTCTACTGTACTGTACTGTACTATTCTACTATTCTATACTCTACTCTACTCTACTCTACTGTGCTCTACTCTACTCTACTCTACTCTACTGTGCTCTACTCTACTCTACTCTGCTCTACTCTACTGTACTCTACTGTACTCTACTCTACTGTACTGTACTATTCTACTCTACTCTACTCTACTCTACTCTACTCTACTCTACTCTACTGTGCTCTACTCTACTCTACTCTGCTCTACTCTACTCTACTGTACTCTACTGTACTCTACTGTACTGTACTGTACTGTACTATTCTACTATTCTATACTCTACTCTACTCTACTGTGCTCTACTCTACTCTACTCTACTCTACTCTACTCTGCTCTACTCTACTCTACTCTACTGTACTGTACTGTACTCTTCTCTTCTCCCCTCTTCTCTCCCCTTCTCTTCTCTTCTCCCCTCTTCTCCTCTCTTCTCTTCTCTTCTCTTCTCTTCTCCCCTCTTCTCTTCTCTTCTCTTCTCTTCTCTTCTCCCCTCTTCTCTTCTCTTCTCTTCTCTTCTCTTCTCTTCTCTTCTCTTCTCCCCTCTTCTCCCCCCTTCTCTTCTCCCCTCTTCTCTTCTCTTCTCTTCTCTTCTCTTCTCTTCTCTTCTCTTCTCTTCTCCCCTCTTCTCTTCTCTTCTCTTCTCTTCTCCCCTCTTCTCTTCTCTTCTCTTCTCTTCTCTTCTCCCCTCTTCTCTTCTCTTCTCTTCTCTTCTCTTCTCTTCTCTTCTCTTCTCTTCTCTTCTCTTCTCTTCTCTTCTCTTCTCTTCTCTTCTCTTCTCTTCTCTTCTCTTCTCTTCTCTTCTCTTCTCTTCTCTTCTCCTCTCCTCTCCTCTCCTCTCCTCTCCTCTCCTCTCTACTCTATACATACTGGATTATTGTTTAAATATTTTCTTGAATATGTGTCCAATTAGGTTGCAGAATGTAGCTGGATTACTCATTAATTATATACTCATTCATTGATTCATTCATTTCCTCTTACATTCATTGATTCATTGATTCATTGATTTATTGATTTATTAATTTGTTCATTGATTCATTCATTCGTTCATTCAGATCTGATGTGATTCCAAGCAGACCCTCTGGTGCTCGGTCTCCCACCCTGGACAACAGCTCCCATTGGACAGAAACTTCGCCCAGTCAGACAGGTCAGTGTGGGGTAGGGTTGCCATGCCAACTGTCCCGCATCAGCCGGGATGTCCCGTGGTTTGGGCTGGATGAATATACTGGACCTCCCTTGTCCCGTATATTCATCCAATCACAGGCCCCCTCATGCGTACGTATAGCGTAAATGTGCCAATTCCTGCAACCCCCCCCCCCCCCTGCCCCATGCAATGGCATGCCATCCTTTGTCCCGTATTTGGTAGTGAGAAAGTTGGCAGCCCCAGAGGTGCCTGGGGCCAAAAAGATGAGAACAATTCTTCTAAGTATTTGAGGTCCAGTTGATTGAACTCAGAGTTAGAAGCACTTTGTGGTTGTTACAGTAAATGGACTGACTTATATAGCCCCTTTATCCAAAGCGCTTTACAACGGTCTCTCATTCACCCATTCACACACACATTCACACACCAATGTCGGCAAGCTGCCATGCAAGGCGCTGGGGTTCATTGCCCAAGGACACTTCGACATGTGGCCAGCCGGGGCAGTACAGTACATTGGTGGACTGGATTATCAAACACAATGAAGTGTTTTTCATGTTCATTTGGTCCTCTGTGGCTCTGTAGGGCATGGCGCTACAACATTTAGGTTGTGGGTTTGATTCCCGCTGGGACCATATTATACACTGAAACATTTATACACTCACTGCAAAGTACAGTAAGTCGCTTGGGATAAAAGCGTCAGCTAAATGCCATATATTATTCCATTATTATTATTGTTGTATTTTGTATTTATTCTGGCCGGGGCCTCTTGGCCAGGTCATCATTAAAAATGAGAATTGAGAATCTCTTCTCATTTGATTTTATCTGGTTAAATAAAGGTCCAATACATACATAAATAACATATTTTACAGTCCCCTCACAGAGCTAAAGGTGCTGTAGTTGCTGTTCTGTGACGTTTGCCTCCTAGATAACAGTAAGGACCACATAGACCCGGGAACCCAGGCCTTCACCGTTGCCATGGCGCGCATCAAGCAGCAGGTCAGCAGAGAGAGCATCAGCTTCGTCCGCTTCGAGGCCACAGACCTCCACGGGGTGTCCAGGTCCAAGACCGTGCCTGTCCGCTTCTTTAATGTAATCACCTCACACACGCACACGCACACGCACACACACACACACACACAGACACAGACACAGACACAGACACAGACACAGACACAGACAGACAGACAGACAGACAGACAGACAGACAGACACACACACACACACACACACACACACACACACACAGGGTTATGATAAGGGATGATTTCTCCCGACCTAGTGACCACTAAGAAATACACTGGGCCCTTGCTATACATTTTAACTATACTGCATGGTTAGGAAAAAACCCAGGCCCTGTGACAATAGTGTCACGAGTGTGTATACACAATGCCACGTCATTATGTAATGGTTTAAGTAGTTTAAAGTCACTTTTCGTGTCCTTTAGACGAAAATCCAAGTAAACCTTGTTTCCCTGTAGGAGAAAGCTGTCTATGGCGTGCCGATGCCCCGGAGTTACCTGGAGCTGACCCTTAACCTCAAGGGCAGCGAGGTCGACCACGCCAACAACCCCGCCAGCTTCAACAACGACATCCTCCTCATCCCCGACCTCTCCACCTTCAGGGTCCTCCCCTGGGCAGAGCAGACCGCCAGGGTCATCTGCGACCCCTGCACGGTGGCGGGAAACCCCCTGCGCACCTCCCCCCGCATCATCGCCAAGCAGCTCCTGGGCCAGCTCCAGAGCATGGGCTTCTCCTTCCACTCCTCCTTCACCTACGAGGTCTGCGTCCTGGGCACGCCGGACCGCGTCGGCCCCAAGACCCTGATGTTCCCGGCCACCACCCTCCTCAGCAACCACGACCAGCCGTTCTTCCAGCAGCTGGTGGACGGGATGTACAGCCTCGGCGCCGACGTGGACAGCTTCGCCTCGGCCAGCGGGCCGGGCCAGATGGAGGTGAACCTGCGGCCCGAGTTCGGCATCGCGGCGGCCGACGCCGCCTTCACCTTCCGCACGGGGATCAAGGAGATGGCGAGGAAGCACAGCTACATGGCCAGCTTCTTCACGGACGACGGGCTCTACAACGCCGGCGTGCTCTCGCACAGCCTCTGGGACGCCAACGGCCGGCGCAGCCTGTTCCACTCCGGCAGCGGCGCCGGGGGCGGCGGGGGCGAGAGGGAGTTGTCGGATATCGGCAGGAAGTGGCTGTCGGGGCTCCTCAGCCACTCGGCCGCCCTGAGCTGCCTGATGTCGCCCGGGGTGGGCTGCCGGAGCCACATCGCCGCCAACGTCAAGAACCCCAAAAGCACCGTGTACTACGCCACCTTCGGCTGCAACGACAACAGCAGCTCCTTCAACGTCAAGTGTCACGGAGGGCGGGAGACGCACATCGACAACAAGCTGGGCTCGGCCATGGCCAACCCCTACGTGGTGCTGGCGGCCACCGTGGCGGCCGGGCTGGACGGGATCAGGAGGAACCTCGCCGCGGAGACAGGTTTGGGCCGAGTGAAACAGGAAGTAGAATATGTGAGAGCAGCTGGTGAAAGAGGGAACGACCAAATGTTCTGACTTTTATTCCGAAGATTTTAAAGACGAGTAGCGAGTGTGTCGTAGATTTTCAACGACGTTGACATTTATTTCCATTTTTCAGAATGAAAAAGTCTGAACATTTTGATTGGTTGCCGCTTTCACCAGCTGCTGTCACATATGTCCACTCTTAGTGTTTGCTGCTACCAAACGTTATGTGTTAATAAAGCTTCAGGGATACAAACACTGAGGGGTATATTTTAATAGTATAAAAAAACCTGACTTTTACCATGATTTTTCCTCCTGTGATTTTCCCTACCATGATGTAGTGGGAGGCTGGTGGAGGTAGACATCGGAGGACGGGCTCATTGTAATGCATGGAAGGGAATGAGGAATGGTATCAAACATGTGTGTTAGATGCCATCTCCAATTCCCTTCCTTGTTTAACAATGAGCCTCTGATTTCTACCTCCCTCAGCCTCCACTGATTGCTCCTGTGCAAAACTGGATAAACATTACACCCTCCTAGTGACTATTTACCCTTAAACACACCCTTACCCTTACACTCCACACACACAGACAACTTACCCTTAAACACATCCCACGCAAACAGGCACTTTATTCTAATAATACCTCTACCATCTACTGCTACCTCAGTGCAAAAAAAAGAAAATAAATGTTATTTCTATTATTATATTGCTCAATTGTTTCTTTGTCTTATTTGTATTTTTTAGTTGCCTATTGCCTATTACTATTTTTCTCGTTGCTGCAATGTCGAGGAACTGAAATCTACGAATGTTACTCTCTTACTCTCTTATACTCTTGTATAACGGGATGTGACAATAAACCTGATTGTGATTCCTCTTCCTCCGCAGGTCTGACCAGAGCGTCGACCCAGCAGAAGCTGTTCGCCATCCCAGTGAAGCTGGAGGACGCGCTGGTGGCCCTGGAGGAGGACCACGTGCTCCGGGGCGCCCTGGGGGAACCCTTCGTCCAGTACTTCATCGCCATGAAGAGGTTCGAGATCGAGACCCAGGAACTGGACGAGGAGCGCAACAAGTGTCTGGAATATTTCATCTAAAGCTGAAATTATTTTATTTATTAATTTTGATACATTTTTACAGCAATGAATTAATATCAATATTACTTAATATTATACAGTTCGATAATTCTAGAATATCTCATCTAAAGAGAGAAACTTGATTACAGTAATTCATTAACAACCAATATGCCATCATATTATACAGTTAAAGAATGTACTGCTGAGTAAAGGAATGGATTTGATAAGAACTTTGATGCTTGTTTGAAAATAAATGTTTTTATTTTCTTTCATATTTTTATACCATTTTTGTATTAATCAAACATTGCTGTACAGCATGACTTGTACATCTGTGTGCAGAGCCCAAATGAAATAAAATAAAAACAATGATTCAATTTTGTTAAATTGTATAATTATGTACAAAAGTAGCAGACATCTTTGGCTTTGAGAGAGGATCACTATGAACACAGGACATATGTAGCCATCAGCACACAGAAGTACGTCACATTCCCAACCTGTTACAGTAAAGCTCTATAAAGGTTAACGCGCCATGGCGTCTTCCTGAATACTGACCTTGAAACGCAGCTTGTTAAATACACTGTTGACACAGCACTTTGAATTCAAATGAAAACGTCTAAATGACATGATCTTCCCTCTACCCCTGTGTAATGACTCTGCACTATATAAGTCTAGCCGCATTATATAGTTATTGAACACATGGAGCTGAGTAGTGTTAACTTGTAATTAGCATGTTATTAACATGTTATTAGTGGAATAAGGTCACTAACGATCGTAAAACGCCTCAAGAGCACTTTGACACACAGCGTCTAATGAACAAGTTAACAGCCATTTAAACATCTTAGCTTTTCCTGAAGTACATTACAATTCACAATAACATTAATCCCAAAACCATGACACAATAATAATAATTATTATTATAATACAAAAAACAACAAAGAAATTCCCTACAGTCTTTACATTCGCAATACAGTTACAACAGGGCCACTCTCTATCATCAAACGTGCTGTCATTTTTATCAACATTGACTTATGATATGTTCCAATATCCACACACATTTATTTATGTATATATATATATATATATATATATATTTATATATAACACACTGCACCACACTGAATGAAGCTATGTACAGACCAGGGGAGGCTGGTGGAAGTAGAAATCGGAGGACTGGCTCATGGTAATGCATGGAATCAAATGAGGAATATGTGTCTGATATGTGTCTCTGATACCATTCCTTATTCCGTTCCATGCATTCTCAATGACTGGTCCTCCGATTTCTACCTCCCCCAGCCTCCCCCATGTAAAACACAGCTGAAACTCAGATTCACTTGTTCTTGCCGATTAAGTTTCCCACTCGCTGCATGAACCGTCCTAGCTTATTCTCATTGGTCTGCTGAAACCTTGAGTAACTCTCAGTGGACGTAATAGAAGGTCGTCTTTGTGTACTTCTGAAAGAGAGTCGGTTTTTGTCAGCGCCGAACGGGTCCGTATTGGTCCTTTCCGGTAAAACGGTAGGCTTCTTGTCAGAGGACAGGAAGGACTCGAATCGGCTGTACACCCGGGTCCGCCTGGGTTCTGGAACGATTATTGGCACTTGACTTTCCATGACTCTGGCCCTGTTGAGTAACTCCTGGTCTGTGTTGTAGAACGTTCTAGTACTCGGAGCTGACTGGTGAATAACTGTCGGAGTAACTGTAGGAGTATATGTAGGAGTATATAATATATGCCTTTCCCGCTCTCTTTCAATACTGAGTACATTGTGTGAAACACTTGTTGCTTGACCTAACGATGACATGGGCGCCGACACGGGCGCTGCCGCGGCCAGCGATGGCATTATAACAGGTTCTGAAGCGACTCTCTGGCGAATGGAGATGTCGGCCGCCACCACGTGCTGCGACACCAAGGGAGTCCCCGATGTGATTGGGTCCAGCCTCTGCGGCGCCTGCTGCTCCCTGTGGGCTTGGCTCATAGCTTCCGTGTAATACATTGAGGAAGAAGAAGATCTCTGAATTGGGCTTTGCACCACCGGCGGCGGCGGCGGTGGCGGCTCCTCTTGGGGCTGTGTTGTCTGTGCGTCCGGGATGAACACAGACAGGTTAGTCACTTTTGATTTGAATGAACCCTGTCTCTGGAGTTGGCCTGTAATCCCTTCCTCCTGCTGGGCCTTGTCTTTGTCCAGCGAACCGTCACTGTTCGGGTTGAACAGTCTGGTCGATGATTTGAACGAATTCACCCTCTGGAGCGGTGAAGCATCCTTCTTGCGAAGCGAGTCGGCGCTGTCGTTCAGTTGGTCAGTGGAGCCCTCCGGTATTCCGATCAATGACATCATCGTTCTGTTGGTGTCGACGTTGAGGCAGACGGGTCTGAAGCTGGAGGGCTTCAGCAGCGGCTCCTTCAGCTTGATCCCCAGGTGAGCGGCGGACGCCGTCCTGGACAAGGGTTTCTGCCAGTCGTAGGCTTCCTGGGCATACCGCTTCTCCGACGCCATCTTGTGGAGGTCGTAGTGGGACACGGACCTGTGGGCGTCGGTGAGAGGGGTCGACATGGGCACTTGCTCTCTCTCGGTCCCTCTCTGCGTGTTCTCTTCATGCCGTTGGCCTGCCGGGGTCACGTGGCTCTGTTGGCTCATATTGGAACTGCTGTGTTGCGACCCGGTGTTCGACCCGGTATCCGAACCGCGCCGCTGGTAGGACATGCTGCGTTCCTGTTCCAGGGTTCTTCCCATGGGCCTCACCATCGCCCTGTCCAGACTGGAGTACACAGACCTGAGACAATCCTGGCTCTGACCTGGTCTAAGATGGCCTCCAGGGTTCTTGTAGTCCTGTAGTCCTGCTCTGCTCAGGTTCTCCTTCGACTGCGACAGACGGGACCGGAAGTCAGCCAAATCAGTTTGACTGTTGTGGATGGAATTCAGCCGCTGCCGCATCTCCGTCAGGCAATGTTGACTCCCGCCGGTGGACAAGAGGCGCATTCGGCTGTCCGCCAAACTGCCCTGGCTGCCCTGCGTGGACATCCGCCGCAGTCTGCTCTCGGCCAAACCGCTTTGACTGCCGTGCGGGGAGCCAATCGTGCTTTGAGGCATCTGGTTGCAGCCGGGTGATTCAGGCCGCTCATCACGACGGTTGTTGAAGATCATTGACGACCTCAAACGCGACGACCCTATTGTCTGTCTTACAGTACCGTCAGGTTGGCTGAGATTCAAGCTTTCTACCGAATCCCCTACCGACTGGTTGCTGTAATTGAGGAAGGAGTCAATCTTCCACCGATGAAGGGAGGTCTCAGAGCTGTAAGGAAGTAGACTTTGCTCTGTACCAAAGCGAGGGTTCTGCTTGTGATGAAACTGATTCACTCTGTTCGCTAGCATCTGGTCCTGTCCATCCTGTCTCAGTTGGGTCCTCTGATGCAACTCTCCAGCATAGCTATGTCCTCTTGTCAGATTCCCCACCTCGGGACGATGAATGTGCTGCAGCCTATCCTGAATACTAAGGCCTCGGGTGATCTGTCGGCCATTGTTGAATCTGTCCCCCTCGTCTTGATATAGGCCTGTGGTGCTCCTCATGCTGAGAAGTCGACCCCTGGACTTCATGTTGAGCATGTCCAGGGAGAGCTGGCTGTTGGTAATCGAGTTTTTCCGCAACTCTGTCACCGTGGGTGGGGCTTGGGATCGGGCGAAGATGCGGCGGAACTCCTCGTCGTACGAGCCCGCCAGCTGGCCGGTGATGACGAGGACCATGCTCAGGTTGATCTTCTCGTAGGACCACATATAGCTGGGAGAGAAGAGGGGAGCGGAGGGGAGGGGAGAAGAGGGTGTTTATACAAATGGAATCCACGTTAAATGAAAGATATGTGACAGCAGCTGTTGAAAGCTACCAATCATCTGACTTTTATTCAGAAAAATGAAAATAAATGTCAACGTTGTTGAAAATCAATGACACACTCGCTAGTCAAGCCAAAATATTGCAATGTAGTGGATTCGGTGAGTAATCCCTACTACTACCTAGTTAGTGTAGAGTAGTGGGGATTACTCACAGAATCCATTGCATTGCAATGTTTTGGTTTGACTAGTGAGTGTGTCATTGATTTTCAACAACGTTGACATTTATTTTCATTTTTCTGAATAAAAGTCAGATGATTGGTAGCTTTCAACAGCTGCTGTCACATATTAGATATTTCATGCAATGTTTGCAGACCAGTGCTTTGCATGGTCACAAGTTTGAAAACAACAACAACAATAAACAACAACAACAACAACAACAACAACAACAACAATAAAAGAATAAAAGAAGGCATGCAGTGAAATCTTTTTAATTATTATTATTATTTTAAAAAAAATCTTAGAATAGATTCAACCTTTGTCATTGCACAGAGTACAACGAAATGCATTTGCTCTAGGCACAGGGTCAGCCATAGTCAGCGTCCCTTGAGCAATTAGGGGTTAAGTGCCTTGCTCAAGGGCACAGCTGCAACCCTCCAGTCACCAGCTCACATCCGGCTCCCTCCTGAGGCGGGGATCAAACCAGCGAAACTTCCGATTGCTAGCCGGCCTCTTTAACCTCTAGGCTTCCTGCTGGCCCTTTTAGTTATGGGGTCGGTTTGGACCAGATTTGTGTTTGTTGTAGGCATACAGACTAGGGGCATGATAAGGTCAGCTGGACCAGTGGAGGCTGACGGAGGTAGAAATCGGAGGACGGGCTCATTGTAATACATGGGACGGAATCAAGAATGGTATCAAACAGGGGTGGACATGCAGACTGGGTCGGTACCTGTAGGTTCCGTAGACCACTGTTTTACAGTCCACCAGGAGGAACCTCTGTTCTAGACCGCCATGGAACTTTGCTCCTGACTGGCACTGGTACTGATGCCCCTGGACCGTCCGAACCCGCATGTTCTGAATGAGAGAGGGGGGAGGGAGGAGGTGGGGGAGAGAGAGAGAGAGGGGAAAAGAGAGAGGATGGGGAGAAAGAGGGGAGGGGGGGAGAGAGGGGTGGGGGGGGGGAGAGAGAGGAGAGGGAGGGAGGGAGAGAGAGTGGTGGGGGTGAGAAGGAGGGTTACAATTACTATACATTTTCTTCACTGTATGAAAGCACGTTTGTAGAGCTAACAACGCTTAGGTTGTGGGTTCGATTCCCCCTGGGACCATATATACAGAAAAATGTATGCACTCACTGCAATGTAAGTCGTTTTGGATAAAAGCGTCAGCTAAATGGCCTATTTTACTGCATCTGTTGAATAGATCTGTTGAAGTTGTTAATGTTGACCTTGTGGTGATGTGAATAGACACAATACAAGTACAGTCATGCCACTCATGCACACACACACACCTCACACAAGCACACAACCACACACACTCTCACTCACACACACACACACACACACACACGCTAGCACACACCCACACACACTCTCACTCTCTCTCTCACACACACACACACACACACACACACACACACACACACCCACACACACACACACACACACACACACACACACACACACACACACACTACACTGCAATCTTATCCTAGACGAGATCAAACTTGTGACTATCGTCCTGATACCATTATTAAAATGGAATTAAATAGTTTTATTCTTTTTACATTTCTTTCCCTTTTTGCAACATATACAGCAAATACATTTAAATAATTCATTGAAACATTGCTGTTTGTGTGACTCTTAAGCACACAGAAACAGCTTCTCTGAGGAAAGATGCTGTTGAACAGGAATAGCAAGTCTATGTATCTCTATGCTGCAGGGGAAACAGCTTTGAGGTAAATTGCTGCTTGTCCACAAGGACATGTAGGTGTGTCTGTGTGGCAAATGTCATAATTAATCCACTCTGCATCTCCTGCCAAGAGTGGAAAGGTCAGGCCACAGGCAAGAGAGAATGTGTTCTTAATAGCCTAATGTGTACAATTGTTTGGGGATATATTGAGAGACATTTGCATAGGCATGATGTGAGAAAAAGATTTAGGGTTAGGGTGAAAAAAATATTATATATTTTTATTATTATAATATTTATTTTATTATTATTTATTTGATGTTTTTCTATATTATATGTATTTTTTTTGTTATAGCTTATGATTTCATTCATAGTTTTTCTTTCTCTTTTATATCCTTTTATATCCTTTAACAGGTATTTGTTATATCTTATGATTTCATCATAATGTTTTTTTCTTTTCTTTTTTTCTTGAATCCCTCCTTACGTTGAGGTCGTGGATGTTGACCCCTGACTGCTTCGTCATGTTCAGGAAGGTCTTGAACTGGTGGTCGTCCAGGAGGATGTAGACCATCACTCCTCTCACTGTCGCGTTCACCAGCTCTTTGAATATGTCCACATCGGTGAAGATGTCCATCGCTATGGCGATGACCTAAAAAATAAAAAGCAGTTATAATTACAGTTGTGTTGAGAAATAGTGTGTTGAGAAATAAACTTGACTTACCGGTAACAAAAAATGTACTTTTGACTATTGAACTCTCTCGTCTCGACAAGAAGGGGGGGGTGATCAAATATGAAAAGATAAATACTGTCCAATACTGCATGCAAGAAACATCACAAATTCATTACATATTTTATGACAATGAGGAATACTTGACTCAATTCCAATGAGTGAACAAATAATGCTTAGGGTAATAACTATTGACATACATATCATAAGCTCTGCATAGTATCTTTGCTTTAGGCTGTGAGAATTGAGGTGCAGCAACTGTTCTCACTTAAACAAAAACTAACCAACCCTCCACACCCTTCGTAATCCTTGCTCCTACCTGCACAGGTAACAGGTACCAGGTAACAGGTATGTCTAAGTGGAAACCTTTTGATTCAATAATCTGGGTATGTGGTTACGACTTGCGCGGGGATGACATTTGAAGAGCACAGGTTGAGACACGCTCAGGTGGCTTGTACATAATGTATGCCAGAGACAGTCTACACTATGAACAGTCGTACACAGTGAACGTTGCTCATTGAACAAATATCCATTATGATTGTGAGAACTCAGACCTGCTCTAATGAAGTGATTCTAATGGACAGAAGCAGACATCTTTCACTCTCGCAGGGAGTTCGATCCCCCATGTCCATCTCAGGCCTTCCAACTGTTCCTCCACCTCGTTTGAGTTTCTAATCTGCCTCAGTAAAACATTCAAATGTGCCACAGCGAAGCGTCATAAAACTATAAAACGGACAGGGAGAGAGAGGGGGGTGAAGGGAACGAACTGTATTCTCGTTTCTTTACCTGCCGTGCCTCCTGCATTTGTTTACGTATCACCTCTTTGATGGAGGGGTTGTTGTGTCTGGGAGGGTGGAACAGGAGGCTGATGTTCGTCTCCATGTTCTCCAGCGAGACGTCCGGCCATCCGAGGTCGAGGTCGGGAACCTCCTCGTCCGACTCCGTGGGGAAATACGTGGACTGGCCATCGTTTTCGTCGTCCTGATCTTTCACCTTTGAGTCATCCTCGTCCTCCACGACCATGACCGGTAGCTCGGCGTTTTCCGTGATGTAGATGATCTCCTCTTCGGAGAGGAAGTCGCTGATCTTCTCGGCTTTGAGGTACTCATGGTAGGAGTCCCGGCCCCCATTGATGAGGGCGTAGATGGCAAGGCGGTACGACTCCTTGTAGTGTGGCTGGATGTAGTTCCCCGACGATTCCCCGTCCTCTTTCAGCGACGACAGAGCAGAGATTTGGGAATCCATCGCTGCTGGTTCCTGGAGGGTCTCAAGGCTTAGTGGAGTTTTACCTTCTAAACCTAAAACAATACATTTCAAATATTATGTTATCATTATGCTATGATTACCATATCTCCATATTTGGAAATGGACACTGAGTTCTACTGTTAACTAATTGTGTTACTCTTATGAACGACTGAAATGATCTATGATCTAAATGAAGTATGAATTAAAGTAAAAGTAATTCACAAAGCAAACAGGTATGACCTTAGAATCAATCAATTATCTTTAGAATCAATCTATTGAAAAAGCTCCATGGGAAACTCGACAGCTTCAACCATTGCTTCAGACATGAAGCTGTGTGGAAGGAACAGGTGAGGCAGGGTTGAGCCATGAGGGCTGAAGACCCAGGTAAAGGTCACAACTCATAGTTTCTAGAAAGGCGACTTACTTCATGTTCAACGACAGACAAAATCCCTCAGGCTTGTACGATAGGCATCCCATTGATTGTGTCAAGACTGTCCTACATCCCAGGTGAACGCTGAGGAACCACAGACTGAGTCGGTCCCTGCCGGCAACTGTGTACCGCATAGGTAAAGAGGGTTGGTGAGCAGTAACTTATGGGTTGGGATTCAAACTGTTTATGCAGATACATAACCTGCTTTTTCTTCTCCCTATTCGCTGTCTTGACAAGAACCCTGTTACATCACACAATTCCACCGTTCTAGAGTTCCTCCCACTCCAGAGTTCCAGTCGAGCCAGTATCTTGCTGATTCGTTGACAGACAGGTAAGGGTGCTATCTCAATAGTCTAAAAGTGGCTTCCTTCCTTTCCTTTCCTTTCCTTGACTCCTTTCCTTTACTGGATCTTCAAGGACAGGAGAGGGGGAAACAATGTGGAAGAAGCTTGTCTAGGGGGTTTATTTGTACCTATCCAGTTCTCTCACAACATGGCAGATCAAGGAAAGGAGAGGAGGAAAGGAGACAAGGAGAGGAAGTCATTTGAGGGGATTGAGATGCACTCACACAGTAGTCCAACCACATCCTGACTTATAGGTCACACTGCACACCCATCTCAATGTACCAAACAAACACATAAAAAGATGCAGAGAAGTGATTGACATAAAAAAGAGAGAGTGAGAGAATGAAAGAAGAAGAAAGACAACAGGGAGAGAAGGTCATAAATGAGGTTTATTGCCAACACAAAGCTTTGGAGAGGAAACGCATCACGGCATGGACAGACATCACTTCCTGTGAGTCTATCTTGGGGGGTCTGGAGGGGCGGGGGGGCGTAGTCTGCACTCATTGTTCTGACCAACCATTATCCATTCATCATCCACACACTGGGAAAAAAAGGCTTTTGGATTTATGTAAAAAAAAAAACGGTGTACATCGTTTCCACACGATTGAAACGTGTTTAATCAACACAAATTTAGTTGAACATTAAAAAATAAATAAATCAAAGGAGGATAATTTGTGTCGAATAAACATATTTCAATCATATGGAACTGGTGTACCAGTTCGTTTTTCGCGTAAATCTAAAGGCCTTTTTTTATCAGTGCAGAGACATGATCACCCATAGACATTCCCCTATACAGCATAGAGGAAGGTTCAGCTTCACTTGACTACTCTGGTCTAGATTTACCACTTTCTCTTGGCTTTCTTGCCCCGATCGAGGCTCGGTTGCGACCAGTCGAATGACATGACACTGTAAACACATCTAAAACGCCATCTTCTACCTTCAGGAAACCGCTTTCTGGTTTGTTTTCACACTCATGCTTAAAATCACAACCACTATAAATGCCTCATTCAAATCTCTCTGAGGCATCCATAGAACCCCCACCGAACATGTTACTTTCTAGGGGGGGTGGGTGACTTTAAGGACCTGGCTGGAGAGGGGGACTTCATGCTCCTCGGTGGGGTGGGGGACTTGGGGGTGGGGGTTGGGGACTTAGGGACCGGGGTGGAGGCCGGGGTGGGGGACTTTACGGATGGGGCCGGGGTGGGGGCCTTGGGGGCGGGGGTGGGGGCCTTGGGGGGGGGAGCCTTGGAGGACATCTGTCCCAGTTTGGGCTCGGGGGGGTCCTCCCCATGCTTGTAGACGCTGACGGTGATCTCCACGAACTCCCCGCCGTACTTGTTCCTCACGTTGATGCTGTACTTCCCAGAATCCTCGGAGGTGACCTGCGTGATGGTCAGGCTGGAGAACTTGCCGGACTCGAAGGCCACCTTGCAGTGCTCGGAGGACACCACTTCCTGTTCATTCTTGAACCAGGTGACCTCGGGGGTGGGGTCGCCCCACACTGTGCAGGTCAGGCTCAGGGACTGGGAGAGAGGAGGGAGGGAGGGAGGGAGGGAGAGTGGAGGGAAGGAGGTGGGGAAGGGAGAGGGAAGGGAGAGGGAAGAGAGAGGGTAGAGTGGAGGGAAGGAGGTGGGGAAAGGAGAGGGAAGAGAGAGGGTAGAGTGGGAGGAGAGGAGGGAGGGAGGGAGGAGAGAGTTAGACAGGTAGATGTCTTTAACATGCAGGTACTCTAGTTTCCAAGTCATGAGAGTATACAGTATATGCACAGATTATGGTATGTATCTTCAGATTATGGTATATCCAGATTGATGGTGTGTGTTGATGGCGGTATGTGGTCATAGTGATGGTGTGTGGTCATAGTGATGGTGTGTGGTCATAGTGATGGTGTGTGGTCATAGTGATGGTATGTGGTCATAGTGATGGTATGTGTTCATAGTGATGGTGTGTGGTCATAGTGATGGTGTGTGGTCATAGTGATGGTGTGTGGTCATAGTGATGGTGTGTGGTCATAGTGATGGTGTGTGGTCATAGTGATGGTGTGTGGTCATAGTGATGGTGTGTGGTCATAGTGATGGAGTGTGGTCATAGTGATGGTGTGTGGTCATAGTGATGGTGTGTGGTCATAGTGATGGAGTGTGGTCATAGTGATGGTGTGTGGTCATAGTGATGGTGTGTGGTCATAGTGATGGTGTGTGGTCATAGTGATGGTGTGTGGTCATAGTGATGGTGTGTGGTCATAGTGATGGTGTGTGGTCATAGTGATGGTGTGTGGTCATAGTGATGGAGTGTGGTCATAGTGATGGTGTGTGGTCATAGTGATGGTGTGTGGTCATAGTGATGGTGTGTGGTCATAGTGATGGAGTGTGGTCATAGTGATGGTATGTATGTGTTCATAGTGATGGTATGTGGTCATAGTGATGGTGTGTGGTCATAGTGATGGTGTGTGGTCATAGTGATGGTGTGTGGTCATGTGATGGTATGTGGTCATGTGATGGTTAATCTCACCTTCTTCTCCATGATGGTGACCACATCTGGCAGACCACCCACCACTCTACCACGGTCTGGGGGATTACAAGACAATCAGTTAGGGTCATGTGATCATGTCATCACAAGGGATAACACGCACACTACTGCGCAGGGGAGGCTGGTGGAGGTAGACATCGGAGGATGGGCTCATTGCAATGCATGGAACGGATTGAGGAAAGGTATCAAACACATTTGATGCCATTCCTCATTCCATTACACACATTACAAGGGAATTACAATGGAATTCCTCATTCCACTCCACGGTTTAAAATGAGACCATCCTTCGATTTCTACCTCCACCAGCCTCCCCTGGTGCTGGGTATGTATCATACACACAGAGTCAGAATAACAAATCATTTGATATGGATTATCCATGCTTTATAAATTGATTATTATATGTAGCTCTGTGATCATATACTCACTCTTCTCAGCGAATGCTGCAGCCCTGGTAGACGAGACAAGAATGATAGTCAATATTTCATCATTTCAATAAAACAAACATGACAAATGTGATTATTAAAAAAAAGAATAATAATCTCTTACTTGAGTCTCAGGTACTCCTCATAGGCATCGGTGTACGCTGCAAAAGAAATAAGGGACAATGAACGTTAATATGATAAAACATTTCAGGCAAAGAAAAACAGACTAGAGCAGACTTCAGTACTGAGACTGTGTAGAATGATACACAACTATATGAAGAGCCTCAACTCAACTCAAAGTGTATTGATATTTTGCGGTTCTTTTGAAATTAATTTGTGGTATTTTCCTTGAACCCTTATTTCACCAGGTAAACTGACCAGTAAACTGACAAGTAAACTGACAGGTAAACTGACAGGTAAGCTGGTAAATTGACCAGGTAAGCTGGTAAAGTGAGCAGGTAAGCCAGGTGAATGGACTAGCTAAGCTGGTGAGTTGAGAGGTCGTCTCCTTGCCTTGTCCGGAGAGGTCGAAGCTGCGGGTGTGGGACTTGACGCCGTCGTTGATCTCGATGACGTAGTGGCCCTTCTCCTTGTCTGAGGGCTCGCAGATCTGCATCCAGGCCATCTCCGCTGTGCCGCCGATCCTCATCTTCTCTGAGGACGAGATCTTGCTGTCCCTGTGAAGGGTGCAGGGGGTCAGGGGTCAGGTTTGGTAGTCTCACTTCAAATAGAAGTGACATAGATACACTGTGCTGTGTCATATTGAAGGTGTTGCCCCCTCCCCCCTCTGTGCTGTGTCATATTGAAGGTGTTGCCCCCTCCCCCCTCTGTGCTGTGTCATATTGAAGGTGTTGCCCGCCCCCCATAGTGATGTAGATACATACAGTGTCTCGTTGTGTCAAGCTCATTTTGATTCATATGAGATAATAGATACAAAAAGATATTCACATATCTTCACATCTACTTTTGAACAGTATCAAAACAACAAACAAACCAAACAGAGAAAGGAACATTTCAAATAAATGAAAAAAGAGGGTTTGTGAGTCTTAAACCCTTCATGAAAGCACACGAAGGGGAGGCTGGCGGAGGTAGACATCGGAGGACCGACGGGGGCTCACAATCGTAATGCGCGGAACGGAATGAGGGACGGTCATTAAACACGTGTTTGCTACCGCGGAGTGAGGAAAGGAGACCTCAGTCCTCATTCCGTTCCGTGCGTTTACAATGAGCCTGTCCTCCGATTTCTACCTCCGGCAGCCTCCCCTGGTGGAGATCAGAGGAGGGTAGGATAGGTCATCGTACTTGTGGAACCAGTGAGTCTTCATCTCCTCTGTGTAGTACTTCATGTAGCACTGCAGCCTGATGCCCTCCGGAGTACACTGGAGGACCAGCTCAGACGCAGACGACCCTAGGAGGCACAGAGAACAGTCCGCAATCAACCCCTACACCCTATACTCTACACACTGTACTCTACACACTATACTCTACACACTGTACTCTACACACTATACTCTACACACTGTACTCTACACACTATACTCTACACACTATACTCTACACACTATACTCTACACACTGTACTCTACACACTATACCCTATACACTAGACACTATACCCCACACCCTGTATCCTAGCCCCTACACAATATACACTATACCCTACACACTGGAGGACCAGCTCAGACACAGACGACCCTAGGGGGCACGGATAACAGTCCTGAATCAACCCCTACCCCATAGCCCCTAGCCCGTACACCCTAGCCCCTACATCCTAGCCCCTACACCCTAGCCCCTAGCCACTAGCCCGTATACCCTAGCCCCTACACCCTAGCCACTAGCCCGTACACCCTAGCCCTCACACCCTAGCCACTAGCCCGTACACCCTAGCCCCTACACCCTAGCCCCTAGCCACTGACCCGTACACCCTAGCCCTCACACCCTAGCCACTAGCCCGTACACCCTAGCCCCTACATCCTAGCCCCTACACCCTAGCCCAGGGGTGCTCATTACGTCGATCGCGATCGACCGGTCGATCGCGAAGGTAGTGTGGGTAGATCACACAGCATTGAAAAAAAAAAAAAAAAAAAGTGGAAAAAAAAAGATTTTTGTTTTTTTTCCTGTGTGGTCCAGACGGGACGCCTCCCGTCTGGACCACACAGGAGAGGGCATCACTCAGCCCCGCGCCGCCTCACAACACACACACACACACACACACACAGACAAGCACACACACACACACACACACACACACACACACAGACAGACAGACAGACAGACACAAGCACACACACATGCACACAGACAGACAGACAGACACACACACACACACACACACACACACACACACACAGACAGACAGACACACACAGACAGTCAGACAGACAGACAGACAGACAGACACACACACACACTCCGCCGCCCGGAGACGTCGATGGCACCTGGCTTGGCACTGGCCAGTCTGGTGTAAACCACTCAGAGCTCCTGAGTTAATGTTAATGTTAATGGACTACCAGTGTGAATATTTGTTATATAGTTTCATAAATCTCTTCTTTGATTTTGAAACAGTGTAGCGTGGCCTTAATTTGTTATTATTACAGTACATTTTTGTGTTCGCAGCAATGGCAATATGTTTTATTTGGTTGGTAGATCTTGTTGAGCTGGTAATTTGAAAAGTAGCTCACAAGCCTAAAAAGTGTGAGCACCCCTGCCCTAGCCCCTACACCTTAGACCCTACACCCTAGCCCCTAGCCCCTACACCCTACCCCCTATACCCCAGCTCTTAGACCCTAGCCCCTAGCCCCTACCCTCTACACCCTAGCCCCTTCACCCTAGCCCCTTCACCCTAGCCCCTACCCTCTAACCCCTACACCCTAGCCCCTACACCCTAGCCCCTAAACACTACCCCCTACACCCTAGCCCCTAAACCTTAGACCCTACGCCCTAGCCCCTAGCCCCTACACCCTAGCCCCTACACCCTACCCCCTATACCCCAGCCCCTAGCCCCTAGCCCCTAGCCCCTACCCTCTACACCCTAGCCCCCTAGACACCACACCCTAGCCCCTACACCCTAGCTGTCTATTGTCCTCTGGGAGGAGGGTCAGTCATGTAAAGCACATACCAGAAATGTGGGCGATGGCGTTGATGATGTCATCGAATGCTGCAAATCAAAGAGGAGAGACAAGAGATGATGAAAGCGTTTTCAACAGGACTTGATGACACAATGACACAATGACATCATATAGATGATCAATAAGATTGGGATGGTTAGGTGATGTTGAGAGGGTGAGAGAGGTGAGAGAGGTGAACTGTACTTTGTCCAGAGATGTCAAGCAGAGTGACGTCTTTTCCTTTGTCGTCGCCGAGAGTAGCTTTGTAGACGCCGTGGTCTTTCCTGGAGAACTACAATACACAACACACACACACACACACGCACACACACAGAGTGACATTCCACCCACACATACATACATATATATATATATGGTATACCGGTATATATAGAGCAGCAATATTCCTATATAACATTTTCCATCGAAAAACTCTGATCCCTTGAGCAGTTTTTATGCCTTATGCAACTGAGCCGTTGTCAAGGTTCACAGTCGACAGCGGTTACCATGGGGATGGGGAGAGCGCAGGAGCCCGACATGACGTTGGGGGCAGCATCCAGAACAATCTCCTCGTCCTCCTTGAACCAGTGGAAGGCGGTCTCCTTCTTCACGTTGGCCACCTGGGACACAGAGGGGGGGGGGGGGGGGGGAAACACCGTTAATATGACACAGCACAGAGGGGGGGGGGCAACACCGTTAATATGACACAGCACAGAGGGGGGGGGGGGGGGGCAACACCTTTAATATGACACAGCACAGAGGGGGGGGGGGGCAACACCTTTAATATGACACAGCACAGAGGGGGGGGCAACACCTTTAATATGACACAGCACAGAGGGGAGGGGGGGGCAACACCTTTAATATGACACAGCACAGAGGGGAGGGGGGGGCAACACCGTTAATATGACACAGCACAGTATATGTTGAGGGTCGGAATCAAGTGCTATGCCACTACATGTAAATACAACACAACACAACACAACACAACACACCACAACACAACACAATACAACACACCACACCACACCACAACACACCACAACAACACACCACAACTCACAACAACACACCACACCACACCCCACCACATCACACCACAACACAACACACCACACCACAACACAACACACCACACCACAACACAACACACCACACCACACCACAACTCACAACACCCCACCACACCACACCACAACACACCACACCACACCACAACACAACACACCACACCACAACACCACAACACACCACAACACACCACAACACACCACAACACAACTCACAACACCACACCACACCACAACACACCACACCACAAGACACCACACCACACCACAACACACCACACCACACCACACCACAGTCAGTGGATAAAACAGGTGATGCTTTGACGAAGGCTTGAAAACACGTCAGCGCCACGGTCGTTGAAAAGACAGGTCAACGGTGAAAGCTGAAGTGGGAGGTGATTATTTCTCTGTTGCGCTGTAATAGTGTTCGCTACCGTACGCAGGGATGTCCTTGGTGCGTCGGCCTGCAATCAGGCCTGACATTGTCCCCAGATTGCAAAGCGGCGGTTATGAATCACAGTCTAATTTAAATCTGAAGTGAACAGATGTCAGTGAGCGCAGCGCCGTCGTTAGATGCAGACCAGCATAACAGGATAGCAGGGGGAGGCTGGCGGAGGTAGAAATCGGAGGACGGGGCTCATTAGAATGCATGGAATGTGTTGGATACCGTTTCGTTACAATTATAATGAGCCGGTCCTACGATCTCTACCTCCGCCAGCCTCCCCTGGTACAGTCCTAACATGTCTCTCTACCTTGCAGACCAGCATGACAGTACAGTCATCCTCCACGTAGAACGACAGGAACTCAGAGAAATGAGGGCCTGGGAGAGGAGGAGAGAAACAGTTACATTAGATTAGATTAGATTAGATTAGATTACACTTTATTGTCATCACAGAGTACAAGTAGCAGACAACGAAATGCAGTTTAGCATCAAACCAGAAGTGCAAATAGTGATATAAAACATGATAGTGATAAGTGATAAGTACAGTGTGGCAAGTACGGTAGTTAGAGGTGTATACAGGAGAGGATAGTAGTAAGCTATGTACAGTTAAGGTAGGTGTACAGTATGGTGTATACAGATGTATAAATAGAGGCTATATCAAAAAAGTACAAATATATGGTATGTACAAAGGGTAATTGAGTGTTCACAGTGACCAGGGGTGTGCAAACAGCAGTAGTGCGAAGGCTAAAACATTTATCAAATATTGCAAGGCTAAAGCAAGGCTAAATGTGACATTTTGATAAAAGTCACTCAAATGAGCCCTTAGCATGCGTTCTATCCACCCTACGTGTACTAGTGTGAGTGACGGGGCTACCAGGGGAGGCCGGTGGAGGTAGAAACCGGAGGACAGGCTCATTCTAATGCATGGGACGTGTTTGATTCCGTTCGTTACCATGAGCCCGTCCTCCGATTTCTACCTCCACCAGCCTCCCCTGGTTTGAACACAGGTTGCGTCACCCCTGTGAGCCTGTTGAGCTAATCCTGTGAGCTAACCCTGTGAGCCTGTTGAGCTAAAGCCGAGGGATCCCCCTGGCTGAACAGCCTCTGTGACAGGAGGGACACAGGGTGTGACAGGAGGGACACAGGGTGTGACAGGAGGGACACAGGGTGTGACAGGAGGGACACGGGGTGAGACAGGAGGGACACAGGGTGTGACAGGAGGGACACAGGGTGTGACAGGAGGGACACAGGGCGTGACAGGAGGGTGACAGGGTGTGACAGGAGGGACACAGGGTGTGACAGGAGGGACACAGGGTGTGACAGGAGGGACACAGGGCATGACAGGAGGGACACAGGGTGTGACAGGAGGGACACAGGGCGTGACAGGAGGGTGACAGGGTGTGACAGGAGGGACACAGGGTGTGACAGGAGGGACACAGGGTGTGACAGGAGGGACACAGGGCGTGACAGGAGGGACACAGGGTGTGACAGGAGGGACACAGGGTGTGACAGGAGGGACACAGGGCGTGACAGGAGGGACACAGGGCATGACAGGAGGGACACAGGGTGTGACAGGAGGGACACAGGGTGTGACAGGAGGGACACAGGGTGTGACAGGAGGGACACAGGGCGTGACAGGAGGGACACAGGGCGTGACAGGAGGGACACAGGGCGTGACAGGAGGGACACAGGGTGTGACAGGAGGGACACAGGGTGTGACAGGAGGGTGACAGGAGGGACACAGGGTGTGACAGGAGGGACACAGTGTGTGACAGGAGGGACACAGGGTGTGACAGGAGGGTGACAGGAGGGACACAGGGTGTGACAGGAGGGACACAGGGCGTGACAGGAGGGACACAGGGCGTGACAGGAGGGTGACAGGAGGGACACAGGGTGTGACAGGAGGGTGACAGGAGGGACACAGGGTGTGACAGGAGGGACACAGGGCGTGACAGGAGGGACACAGGGTGTGACAGGAGGGACACAGGGTGTGACAGGAGGGACACAGGGTGTGACAGGAGGGACACAGGGCGTGACAGGAGGGACACAGGGCGTGACAGGAGGGTGACAGGAGGGTGACAGGAGGGTGACAGGAGGGTGACAGGAGGGACACAGGGTGAGACAGGAGGGACACAGGGTGTGACAGGAGGGACACAGGGTGTGACAGGAGGGTGACAGGAGGGTGACAGGAGGGTGACAGGAGGGACACAGGGTGTGACAGGAGGGACACAGGGTGTGACAGGAGGGACACAGGGTGTGACAGGAGGGTGACAGGAGGGACACAGGGCGTGACAGGAGGGACACAGGGTGTGACAGGAGGGACACAGGGTGTGACAGGAGGGACACAGGGCGTGACAGGAGGGACACAGGGTGTGACAGGAGGGACACAGGGCGTGACAGGAGGGACAGAGGGCGTGACAGGAGGGACACAGGGTGTGACAGGAGGGACACAGGGTGTGACAGGAGGGACACAGGGTGTGACAGGAGGGACACGGGGTGTGACAGGAGGGACACAGGGTGAGACAGGAGGGACACGGGGTGTGACAGGAGGGTGACAGGAGGGTGACAGGAGGGACACAGGGCGTGACAGGAGGGTAGACAGGAGGCACACAGGGCGTACCTTGTTTCCTCAGGTGTTCTTTCCTCTGGAACTCCGCCTCCTTCAGAGCGGCCTTGAACACTGGAACACAACACAGCAGCACTGTCACTACTGACCTCTGACCTCAGAGCTGGAGCTAAACAACATCAATAGTGGCCTATCTTTTCGAAACACTTTCATTTATGTATGTAAAATATAAGGCGTTACGGTTAAAACCACCAAAAGGTGTTTTTTTAATCTATTCTTATATAGGTATTTATAAAAAATATAAAGAATACATATTTATCATGAAGGTATATACATCTATATAATGTAGGTATATAAACATAATGTGTAGCCTTATTATAAGATGATGTGTAATTACACGGATACTACACAAGTATAGTACTGACTACAGCAGTGGAGGCTGGTGGAGGTAGAAACCGGAGGACGGGCTCATTGTAATATAAACATACATTCCGTTCCATCCATTCCATTCCATCCATTACAACGAGCCCGTCCTCCGATTCCTACCTCCGCCAGCCTCCAGTGAACCACAGGACGACAGTAGTGTGGAGTGTAAGCTAGGACAGTAGTGTGGAGTGTAAGCTAGGACAGTAGTGTGGAGTGTTAGCGGAGTGTTAGCGGGGTCTCTCACCGTCTCCGACCATCACCAGGGAGGTCTGGTTCTTGGCCTTGCCGTCGTGGATCTGGACGGTGTAGGTGCCCTCGGCCGCCTTGGTGAAGTGGTCCACCGTCATCTGGATCACCCCGGAGGACACGTCATGGCTGATCTTGTGGCCCTGAGGAGAAAAACCGAAGAAGAATGAATCCATTAAAACATTCAATAATACTCATTCATCATTGTTTGATTTGCCAATGCGATCGACTTGTCAGTCAATTGTTGGAATTGGGATTTTTTTTTCAGTCTAGGCACAGGGTCAGCCATAGTCGGCGCCCCTGGATTAAGGGGTTAAGTGCCTTGCTCAAAGGCACATGCAACTCCCTCCTGAGGCAGGGATTGAATCAGCAGACCTACCGATTGCTAGCCGGCCTCTCTAACCTCTAGACTACCGCCGCCCCAAATATAATAATAGGACCATGTGTTATTCTGAGATAACAGTTTCCACAGACACATAGCAGATGGTCCTCTGTGGCTCAGCTGGAGAAGTGTGGCGCTAACAACGCTTAGGTTGTGGGTTAGATTCCCACTGGGACCATATATACTGAAAGATGTATGCACTCACTGCAATGTAAGTTGCTTTGGATAAAAGCCTCAGCTAAATGGCATATACTGTATATTTATATATATATATTATACATAGCAGATGTTCAATTGCTGTATATATCTTGTGGCTTGGAGCGGAAAATCTAACGTATATCAAGTGATATTCCGATACAGATCTAGTAGATGTTCAATTATATATCTGGTGGTTCTGAGTGGAATACAGAGTAGGGGCAAAGCATTGTGGGTATTACAGTGAAATGTGGTGCAGATACACAATCCCTCTTCTCTGAGGGGAACATACATAGAGATGAAGTATAACTGTGTTATAACTGTGCATCATCGATTGTTCAAGATTATGTTGCAAGGAAGTTAATGTATTAGCCATTATTATTCATATATGTATATTATAATATATTCATATTATTCATAGCCTCTGTGGAAGTGGAGCAGAGGAGGCTGGTGGAAGTAGCAACCTGAGGGTTTGTTCAGTGTAATGCCGGAAGGGAAGGAGCCTCCGATTTCTACCTCCACCAGCCTCCTCTGGACTGTTGTAAGGCTCCACTTATACTATGGGGTAATGTATTGGCCATGCTTACTGAGGAGTGTGCTAGTGTAGTGTGTATTGTGTAGTGTGCTAATGTAGTGTGTAGTGTGCTAATGTAGTGTGTAGTGTGCTAATGTAGTGTGTAGTCTGCTAGTGTAGTGTGTAGTGTGCTAATGTAGTGTGTAGTCTGCTAGTATAGTGTGTAGTGTGCTAGTGTAGTGTGTAGTGTGCTAGTGTAGTGTGTAGTGTGCTAGTGTAGTGTGTAGTGTGCTAGTGTAGTGTGTAGTGTGCTAATGTAGTGTGTAGTGTGTAGTGTATGCTAGTGTAGTGTCTAGTGTATGCTAGTGTAGTGTGTAGTGTGTAGTGTATGCTAGTGTAGTGTCTAGTGTATGCTAGTGTAGTGTGTAGTGTCTAGTGTATGCTAGTGTAGTGTGTAGTGTATGCTAGTGTAGTGTGTAGTGTCTAGTGTGTGCTAGTGTAGTGTCTAGTGTATGCTAGTGTAGTGTGTAGTGTCTAGTGTGTGCTAGTGTAGTGTCTAGTGTGTGCTAGTGTAGTGTGTAGTGTCTAGTGTATGCTAGTGTAGTGTGTAGTGTCTAGTGTATGCTAGTGTAGTGTGTAGTGTGTAGTGTGTAGTGTGTAGTGTATGCTAGTGTAGTGTGTAGTGTGTAGTGTATGCTAGTGTAGTGTGTAGTGTGTAGTGTATGCTAGTGTATTGTGTAGTGTCTAGTGTATGCTAGTGTAGTGTGTAGTGTGTAGTGTGTGCTAGTGTAGTGTCTAGTGTATGCTAGTGTAGTGTGTAGTGTGTAGTGTATGCTAGTGTAGTGTGTAGTGTATGCTAGTGTAGTGTGTAGTGTCTAGTGTGTGCTAGTGTAGTGTGTAGTGTGTAGTGTATGCTAGTGTAGTGTGTAGTGTGTAGTGTATGCTAGTGTAGTGTGTAGTGTCTAGTGTATGCTAGTGTAGTGTCTAGTGTGTGCTAGTGTAGTGTGTAGTGTCTAGTGTGTGCTAGTGTAGTGTCTAGTGTATGCTAGTGTAGTGTCTAGTGTGTGCTAGTGTAGTGTGTAGTGTATGCTAGTGTAGTGTGTAGTGTCTAGTGTATGCTAGTGTAGTGTGTAGTGTGTAGTGTGTAGTGTGTAGTGTGTGCTAGTGTAGTGTGTAGTGTGTAGTGTATGCTAGTGTAGTGTGTAGTGTCTAGTGTATGCTAGTGTAGTGTGTAGTGTGTAGTGTATGCTAGTGTAGTGTGTAGTGTGTAGTGTGTAGTGTGTAGTGTGTAGTGTCTAGTGTATGCTAGTGTAGTGTGTAGTGTGTAGTGTATGCTAGTGTAGTGTGTAGTGTCTAGTGTATGCTAGTGTAGTGTGTAGTGTGTAGTGTGTAGTGTGTGCTAGTGTAGTGTGTAGTGTGTAGTGTATGCTAGTGTAGTGTGTAGTGTCTAGTGTATGCTAGTGTAGTGTGTAGTGTGTAGTGTGTAGTGTATGCTAGTGTAGTGTGTAGTGTGTAGTGTATGCTAGTGTAGTGTGTAGTGTGTAGTGTATGCTAGTGTATTGTGTAGTGTCTAGTGTATGCTAGTGTAGTGTGTAGTGTGTAGTGTGTAGTGTGTGCTAGTGTAGTGTCTAGTGTATGCTAGTGTAGTGTGTAGTGTGTAGTGTATGCTAGTGTAGTGTGTAGTGTATGCTAGTGTAGTGTGTAGTGTCTAGTGTGTGCTAGTGTAGTGTGTAGTGTGTAGTGTGTAGTGTGTGCTAGTGTAGTGTGTAGTGTGTAGTGTCTAGTGTATGCTAGTGTAGTGTGTAGTGTGTAGTGTATGCTAGTGTAGTGTGTAGTGTCTAGTGTATGCTAGTGTAGTGTGTAGTGTATGCTAGTGTAGTGTGTATTGTCTAGTGTATGCTAGTGTAGTGTCTAGTGTAGTGTCTAGTGTAGTGTGTAGTGTCTAGTGTAGTGTGTAGTGTCTAG
>NC_137686.1:8068565-8081065 GCF_963989245.1 Nansenia antarctica | reverse complement strand
CCACTCCCCTGTCTGGAAGGAACAGTAAAACCATATTGTATTTAGATTTTTTTTTTAAGAAAGGCAAATATGCCTTTTCTACATGTTGACCCCTATAAATGTGACACGTTCTAATGCTTAGGTCCTCATGTCGGGATCTGATGTCATGATCGGACTTGTGAATACATTTCCGCGTTGTTGAAAAATCGATGACACATTGCTAGTCAACTAACACAGCTTGTTTTGTGAGCCTGCTAACAATGTAGTGTTCTAGTAGCAGTGGGGATTACTCACCGAATTCATTGACTTGCAGTATTTTGGCTTGACTAGCGAGTTTGTGTTGTGATTCTCAACAACGTTGAAAATGTATGGTTCATAATACTATGTAGGGTTCATAAGACTATGTAGGGTTCATAATACTATGTAGGGTTCATAAGACTATGTAGGATTCATAATACTATATAGGGTTCATAAGACTGTATGGTTCATAATACTATGTAGGGTTCATAAGACTATGTATGGTTCATAAAACTATGTAGAGTTCATAAGACTATATAGGGTTCATAAGACTGTATGGTTCATAATACTATGTATGGTTCATAATACTATGTAGGGTTCATAAGACTATGTAGGGTTCATCAGACTATGTAGGGTTCATCAGACTATGTAGAGTTCATAAGACTATGTAGAGTTCATAAGACTATGTAGAGTTCATAAGACCATGTAGGGTTCGTCAGACTTACTCAGAGCAGGCTCCACCAGGATGGGGGTGGACTCCTGGGACTCGTCACTCAGCCCGTAGACGTTGACCGCCTGGACGCGGAACACGTAGGTCTCTCCCTGGCTCAGGCCGTGGACCACAAACCTGCCAACCACAGCAGCAGCTCACTGTCATCACACCATCTGACCCTACAGTGATGTCATCACACCATCTGACCCTACAGTGATGTCATCACACCATCTGACCCTACACTGATGTCATCACACCATCTGACCCTACAGAGCCTTCAGGAAGTATTCAGACCCCTTCACCTTTTCTAAATGTTGTCGTGTTATAGACTCAGCTTGTGGTTGCAGGTGTTACCTACCAGGTGTGTTCCCTAGCAGGTGTGTTACCTACCAGGTGTGTTCCCTAGCAGGTGTGTTATCTACCAGGTGTGTTCCCTAGCAGGTGTGTTATCTACCAGGTGTGTTCCCTACCAGGTGTGTTGTCTACCAGGTGTGTTACCTACCAGGTGTGTTACCTACCAGGTGTGTTACCTACCAGGTGTGTTATCTACCAGGTGTGTTGTCTACCAGGTGTGTTGTGTACCTGGTGTGTTTGTAGGGCTTGTGGTTGCAGGGGAACCAGGTCTTGGAGCCTGCGGCGCAGGCGTCGATGTAGTACCCCATCAGGTGGTTGGGGGATTTGGGGGCGTTCCATTGGACGTACACGGAGGACTTGGTGTTCCTGGTGGCGACCACCTGACCAGGGGCGGAGGGCACGCCTAGAGGAGGACACACATCATTATTATTATTATTATTATTATTATTATTCAATGATATTACTGTATTAAAAACATACGCACGTTGGGAGCTGAAGAGCTGAATCCAGCTGATCACTATACAATGAGCTGACTGAATATACCGTAAGTTTTAAATACGAAGGTATTATTAAAGAAGGTATTATTAAATAATCATTATTTAATTCATTAAATGAAAGGAATGAAACACATTCTCGATCCAGTGACTCACCTTTCAGCAGCGAGACCTGTTTGCACAGTGTGTATCTTTAAGAACAAGAAGTTTGAGTGTGTGTCTGTGGTGGTGTGAAACATCACAGTGCCATTGTCCCTGTGGCGGGGGCGGTGTGGGGAGGAACGCATTTTGGGATTACGGGGATTTGATTTGTTTTGTGACGTTAGGTTGAGACTGGGACGGGAGTGACATCATCATGCCCATCATCATCATCATCATCATCCGTGTGGTTAGTTTCTACGGCAACACAAACAAAGATGGCCGACCGGTTTTTGGGATTGTGACATAAGAAGGAGAGGGGTGGTCACGTGACATAAACCTGCTCAGTGGGTTGGTGAGGTGATTACAGACGTGTGGGCTTTAGATCGTACGTACCGACAGGCCGCTCGCTACCTGGGACATATGGGGAACACACAGCACTCATTTACTCATTTATGGTTGAGGAGTATGGAAGTATACAGACCACCTAAACCCTAAACTCACAGTCAATTTACTCAATACTACCTCACACTCCCGATGAAAGGGATATGAAAGTTAGATCTTTACCTTTTCTTTTTACTTTTTCCCCCTGCTTTTATATTCATTATATGCATGTATATGTTTTTATATTCACTTTATGTTCTTATTCCTGTTGTAAAGCACTTTGAGCTTCATTTCTTGTATGAAAGGTGCTATATAAATAAAGATGTACTTACTTACTTACTCCCATTGCCACAGAGTGCAATACTCATGACATTCTACTTGAACTATCTATTTTATTGACTATTTGTTCTGCTAATTGTATCCTGTCTTATTTGTCGCTTATTTTCTCGTTCTGAGAAAGTGTGTCCAAACGTTTGACTGGTACTGTATGTCCTGTACTATTGTCACTTTTTTATCTTCACTTATCTTGCCTTTTGCCTTATTGTCTTGCCAAAGAAGTTTACTCTCTTTCACTTGTGTAATGTGATGTAACACTAAAAGTTGAAACTTTAACTTGAAGCCTTCCTGACAGTGAGAGGTGTTGTAAGTGCCTGTAGGTGCGTGTATCATGTATACAGGGACGGTATGTTGTGTGCTACATCAGCTTGACACAGGAAGCGAGCCAGGAGCCATGTCCTTCTACAGACCCACACAGCCCACGCTCCCCACTACCCTAAGGACGTATGTCCCAGTGTGTGAGTGTGCGTGTCCGTGCGTGTGTCTGTGTGTGTGTGTGTGTGTGTGCGTGTGTGTGTGTGTGTGTGTGTGTGCGTGAGTGTGTGTGTGATAGTTTGTGTCTGTGTGTGCGCGCGTGTGTCTGTGTGTGCTTGCGGCTGTGTGCATTCGCCTCTGTGTGTGCTTGCGCCTGCGAGCGTGTGTGTGTGTGTGTGTGCATGTATGTGTGTGTGTGTATAAGTGTGTCTCCATGTCTCCTGACTGGGGCCCTCTCTTACCGTGCGCGTCCACCTTCTGTGTGTGTGTGTGTGTGTGTGTGTGTGTGTGTATAAGTGTGTCTCCATGTCTCCTGACTGCGGCCCTCTCTTACCGTGAGCGTCCACCTTCTGTACGGGCGCTGTGGGCTGGGAGGCGTCGCTGGCGCCGTAGAGGTTAACTGAGAACACGCGGAACTGGTACTGCTTCTGCTCCTCCAGGTCAAACACCGGGTAGCGGGGCGACTGCAGTTTGACTGACGTGTTGATTCTCTGCCATGCACCTGTGCCTGCTATGGACTATGGGAGGGTTTGGTGGATAGAGGTGGGGGAGGGTGTGGGTGGGGGGGAGAGGGGGGGGGGTTGGTGGGAGTGGAGGGTGAGGGTGGGGTGGGAGTGAGGGAGGGTGTGGAAGGGTGTGGGTGGGTGTGGTAGGGTGAGGGCAGGTGAGAGAGGGGGAGAGAGGGGGAGGGAGGGAGAGGGAGGGTGTGGGAGGTTGAGAGAAGGGGAGGGAGGGTGTGGGAGGTTGAGGGAGGGGGTGGGTGGGTGTGGTAGGGTGAGGGCAGGTGAGAGAGGGGGAGAGAGGGTGTGGTAGGGTGAGGGCAGGTGAGAGAGGGAGAGGGCGGGAGAGGGAAGGTGCGGGAGGTTGAGAGAGGGGGAGGGAGGGTGTGGTAGGGTCAGGGCGGGTGAGAGAGGGGGAGGGAGGAGGCGGGAGGTGGAAGGGGGAGGGATGATGGCAGTCTCTTTAGTGTACTGTAGGTGTTTAGCTGCTGTACATAGCCAGCTGTGGTCTAGGCTAGGCCTACTTGTCTTGATTGTACTCTACTTCTACCATGTCAATGTTATCAGACTACTATGAAACAACACCATTCTGATATTATGACAGTTGGAGGTAATTAGAGGTCTAAACTATTCAATCATTTCTGTCTATTCTAGTCTAATTACTGGACCGTGCTGTAGTGGACAAGTTGTGACGTAGTGATCTGGATCGAAAGGGATGGTGAAGGGAGTGACCACACACACACACACACTCACACACACACACACACACACACACACACACACGCGCATGCACTCTCACACTCTCTCACTCTCACTCTCTCACTCACAATCTCACTCTCACTCTCACTCTTACTCTCTCACTCTCACTCTCACTCTTACTCTCTCACTCTCACTCTCATTCGCACTCTCTCACTCACAATCTCACTCTCACACTCACTCTCACTCTCACACTCTCACTCTCATTCGCACTCTCACTCTCACTCTCACTCTCACTCACATTCGCACTCTCTCTCACTCTCACTCTCTCTCTTACTCACACTCACACTCTCACTCTCACACTCACACTCTCACTCACACTCACACTCTCACTCTCACTCTCACTCACACTCACACTCTCACTCTCACTCACACTCACACTCTCACTCTCACTCACACTCACACTCACACTCTCACTCTCACTCTCACTCACACTCACACTCTCACTCTCACTCACACTCACACTCTCACTCTCACTCTCACTCTCACTCTCACACACACACGCACACACACACCTTCTCGATGAGGTACCATAGCGGGGCCCGTCCGCGGGGGCTGGGGGGGGTCCAGCTCAGGACCACGTACGACTTGAACACCTCGGAGGCGTACACGTCCGTGGGCTCGCCCGGTATGGTTACGTACCCTACGTCAGGAGTGAACGGTGTAGAAACACACATGTGACACGGTCTGGTGAAAGGGGTCACAAGTCGGCAGCCGCTCAGCGTTGGTGGAAATCAACGACACGTCGCTAGTCAACTAACACAGCTTGTTCTGTGAGCCTGCTAACAATGTAAAGCAGTGTTATAGTGAACTAGGTATCAGTGGGGATTACTCACCGAATCCATCGCATTGCAGTATTTTGGCTTGAATAGCGAGAGTGTGTTGTGATTTTCGACAACGTTGAAAGGTATTTCCGTGTTTCAAAATAAAAGTCGGAACGTTTCGATTTTGGTTGCCGACTTGTTAGCCCTTTCACCAGACCGTGTCACATTTAACAGCTACTGCGTATCCATGACAACAGCCGCGGGCCGGTTTCCCGGACGCAGATTAAGATTAGATTATTAATCCAAAATGTTTTGGGAATCTAGGATTAGGTTTAATCTGGGTTCGGGAAACAGGCTCTAGCAGTGTAAATGTATTTCGTCACAACGTTGTACAATGTAAAAATAGAATCATATTTGAGGTTAAGATTAGTTTGAGCGGGTTTACTGTCTTAGTTTTAGCGTGACTGTGTCAGAGTTAGAGTCTGGATTATTCAGGGATTATATTTGAGATTATTTGAGATTATGGCCCAGGAGGGAATTTAAGGGGAAGCACAGGTAAGAGTGGGGAACATGAACCTTATCCATGAGTTCATTCAGCTGGTTAGTTACCTAGTACGTCAGCTCAGTTGCTCAACAACATGTTGATTTGTTTTAGTTTATCGGTTTTTTTAAAGCAATATTTAGATTTTATTATGATTATGATGGTCATTAGTGTGGAGTTGTTATGAAGTGAGGTCTCACACTGCTGGTGAGGGTTTAGGTATTAATTACTGTGTAACTCCTCTACACCACCGAGTACACATGGATATGTATTTATGTATACATATATATTGAACATTTATCCGATAGATAAATGCTACCACGTCGTTGATGGATGATGGTCAGTGATGGAGATGATGGTGAGTTATTATGTTGCTTATAAGAAAGAGTTCTTATCAAGACGAACAGAACAGAATAGAGTAGAGTAGAGTAGAGTAGAGTAGAGTAGAGTAGAGTAGAGTAGAGTAGAGTAGAGTAGAGTATAGAGTAGAGTAGAGTAGAGTAGAGTAGAGTAGAGTAGAACAGAGCAGAGACTAGAGTATAGTAGATGTTTCTGTCTCTGTCAGCATCAGTACCTTCCAGGTCGTCATCCTTAATCACTACTTCATGCTTCCCCTCCAGTTTAATCACTGTTGACACAGAAGAAGACAAGAAACCAATGATTATGCCACACACTTCACTTTACAAACAGTGTGCGTGTGTGTGTGTGTGTGTGTGCATGTATGTGTGCGAGCACTTGTATGGGTGTGAGTGTATGTGTGTGCGTGTGTGTGTGCGTGCGCGCTTGTGTGTGTGTGCGCGCTCGTGTATGTGTGCGTGCGCGCTTGTGTGTGCAGAGTCCAGTCACCTTGCAGCCTCTCGCTCTCGGCGGGGTCGAGGGCCGTGACCTTGTCAGACTGGCGGGAGGGTCTGCTGACGCCGGCGCTGTTCACCGCCCGGACCCGGAAGTGGTAGACGTGGCCCACGCTGAGGCCGTGGACGGGGTATTTACAGATCTTCACGGGGGCGTCGTTACACTGGGACCAGGCCTCGCTGCCTGACTCACGTCTGGGGGGGAGGGGGGGAGGAGGAGGAGGAGGGGGAGGAGGAGGGGGAGGAGGAGGGGGAAGAGGAGGAGGAGCGGGAGGAGGAGGAGGAGGAGGAGGAGGAGGAGGAGGGGGAAGAGGAGGAGGAGGAGGAGCGGGAGGAGGAGGAGGAGGAGGAGGAGGAGGAGGAGGAGGAGGAGAAAACACATGGTTCACCACAGACACACAACTCTAATTTTCCTTGCAAATACATTTAGAATGTTGTTGTTTTTCTAAGTTGTCCTATAAAAGGATTACTGTATTAGGAGAGACCTTTACAGCTGGTCTACAAATGCTCCTACCATCAACAATCTGGTCAGAAGAGTTTCAGACTCGTCAAACTAACGCGTCCCAAGGTATGTTTTCTATGGAGGCTAACGTGCGTGGTGCTAATGTGACTGAGGTAACTGAGGTAACTGAGGTAACTGAGGTAAACTGAGGTAAACTGACTTGTCCACAAAGTATCCGGTGATGGCGGGCTCGCTGGTGGTGTTGGGGGGTTTCCAGGCAACCAGGACGTAGTCCTTGTTGATGTCGTAGGCCTTGACGCTCATTGGTGCACCAGGAGCATGGGGCTCAGCGCGGGCAGCGTCTAGGAGACGAGGAGACAAGGAGAGGAAGAGATAAGGAGACAAGTAGGCAAGGAGATAAGGGGATGAAGAGATAAGGAGACAAGGCGACAAGGAGATAAGGGGATGAAGAGATAAGGAGATAAGGAGACAAGGAGACAAGGAGATAAGGGGATGAAGAGATAAGGAGATAAGGAGACAAGGAGACAAGGAGATAAGGGGATGAAGAGATAAGGAGATAAGGGGATGAAGAGATAAGGAGATAAGGAGACAAGGAGACAAGGAGATAAGGGGATGAAGAGATAAGGAGATATGGAGATGATAGAACAATGAGACAAGGAGATGATAGAACCAGGTGATAAGGACAGAAGGAGACAAGGAGATAAGGACACTAGGAGACAAGGTGATAAGGAGACAAGGGAGATAATGACATAAGGAAACAACGATCTACTCTATGGTGACAAGGGACAGATAATAAATTATATTATTAATAAATAACAAGGTCAAACGCAAACAAGGTGATAAGGACACGAGGACATGAGGTAATAAGGAAACGATCCAGGAAATAAAATCAAAACAATGACAAGGACAACGATAAGGAGGTGAGGTAACATCGGGAGATTGTGGGAATTTGAGAATGCAGGGCTCATTGTAATCCACGGAATGGAATGAGGAACCGTATCGATGATTCCATCAACATGATAATACCATTCCACATTCCATTCCATTCATAACTATCAGCCCGTCCTCTGATTCCCACCTCCACCCGCCTCCCCTTGTTGGAGATAATGCTGCATAACGTAGAAACATAATGTAGAAACATCCTGTGGTTAGGCAGCGGCCCGCGGGGCTGGCGTGGCCTCCTGTACAGACACATCCCGAGGAGGCAGGCTGGTGGGAACGGGAGGCCCTGCCACAGATGTTCCCTTATCACACGCTGTTCCCTGACACAGCACATACCAGAGCTCTGATTGTCAGGCAGCTGTACCTCTGTGGCCGCATTTAAACCGCCAGGTAGAAGTGACACAATTCTGATTTTGCTCACATCTGGCACAGGTGGGATATGTAACATGTACGTGTAAGCAGTTAAAAAGCAAATTGATTCGGATATTCTCCGATTCGCTTCAGGCCTCAATGTGGAAATAAATCTGAGAAAATAATAATATAATTATTTAAAAAGGGAAAAGAAAAGGGAGAGAAATTGAGGCTTCTCTTCCATTATTATTATGTGGCAAGGACCACTACGATTCATTGTCCAAACAAGTCTGGTCACTTCATGAGATCCTTTCGCTTCCCATAAAATCCTATGACACCATGATTATGCCCAAACCCAGTTGATAGGAATTCTTCATAGCTTGCAGTGGACTACACATCTTCCACCAGGGGGAGACAAGCAACATTGGTTCGAATTGAGAAGATGTAATGTTTCTTTGTTTGAATGCATAGAACTAGGTAGGTTTGAAACATAGGTTTTTAAACCTAAACATACAATGACCGCTTTCCGACAGTGAGGCCAGTACATGCCACGCTGCACTCACAGCCAGTGCTCAAGAATACCCCACCCTCGCTCTAAACCTGAATGTCATTTTCGACTGTGATCTAAGAGGACGGGTCGGATGTTTCTTGTGATTCCGATTCGCACGTCATTGAAAATGCGACGGTCTTCGCTTTTTTCTGACGTTTGACGTTATTTTCACTCACACCAGCTGTTCAAAAGTGAAGTCTTCTTTCCTCTCCACCATAAGATGTGGTCCTCTAACCATACTTCAGAAAGCAATGGCTTGGGTTATCATTTCTGATCTCGTTTGCTGTCTGTTTACTTTTGTTTCCGGTAACCTCAGCTGTACCTCTGTGAGGGAGTTCATTAGGAGTTCACCATGAGTGACACCATGAGTTCAAACACCATGAGTTCAAATCCCACCTGGGAACACCTCCACTAGTGTGCACTTGAGTAAGGCACTTAGCCATAAGTTACTCCAGGAAGACTGTCCCTGTAATTTCTAATTGTGAGTCGCTTTGGATAAAGCATCTGCTAAATGGTAAAAATGTATTGTATGTACGTAAAATGTAAATGCCCACAAAGTTGGGGTAGGGAAGAGTGGGGAACATGAATGTTATCTCAGAGTTCACTCAGCTGGTTAGTTACCTAGTCAGTATTGTTTTCTAGTAAGTCAGCTCAGTTGCTAAAGAACATGTTGATCTGTTTTTGGTTTTTCTAATTGTTTTTAATATAAATAAATATTTAGTTTTCATTATTATTATGATCGTTATTAGTGTGGAGTTGTTATTAACATTTACATTTTGGACATTTAGCAAACAACTTTATCCAAAGCGATTTACAACAAATACAATTGTCTAAGTAAGTGAATCAACTATCCATCAATCATCTATCCATCAGTCATTGCAAGAAAAGTAATCTATGCTAGGACCAGGGGCCATTGGCAGGATTAAGTCCGTTTCTCTGTCAAGCAGCTGTACCTCTGAAACACTACTTAACTACTAGTTAACCTACGACAGTTAGCCTACGGCAGTTAGCCTACGACAGTTAGCCTACTGAAATCTCAAGACCTATACCAATTAAAATGAGAAAACAGGAATAATACCAAATATACCATAATGGACGTACATTACCATGTTAATTTGTTATATATTGTATGTATATAAGTGTATATATGTGTGTATGTATGTATTTACATACATTTATATTTTTGGCATTCAGCAGAATGCTTATTCCAAAGCGACTTACAACAAATACGTTTGACTAAGTAAGTGAATCATCTATCCATCAGTCATAGCAGGAAAAAGTAATCTATGCTAGGACCAGGGGCCATTGGCAGTCGTCGTGCTAGAAAAATGAAGGTTTATTTGTTTTCATAACACATGAGAAACAGTACAGTGGGGTAGTAGATGTCCCAGGAGAAATAATGTATTTATGTATGTATGTATGTATGTATGTATGTATGTATGTATGTATACATGTATGTATGGACTATGTGTTGCTAAGTAACAGCCTACATGACTAGGACCAGGCCTCCCGAGGCAATAAATTCCAATAAAGGCACATCTGAAGTTGCTTGGAAACTCAATTAATCACAAACAGACATGTGACGTGTTTCTTAAACGGTTTCTCGTGAAACAAACAGGTTAGGCGAAACAGTTATGTGACACAGACAGACAGGGACGCAGACAGGGAGTTACCTGTGACGAACAGGTAGGCACTGTGCTCCGTGGTGCCGGTCTTGGTCCACAGGCGCAGGGTGTACAGGCCCTCGTCATCCTTGGCCAGGTGGGGCAGGGTGAGTTTGGCCACGCCCCCTCCCACCTTCATCTCCGCCAGAGGCCCCGCCTTCAGCAGCTTGTCTGGTACACGGAGGAGAGGAGGAACAGGCGTGTCAAGCCCGGAGGACTGAGGTTTGGGTTGGACTAGGGGATGAACGGGGAACTGGTGGTAGGCCTAGAAATGTGCTCCTTTTCCTGTTGTTGTTGTTTCTCTGTATTTCAGTATGTTATGGTATGTTTAACAGTGTGTTTTACAGTGTGTTTTACAGTGTGTTTTACAATATGAGAGGTCCTGTAACAGCCCTCACCGTCTCTGTACCACTCGGCCAGTGGGGGCACGTTGGGCAGGTCGGGGATCACCACCACCGTGCACACCAGGCTGACCGCGCCCCCCTCCACACCGAAGGTCACGCCGAACCGATCCATCATGGTGATCTCCAGCTTACTGGGGTGGATCACTGTCAACATGGGCACTGAAACAAAATAACCGTTTTTAATAAATAATAAAAAATAAAAAATGTTAAGAAAAAGTTATACCCACATATATACTCATTAACATTTCATACCACTATCTGATCTGGTCTGATGTATCCATATAATATGATGTTTAAATATCTCTGCCACAACACCGTTGGTACCGTCTTCAGTAGGAGAGGTTGATAGTTCATGTGTGTGTAATATTCACTCTTTATTCTGAACACAGGTCCACTCTTGTTCTTCCTGGCTTGGGACCAAGACAACAAACCAAAGTCTCACACAGACACACAGACACACACACACACACACACACACACACACACATACCCACCCACCCACCCACCTGCACGCACGCACGCACGCACACACACCCACACACACCCACACACACCCACACACACACACACCCACACACACACACACACACACACACACACACACACACACACACACACACACACACCTCACAGACACAGACACACACACACACACACACACACACACACACACACACACACACGTACGTCATGCTCACAGTAGTTTCCACTGCTTATCAGACCACTTAGACACAATCTGTTATTTGTGACCTCTGATCTCCAGTCAGCGCACATCGCCTGGGATCCAGTCCAGCACTCCTCCCTCCCTCTACCCCTCCCCCTCCCCCTCCCCACCCCATCCCTCTTTCTCTTGCCCTCCTCTCAGCGTGCCCTCCCCCAGTATCCTCAGCAACAACACTGGGTCTTTCTCTCACCTTGACCAGGAAGTCCGGAGGACTCCACAGCTCCCCCACCTGGTCCTGGAAGGAACAGCAGGAGCATTTTCAGAAACAGAACCAATGGCTGACTGACTGGTGCTTCTGGAACTTTAATGGCAGTGCAGTTTATACAAGGATAGAGTGATAAGGGGAAAGAGAAAGAGAGAGTGCGGGGCGGAGTGTGTGTGTCTGTTTGTGTGTGTGAGAGACAGAGAGAGAGAACAGAGAGAGAGAGAGAGAGAGGGAGATAAAGAGAGGTAGATGGGAGAGAGGGAGAGGTAGAAAGAGAGAGAGGGAGAGGGAGAGGTAGAGCGAGAGAAGGATGTAGAGAGAGAGAGAGAGAGGGAGAGGTAGAGCGAGAGAGGGATGTAGAGAGAAAGGGGTGTGTGTGTGTGAGGGTGAGAGAAAGAGAGAGATGTGTAGAGATAGAGATGGAGAGAAATGTAGACAGGGAGGGGTGCGTGTGTGTGTGTGTGTGTGTGTGTGTGTGAGAGAGAGAGAGAGAGGGTGGGGGGGGGGGGTGAGGGGGGAGATGGGACTCACTCTTCACGATGACAGAAGCCTTGCTGGTAGTTGAGCCATGGGAGTTGGTTGCCACGGCGCTGTACTCAGCCGTGTCACTCACTGCACACCTGGAGACAGGAAGTACAACGTCACAATCTGATTGGCTCAAATGAACAGTAGCCGAGTACATGTGTGCATGTGTGTATTGTGTTCCAGCCTTAATTATTATCATCTATAATCAGTAGAAGTGTTACCAGGACATTTAATAAGGGAGTTAATGCTATGTTATTATCTGGTCTCAGAGTTCAGAAACTATTAGAGTCCTCTCTCTCTCTCAACCCATGTGCTCTTTCTTCCACGGCAACCTCCACCTCCGACACGACACTTTGACCTCCTGGTGGAAA
>NC_137686.1:8023565-8061065 GCF_963989245.1 Nansenia antarctica | reverse complement strand
CCAACTCAAGACAGAAAACAGATGACTATATCCTACGCTATCACAGGCCAACGTGTTTAGGTGGATATGAACATGTCAAAATATCCTCTAGTTTACCTAAAGGTGACTGAAGTTGTAACCACCTCACTCACATGTCATACGGGGACATTTGCCAAAGTATGACCTATTTGTTGGGTTATTCGGTCACTATGGTAACTAGCTCCTGGTCATTTTTGCTTGCTGTCAGCTTCTGACTGTAGTTCAGTATTCCCTTACACCTAAAATAGCCTGACATATGCTAGCCTAGGACTCAGAGGGTGCCTGGCCCTGTTCATGTACTTTAGAAAGGCATCCTTCCTTCCTTCCTCCTTCCTTCCTTCTTTGAGGTAATCACTGACCTAATGTCATTTGTAACAGCAACTGGTGAAACCGGGAGAAAGTCGCCAACCAATCAAAATGCTCAGACTTTTATTCTGAACATTTTAAATAAATGTCAATGTTGTTGAAAATCGATGACACACTCGCTAGTCAAGCCAAAACATTGCAATGCAATGGATTGGTTGAGTAATCCCCACTACTACCTAGTTAACTGTAACACTACTTTACATTGTTAGCAGGCTCCCAAAACAAGCTGTGTTAGTTGACTAGCGAGTGTGTCATTGATCAACGCTGAAATGTGTTTACATTTTTCAGAATAAAAGTCTGAACATTAAATCGGATGCCGACTTGGTCCCGGTTTCACCAGTTGCTGTTACATTTGACGGATCAAAGCTTTCAACTGCTTTCACCAACCAAATCGTGTCAGGTCAGTGAGCGCTTCCAGGAAGAGAGGAAGAGTTCTAACGCTTCCCCAACTGTCCACCCTTCCTCTGAAGGGTGCACTTGTGAAGAAGTGCACACTTCAGGAAACATTTTGGGAAATTGGGACGCAGCATATTCAGACAGTATTCAGACAGGGCCTCTGGACAGAGAAGGCACCAGGGGAGGCTGGTGGAGGTAGAAATCGGAGGACGGGCTCATTGTAATGCATGGAATAGAATATTGGAAGATTCCATTCCATTCATTACAATGAGCCCGTCCTCCTATTTCTACCTCCACCAGCCTCCCCTGATGGACAGGGCCTCTGGCCAATCAGAAGGGAGGGACCCACCTCTGCCTGAACGGCGGAATAGTATAGGCTGGATCCGCCATCGCCACTGTGGCCTGGGCGTGCACCTGATGGCTCACGGACTGAGAGCTGGATTTCCTGTGGAGAGAGCCAATCAGAGCAGCCGTTAGGACAGGGCGACATAAACACTTCCTGTTTCCTGACCAATCACGACCTGTGAGGTCTCAAAATCCACCCCCCCAAAAAGAACATAGTTAGTGAATCTAGAAAACTGGAAAATAGAGGGACGTAAAGGCAAAAAATGATTGAATATTCGTTCCGTTGAAGACACAGATATCGGACGAAAAGTCCAAAGCTTGTACAGTCAACCCTTCTATAAGCATTCAGAAATCAGATTGGTTGTTCTTAATGAGCATCCCCTGAACTAGAGATCTGCTGATTTAGAGGGATGGAAACCATCTAGTCATGGGTCATATGGTCTAGAACAGGGTTTAACCAGGAGAGGCTGGTGGAGGTAGAAATCGGAGGACGGGCTCATTGTAACACATGGAATGGGATGAGGAACGGTTATGTGGTTTAGAACAAGGTTTTCACAATGTGTTCCTCATTCCGTCCCATGCATTAACAATGAGCCCGTCCTCCGTAAATTTGCTCTGAGAGCGCCGGAGTGCACACTGGGTTCAACGTCATAAAGGGACCAAGTAATTTGATTGGACAAGAGGCGTTCCATGAGTGCTGATCAGATTTCCAGAGGGAATTTACGAACGCAGCCTATGATGTAAGACATGGACTCCATGACAGACAGCCTGTCTTTGACCCGGGCAACGGGTCCCTCCTCATCTCGCAGCGTGAGGGAAACTCTGTCTCGAGACACCATTACCTACAGTCCCGACATGCCCCCCACCATCTCAGCTCACTCCACTAGCTCCTATGAAGCTGCTATGGAGCCTGGGCTTCAGCTCGGCGGGCTAAGACAGGAGACCCAGGTTCGAAACCAGACGGTTGCAGTGCTGCTATATGCTAAGGTACTGCTATATGCTAAGGTGCTCCTATACCCTACGGTGCTGCTAAATGCTAATTGCTATAGCATTGGCATAATATGAGCATTGAGGATTGAATCATGCAGCAGCCTCCCATGACCTCTGACCCTATCACAGGGCTGAATCCCTTGCCTAAAGCATCAGTGCCCAGTATTTCTTTGCACAGTTTAATCTAGATCAGATTATTCTTTTTTGCCATCCACATCTGGCAGATTTGGAGCCGTCGATGGGGGAATCTGGCAGCTCTGATCCTGAAAAGCCCCCCAAAATGATCTAGATCATTCCGATTCAGATTCAAACTTTTTTAAACACTGAGACTAGAACATCAGCAGTTGGTGGTGGACATCTTGAGGTCGCCATGGAGACCATGGCCCTATCCAGTGACAACCCGAAGTAGCTTCTTCCATAGACACTTGTGTTGAACCATCGCCATTGTCCTAATTAGGGACCTATCCATGGAATGAGGAATGGTATCTACCCTCCTCCCACCAGCCTCCCCTAACTTAGACATTTTGTGTAGATACAAAGTGTCTAGGTCAGGGGAGGCTGGTGATCCATTCCATGCATCACAATGAGCCTGTCCTCCCATTTCTACCTCCACCAGCCTCTCCTGGTCTTGGGGTCTTTCCTGAACAAGGTTCAAGGTTCAACAATGTTTCCACCCCCCAGCAGCAGAAGCAGCAGCAGCAGCAGTACATACACACTAGGTGCTCTAACTACTATAGTAGGCTATTGTAGCGATCCATTGTGCACACTTGCGTCCTACACACTACCACCCTACACACTACACACCCTACACCCTACCTTGTAGTGTGCTCCTTGACAACATGCTTAGTGTGAGTGGTTCGATAATCCTGTTTGATGTTGCTGACATGCTTCTTCTGCACGCAAACAGGCATGACTTTGGAAGCCATGTCTGGAACACTGCACACAGACACCTGGCAACGACAATACCAGGAGATACCAGGATGGAGGGGGGGGGGGGGGGTTGGGGTCAAGGGGGGTAGAGGAGGTTGGTTTTGTTGAGGTGGGGGGGGGGGGTAAAGGAGGGGGGGAGGGGGTAAAGGAGGTTAGTTTTGTTGAGCATCACTTCACAGGTTACGTTAGAGGTTAATGACAATGTTAGTTTGGTTCATATTCATTACCATTGCTGTTATTACAAATGACACCGTCTTCCTTTAACACTGTTCGGCCATTATCTCTCAGAAGATAATGCGTTATCCTGCAGCAATGTCATTATGTAAGGTATCCTAGTATAAACACGTTATCAACGGTCTCTTTCACTTTGCAGGAAGTCTACCATCCTTTTCTGGACTTCAAAAAGTGGTTGTTGCGAAATAACCCATGTTATGGAAAGGTCTGCAAGAGTATTTTCCCACACATTTCCTCACTTTTACTGTGCGTTTATAACTTTGTAATCCCTTTTACTGTGCGTTTATGACTTTGTAATCATTCCACCAATGGCAGGTTGAGGCCTAGCGGTTAGCAGGGCCAAGCTGACAGTGGCCTCTACATTCCACTCTATCAGCAGGGCTCAGGACTTCCACCTGCTTCACCTTACAGTCCTGGTACCCTGACAGCCCTGCGGTTCCCTGGTGCACCCAGCACACCCAGCACAGCGCAGCTATGAATAGGCCGAACTGGAATAAGTCTCTATGATTGGACATCGAAGAAATATGGACTGTAGAACTTCAGAGGAAAACCAGGCCTAGCCTACACCTCTAGATGAATTTAGATTGATACATTCATACAAGTAGTGATACAAAAAAGCCAGGTCAAGTCTATCAATTAGGCTATATTCCCAAAATGATGTGTACTGTAGGACTACATATACACTGTATATATATATATATATATATTGCTTTTATAGGTTTTATAATTTACATATCAAGCTTTTCATATCTCCTTATTATGAAATATTCACATGTTCTAAAACTTGTCTGAGAAACTCATTTCTTATTCTTAGTCAAGCTTTACTTTCTATCAAACAAAATTACGTTAACTCAAGAAAAAAGGGTCAGTGACCTTTTAATTCAAAGGCATGCCACTAAAGTATACGTAATTGCCCTCATCTGAATTCAACACATGTCTTCTCTCCCTGTAGAAACGAGTTATCTATCCCCAAACACCGTTTGACCAGCTGCAGGCATTTAAAATACCAGTCCGTTTCAGCCATACAGTGATAGGCAACACCTCTATGGAAATCATGACCATTATTACATTCAAAAAGTCCCCTAATTTGAATCTGACATTTAAAAAAAATATCGTTAAAGTATCTAACAATACTAATGATGATAAAATAAAGAAAAAGTCAGACGACTTACCCCTGGAGATTAAAACAGCGCAAAGCTTTAGCAGACCAACCCGTCGCCGCTTGGGAAGCACTTGCTGATGGGAACAAAAATCTTACCCTCACTCAAGGAATGCTCGTTCCCCTTCCTCCCCATGTATGGACGCACTTCAGACTATATATAGCATTTACCTCCATTTCCACACTCATTCTGCACTTTGAGTAAAAGCCGAAGAGGGCAGGTGGAAGATGGAATCCTACAATTATTAATTCGATTTTTGTTTTTTATTTGAAGGGGATTGTTCTTCAACAGGTGTTGTTAGGTTCATAGAGAGAGAGAGGGGGGGGGGGGGCATGTTTTGAGGTCTATATGATAAAGGTGTTATTGTTTGGTCATTGTTTCCCGTTGGAAAGTACAGAGGAAATTTGGATCTTTATTTATTTCATTTTCAGACTTTGAATCGAACTCGGGTTTACACTCGCTGTCTCGTAGAGGTACCGTTATTTCTCACCGTCACTTTCATTTAGTGGGCCAGTGGTAAATCTATCATTCATACTCACACCTGGACCGTCTTTATCTGCGACAGTAGTTGAATTTAAGCTGATTTCCAGGAGGATGGTAACACCGCTAAGCTTATGAGACCTTTTTAGGGTTCTCAAGACTGCCTCCCACCCTGGCCCGAGCGCTTGCCAAGCTGCGGCTATTTATAAGCAGAGATTACGTTTTCAGAAACAGTGATACCCTCTCCAGTCTCCACGTACAGTACTGAAGGGCCTAGGCCCTGGGCATCGGGGGGTCGAGACCCGAATGTTTTCTGAAATGGGGGGGGGAAATTAAAGAAGTCGATCTTCGAAGTTCGATTTTTTTCGAACTACCACCCGTCAATCAAAAACTCCGCTAACCCCCTCCCAACCACAAATACAGTGGTCTCTCGCTTGTTTCAAGTGTGTCTAGCAAATCATTGTATTACAGGAGCCATCAGGGCTCTGTGGCTATCATGAAAAAACGACCTACTATCACAGAGGAAAATACTAAATAGATTTAATTTATGATTAGGCCTACATACTGTTCAGAAAGTCTGTACTTTACTTAATCCTGTTGATTACATACAGACACATCAGACACACGTCAATCATATGCAATGTAGTGGAAATTGACGTAATAGTACAATGCTGACAATATGATTAACGTGGTAACTGTCATGTTCTTCACCTGCTCGTGTCTTGGTACAGTGAGATGTGTTTGGTGGCTAAAACCTGCCAGCAGGGGGAGCCAGAGACACTGCTGGCATTCAACCCTGAATCCATCCACTGTCATTCCAACACATCATGACTTCTACCAATAACAAACTCATGACCATAACATTAATTAAACACATTAAAGGTCTCTCTCTTCATACCTTCACTCCAATTTAACTTGGAATTTATAGTTTCCCGAATCGACTGAAATACCTAAATGACTTATCCTAGAGGGTCTATTGTACTTGGGCGTTCAAAGTGGCAGCAAACATTCAGTATAATGTCTACATTTATTAATGTGAACCTAACCCTACAGCATGGGCCATAGAGACATGCTACAAAACATACCCTGTCACTGTACTGACTTCTCACAGTAAACATGGTTCTCCCTCTCTTTGGATTTATCACTTTATTTTCTTTGTTTTTAATCAATAAACTAGCAACAAACTATTTCTGTATATGTATATATACTTGTTCAATGACAACAAAAGCACAGAACAATCCACCAACCAATCAATCTAGGTGACAATCTGAAATGAGTGATTATTAGAAAATCAAAATATTATTTATTAATTTAGAGTTAACCCTAACCCACAGACAATGTTGATCTTTCACATAATGTGGCAATGATTAAATATTACACAAGCTCACAGAAGAGTTCCACATAGGTAGAACCGATCACTGTCCCACATGTGCACTTGAGCACTTGAGAAACATGTGCACTTGAGTTAAATCCATGTGACTGCACATGCAGGTGAACCTTTCCGCACAGGCACAACCACTGTTGGCTCTGTTGGCTCAGATTGAGACACTTCAGGCTCTGTAGTGTGGCCGCACTATCGCTCCCTGCCTCCAAAGTGACAAAGGGAGTGGGGTCGCTCATGCTATGATGCTCAATATTCATCCTGTGTAGTTCTGTCCTCTGGTAATGTCTGCCCCTGCTGTAGAATGACAGTGAGGAGGAAGATAAGTCCCAGAACACTTCTATTGTTTGAGGACGGGGTGTTGTAGTTTGCCCAGGAAGCTGAATAGGCTGAGGATAGACTTGAATAGGCTGAGGATAGACTTGGAGTCTGTCTCGTTGTGTAGTTATTGTGGAGTTGTTCCAAGGGTTGCCTTCTGTGACTCTCTGTGTGACTGTCTGTGTGCAGAGAGAGGTTAGACAGTTATTCTGCCAGCGCAGTGCATAAACCCAGGCATCATTGAAATTCCCAGCGGAATGCTTGTCGCATATGCCCATGGTCCAATCACAGTCCTCAGAGAGATTGAGCTCCCAACGGAGGCTTACATCAGAGGTTTTCATTTGACACAGAACAGTATGGGTCGTACATTTTGCTAACGGGCTGACAAACACTTTCCTGTGGTCCTTAGACAGTGACATGCCCTCTCCCAGTGCCTTAGGGTCAAAGGTCAGTTCTGGGGTAGCATCTGTGACTTCAGTCGGTGACTTTGGGGAGTTGGTTTCCTTGTGATTCTCTGGGTCGACCAGGGCCAAGAGGGAGCCACACAGCTGGGCCGCCTGCTCCAGGACTTTGCTTCCTCTCTGCTGTAACTCCAGAACCAGCTTGTCCCGGTCCGCACCAGCCTCCAGCCCCTCCCTCAGGTCAGTGGCGCGGGCCTTCTCCCTTGCCTGATGCACCCCGGCGTACCCCTGCAGGAAGCGGAAGGTGTCCTCCTCGCTCAGTGCTGCCTGCGTGGTGCTCTTGCTGGTTTTGACGGACACCGTGCGAGCAGAGACAGAGCTCTGAATGGAGGTCATTGTGAGGTCACGCAGGGAAGACACCCCCGCGATGAGGCGGACGCTGGCGCTGCTCACCCTCTCCCTCTGCTTCTTCTCCCACCTCTCCAGGGCCAGGCTCTGTGTCTCTATGGGATCCATGTCCTTTTGCTCAGCCCTCAGCTTTTCCACCAGCTCCCTGTGTGCCGTGGAGAGTGTCTTCATGTTGTGTAGACGATGCCGGTCTTCGATGGCGCAGGACACACACACACTGGTCAGGTCATCTAAACAGTAGTACTCCACAAGCTTGCCGTGATGGGGACATTTGGTGGTCCCCAGACCTGCAGCCCCCGGTGCTAGAGGCTCTGTGAGGGGATGTGTCTGTAGCAGTACAGGGGTGGTCAGGTGGGACTGCAAATGCTGCGCGCACATGGAGATCTCACATTTGATGCAGGTCTTCAGCGCTGGTCTCTTGTCCTCTGTACACATGTCACACACGACAACAGCCTGGACCTTGGGCAGAGTCTGGCACATCTCTGACATGGCGATCTGCTTCTGGAAGTCCCTCCACAGTGCTGTAGTGTATAGTATATGATTTCCTTTCTTTTTCACAGGTTCTTTCGAATGTTGAGATGAGTTAGTCCGTCTCTCTTTTTCTTTCTGGTTTGTACGAAGATCTCGTTATTATCCTACGACTGTCTGACACTGGGGTTCTACTTGAAATGCCTTGAGTCCTTGTGTTCGGTCTCTGTCTCTCTCTGGCGAGAGTATTTTAACTTTAATCTTTCACTAGGTGAAAGAGACCTTTATCCAAAGTAGGCTACTTAATACATTTATGATAGATGAAGCCATAACATAGTTGAACCCATGGCTGGACTTTGAACTTTCCATTGGAGAAATTCACCTGGTCCACTGCCAAGCTGCTCTTGCATCAACCATAATTCAAGGCTACAGCATAATTGCCATGACGATGTCCGCTTCTGGAAGTCCCTACATGGTCCTAATTTTCTTTTTCACACAATCTTTCGAATGTTGGAGATGAATTAGTATGTCTCTCTTTTTCTTTCGGTTTGTACGAAGATTATTATCCTGCCACTGTCTGACACTGTGGTTCTACTTGAAAAGTCTTGAGTCCTTGTGTTCGGTCTCTGTCTGTTGATTACATACAGAAACATCAGACACACATCATTCATATGCAATCTAGTGGAAATTGAGGTAATAGTACAATGCTGACAATATGATTAACGTGGTAACTGTCATGTTCTTCACCTGCTCGTGTCTTGGTACAGTGAGATGTGTTTGATGGCTAAAACCTGCCAGCAGGGGGAGCCAAAGACACTGCTGGCATTCAACCCTGAATCCATCCACTGTCATTCCAACACATCATGACTTCTACCAATAACAAACTCATGACCATAACATTAATTAAACACATTAAAGGTCTCTCTCTTCATACCTTCACTCCAATTTAACTTGGAATTTATTGATGAATTTGGACAAAGGAAGGAAAGCAAATACTTTCCTGAATCGACTGGAATGTATTCAACTAAAATACTTTATTCATCCCAGAGGGTCAATTGTACTTGGGCATTCAAAGTGGCAGCAAACATTCAGTATAATGTCTACATTTATGAATGTGAACCTAACCCTACAGCATGGGCCATAGAGACATGCTAGAAAACATACCCTGTCACTGTACTGACTTCTCACAGTAAACATGGTTCTCCCTCTCTTTGGAATTATCACTTTATTTTTCTTTGTTTTTAATCAATAAACTATTTTCTGTATATGTATATATACTTGTTCAATGACAACAAAAGCACAGAACAATCAATCAATCAATCAATCAATCTAGGTGACAATCTGAAATTAGTGATTACCGGTATTAGAAAAGCAAGATATTATTGATTAATTTAGAGTTAACCCTAACCCACAGATAATGTTGATCTTTCACATAATGTGGCAATGATTAAATATTACACAAGCTCACAGAAGAGCTCCACATAGGTAGTACCGATCACTCTCCCACATGAGCATGAAGACCTCTGCTGATTGTGTTGGTGAATCTTTCTGCACGGGCACAACCACTGATCGCTCTGTAGTGGCCTAAGGCCCAACCTCTGGCCCCCTGGAGTGGTCAACATACTCTCTTTCTCCAAAGTGACAAAGGGAGTGGGGTCGCTCATCTTATGACGCTCAATATTCATCCTGTGTAGTTGTGTCCTCTGGTAATGTCTGCCCCTGCTGTAGAATGACAGTGAGGAGGAAGATAAGTCCCAGAACACTTCTATTGTTTGAGGACGGGGTGTTGTAGTTTGCCCAGGAAGCTGAATAGGCTGAGGATAGACTGTGAATTTGTTCTCATTTTTGTTCTCATTGTCGGATGTTTGATATGGATCAGAGTCAAAGGACAGTGTGCAGAGAGAGGTTAGACAGTTATCCTGCCAGCGCAGTGCATAAACGTAGGCGTCCTTGAAATTCCCAGCAGAACGCTTGTCGCATATGCCAATGGTCCAATCACAGTCCTCAGAGAGATTGAGCTCCCAACGGAGGCTTACATCAGAGGTTTTCATTTGACACAGAATAGTACGGGTCGTACATTTTGCTAATGGGCTGACAAACACTTTCCTGTGGTCCTTAGACAGTGACATGCCCTCTCCCAGTGCCTTAGGGTCAAAGGTCAGTTCTGGGGTAGCATCTGTGACTTCAGTCGGTGACTTTGGGGAGTTGGTTTCCTTGTGATTCTCTGGGTCGACCAGGGCCAAGAGGGAGCCACACAGCTGGGCCGCCTGCTCCAGGACTTTGCTTCCACTCTGCTGTAACTCCAGAACCAGCTTGTCCCGGTCCGCACCAGCCTCCAGCCCCTCCCTCAGGTCAGTGGCGCGGGCCTTCTCCCTTGCCTGATGCACCCCGGGGTACCTCTGCAGGAAGCGGAAGGTGTCCTCCTCGCTCAGTACTGCCTGCGTGGTGCTCTTGCTGGTTTTGACAGACACGGTGCGAGCAGAGACAGAACTCTGAATGGAGGTCATTGTGAGGTCACGCAGGGAAGACACCCCCGCGATGAGGCGCACGCTGGCGCTGCTCACCCTCTCCCTCTGCTTCTTCTCCCACCTCTCCAGGGCCAGGCTCTGTGTCTCTATGGGAACCATGTCCTTTTGCTCAGCCCTCAGCTTTTCCACCAGTTCCCTGTGTGCCGTGGAGAGTGTCTTCATGTTGTGTAGGCGATGCTGGTCTTCGATGGCGCAATACACACACACACTGGCCAGGTCATCTAAACAGTAGTACTCCATAAGCTTGCCGTGACGGTGACATTGGGTGGTCCCCAGACCGGCAGCCCCCGGTGCTAGAGGCTCTGTGAGGGGATGTGTCTGTAGCAGTACAGGGGTGGTCAGGTGAGACTGCAAATGCTGCGCGCACATGGAGATCTCACATTTGATGCAGGTCTTCAGCGCTGGCCTCTTCTTGTCCCCCGTACACATGTCACACACGACAACAGCCTGGACCTTGGGCAGAGTCTGCAAAACCTCTGACATGGCGATGTCTGCTTCTGGAAGTCCCTCCACAGTGCTGTAGTTAATTTCCTTTTTGTTTTCACAGGTTCTTTCGAATGTTGAGATGAATTAGTATGTCTCTCTTTTGTTTGTACGAAGATCTCGTTGTTATCCTACGACTGTTTGGTGGTTCTGTTTGAAATGTCTTGAGTCCTTGTGTTCGGTCTCTGTCTCTCTCTGTCTAACTCTGGGGAGTGTATTTAAATGTTTTCCACTAGGTGAAAGAGACCTTTGTCCAAAGTGGGCTACTTATACTTTTACGGTAGATACAACAAAATAAAACAATGTGCAATAAAGATGCTGCTTTTTTCACTCTATTTGATACGTTTATGGTAGAGAAAGCCATAAGCTAGTTGAAACCATGGCCGGACTTTGAACTTTCCATTGGAAAAATTCACCTGGTCCACTGCCAAGCTGCTCTTTAGCATCAACCATAATTCAAGGCTACAGCATATTGCCATGACGATGTCTGCTTCTGGAAGTCCCTACATGGTCCTAGTTTTCTTTTTCACACAATCTTTTGAATGTTGGAGATGAATTAGTATGTCTCTCATTTTCTTTCGGTTTGTAGGAAGATCTTATTATCATTGTCTGACACTGTGGATCTATTTGAAAAGTCTTGAGTCCTTGTGTTCGGCCTCTGTCTCTCTCTCTTTCTGGCAAGTGTATTTTCATTTCATTCAGGAACAGGCATCACCTGCCTGACTAGGCAGAAAGACTGCCACTGCAGAATGAAGCGCCAATGCAGGAAAAAAAAATATTCACCCTCTAGCCGCAGCTTTTCTAAATGGTGTCATTTTCTTGAGTGCTTATTATAAGCCGAGGCTTCTAACTCTGCCAGGTTTTTGATGGACAACGTACAGTTATAATTACATCTCTGGCCATCACAAATACAGTGCTTGCTCTCATTCCCCCAGTCCCTAATTACTTGCAAATAAAAACATAAATAAGAAAGAGTAGCCTATCATCTTTTTGCTGTTTGTTCCAATTAAGGGATCAACTATATATTCTGAAGTAACTCCATGCCTTCTAAAGTATCAGACTGTGGTGGCTGTTGCATCTGGTGTTAAAAACCATGGCTTCCTCTAAACTGTTGTCTAAGGATGTCAGAATCAAGATAGTTCACTTCCACCATCAAGTAGAAGGCTACAAAAAACTCTTGCAACGTTTCTGCAACTACCCATTTCCACTGTCAGAAGCATCATCAGAAAATGGAAAATAAATGGAACAATTGAAGTCAAGGCAAGATCTGGAAGACCAAGAAACATTTCTGATAGAATGGCCCAAGATCTGGTGAGAAATGCTCAGAAGAACCCACACATCACTGCAAAAGAGCTGCAAAAAAGAGTAGCAGACACCGGTCTAATTGTTCTCAGGACAGCGTACCTTAAACAACAAAGACCTACATGGCAGAGTTGACAGAAAGAAGCCTTTCCTACCACCTCAACAGAAAATTAAGCATCTGAAGTATGCAAACCGGTACCTCTGTGTCATTGGCTGCTATAGGCATAAAAGGAGAGAAACTCATGGTGTGGCCCCCATCTTCCCCTGACCTCAACCCTATTGAGAACCTTTGGAGCATCCTCAAGCAAAATATATATGAGGGTGGGAGGCAGTTCACATCAAAACAGCAGCTCGGGAGGCTATTCTGGCATCCTGCAAAGAAATTCAAGCAGAAACTGTCCAAAAACTCACAAGTTCAATGGATGCAAGAATTGTGAAGGTGATATCAAAGAAGGGGTCCTATGTTAACATGTAACTTGACCTGTTAAGATGTTTTTGTTTGAAATAGCTTTTGATTTCAGTAAATATGACCTCCTAATATGACCTCCTAACCCTAAATTCATCAAATTACCATTTTTAGTTCTTTACAACCTATAAAATGTTTTGAAACTCTGTTGTGCATAATAATTTGGAACAGTGCATTTTGAGTTTTTTATTTAAAAAAAAAATACTGTTATCATTGGGAGGTTTGTTCAATACAATTTTAATTATACTCTAACAGTTGATGACTTGAAAATTATACTGATTGTCATTTGCATCGACTATTTAGGAAAATCTGAGAAAAATATAATTTGCATAATAATTTGGAACGAGGTGTAGAGGCTAATGTTCGAAGATCAGTCCATAAATTGAAGTTGAAGAGAGGTTGGGTATTCCAGCAAGACAATGACCCGAAGCATCCCTCAAAAACAACCATGAAGTACCTCCAGGAAGGACAGATGAAGGTTTTGGAATGGCCATCACAGTCCCCAGACTTGAATATTATTGATATTATATGATATGATATGAAAGCTTTATTTCGAACATGTGAAAAAAAAAAAAAAGCAAAGACAAAATCAAAAAGAAAATAGTTATAACAACAAAAAACTAAAAACAAGGGGAAAAAAAACACTATTAACTTAACATGTCCGAAAAGGAGTAGGAAGAAGCATAAGCTTATTTAATCCTACCCCTTCTCCAATACTCAGAGATTAATAATTAATAATCTACAGTTAACTTCAATATTAATATAATATTTTAAAATTAAATCAGAAGAAGGCTGAATATTTCTGAACTAGAGGTGTTCTGCCAGGAAGAATGGGGAAAAATTCAAAAAACAAGAATTGAAGACACTTAAGCTTCGTGCACACCGCGAACCGTGACCCACCGTTCTGACGCAACCTGGTGGGATGGGCTTGACGCATGTCGCATGCGATGCAGACGCAACATGTGTGCACAGCGGGGGAAGTTTTAACAATGGAGGAGCAATTGATTCTTGCCGTCTCTGGCCAACCAAAAGTTTGATACAGCTACATGCTGATACAGCTACATGTTGATACATATGTAAGGTGAATAGTGAGTTAACATGTTTATTAGTTGTATCCCTTCCTTGTTGTAAAACGTGTTGTTGTTGAACATGTCTGTGACTGAGATAGACTAGATACTACTACGGAGGATGTTATCATAGTGTCTGTGATGCTAACGGCGCCATCTTTGCTAGCCTGTGGAGACGCTATGATAGCATTAGCTCCACACGGATTTAACATGAACAGTAGTAGACTACACTTGTAGTAGTAGTAGTTGTATAAGGTGAATAGTGACTGGTTATTCAGTACCCAGTCTGGAGACTAGATAGAAAATGAGCTCCTACGTGGGTAACTTCATCTCCTATAAGCCCAGGATACATGATAGCCTTTAGCTAGGCTAGCGAAGTTTCCCACAGAAGTGGGGGAAAAAACGTCAGATTAGATATATAAACTGGTTATTTTGATAAACCGGATACATTTTGTGAATATATATGGTTACTTTCTCGCCTGAAAACATATAAAAACTTCATAAAATGACATATTAACACTTGTAGAGCCAAATTAAAGATTTTCGCCAATGGCGGATTTTACATCTAAAGGCGAAAGCTCTGGTCAAGAAACTACTTCCGGTTGTTTTGACGGACCCAACGCAACGCAAAAGCTGAAATATTTTGACTGATTACCGCACCCTGACGGACAAGAAACGCAATGCAGAGCAACGCAACGGATCAACGCAACTGCCCCATTGAGATGAATGACTTCCGGTGCAACGCAATGACCTGGTGTGCACGAAGCTTTAGCTGGTTACGGGGGCCCACATTCTTGCGCCACACTGTAACTTCACCAGGTGCTTGTGCCATGGCATGTCACCTGCAGTTTTCAGAATGGCGTATGCATTAGGGCCACCGAGCTGCAACACACACTGTATAATAATTACGAATGTCACTTCTTCTTGGTGTCTATGCAGGGTCTTAAGGCCTTGACTCACTTTTACTTTTATGTAACCCTATTTGTTTACTCTTGCACGAACGTTTATTATAACATTAATATTGAGGGTTTTTTCCAATGTACACCTCTCTTTTATGTAATGATATAATATGATCTTCTATTATATTATATATATAAATATATATATATATATATATGTAGTTGATGATATGAAATAATGCTTTGGTAATTCCACACCACATCAGAGTACTGAATTTCCTAGGCAAGCACTGCCCTCTAGTGTCAGTTTGAGTACTCACACACTTCTTGCTTCTTTTCTGGATGCCAATACTCTATAGTATTAACTTTGCACTTCACAAGGAGAAAGTGCGCTGATAATGCATACATACATAGACACATAAACCAGACATTCTGTCACCTATTGTGTCCTACTGTTTTTGTATGTTTGGTTATATGTGTTGGAGGGTCAGTACACACGTAAAGGTTAGTACAGAGAAACCAAATTATTCTATATTTGTCACAGAGGAGGCTGGTGGAGGTAGAAATTGGAGGACAGGGTTATTGTAATGCATGACATGGAATAATTAATGGTATCTTCATTCAAACTGACTATAGTTCTGTTGTGTGAATCACAAAAACTTTACATAACAAAGCAAATATTCTTCTCCTAAATGTTTCTGTTCTATTGTTGCAAAAAGTAACTTTTTGAATGCATGTGTGTGTGCGTACATTAATTAGTAAGTGTGTGTGGGCTTGTATGTGTGTTCCGTGCATGTACTGTGTGTGTGTGTGTGTGTGTGTGCGTGTGTGTGTGTGTGTGGTGTGTGTGTGTGTGTGTGTGTGTGTGTGCAAGCGCTCGTGTGCATGTGTGTGTGTGTTCATGAGTTCGTAAGTGTGTGTGATTTCTGCCATTCTCTGCAGGATTCCAGCCCCTCTCGGGCAGGCCCCAGCACACAGCGTGTTTGAACGGAGCATAAAGGAGTTTATTGGAGCATGCTAACGAGATGAGCAGGAGAGTTCATACTAACGAGATGAGCGGGAGAGTTCATACTAACGAGATGAGCAGGAGAGTTCATACTAACGAGATGAGAGGGAGAGTTCATACTAACGAGATGAGAAGGAGAGTTCATACTAACGAGATGAGAGGGAGAGTTCATACTAACGAGATGAGCAGGAGAGTTCATACTAACGAGATGAGCGGGAGAGTTCATACTAACGAGATGAGAAGGAGAGTTCATACTAACGAGATGAGCAGAAGAGTTCATACTAACGAGATGAGCAGGAGAGTTCATACTAACGAGATGAGCAGGAGAGTTCATGCTAACGAGATGAGCAGGAGAGTTCATACTAACGAGATGAGCAGGAGAGTTCATACTAACGAGATGAGCAGGAGAGTTCATACTAACGAGATGAGCAGGAGAGTTCATACTAACGAGATGAGAGGGAGAGTTCATACTAACGAGATGAGCAGGAGAGTTCATACTAACGAGATGAGAGGGAGAGTTCATACTAACGAGATGAGCAGGAGAGTTCATACTAACGAGATGAGAGGGAGAGTTCATACTAACGAGATGAGCAGGAGAGTTCATACTAACGAGATGAGAGGGAGAGTTCATACTAACGAGATGAGCAGGAGAGTTCATACTAACGAGATGAGAGGGAGAGTTCATACTAACGAGATGAGCAGGAGAGTTCATGCTAACGAGATGAGCGGGAGAGTTCATACTAACGAGATGAGCGGGAGAGTTCATACTAACGAGATGAGCAGGAGAGTTCATACTAACGAGATGAGCGGGAGAGTTCATGCTAACGAGATGAGCAGGAGAGTTCATACTAACGAGATGAGCGGGAGAGTTCATGCTAACGAGATGAGCGGGAGAGTTCATACTAACGAGATGAGCAGGAGAGTTCATACTAACGAGATGAGCAGGAGAGTTCATACTAACGAGATGAGCAGGAGAGTTCATACTAACGAGATGAGCAGGAGAGTTCATACTAACGAGATGAGCGGGAGAGTTCATGCTAACGAGATGAGCAGGAGAGTTCATACTAACGAGATGAGCAGGAGAGTTCATACTAACGAGATGAGCGGGAGAGTTCATGCTAACGAGATGAGCGGGAGAGTTCATACTAACGAGATGAGCGGGAGAGTTCATACTAACGAGATGAGCGGGAGAGTTCATGCTAACGAGATGAGCGGGAGAGTTCATACTAACGAGATGAGCAGGAGAGTTCATACTAACGAGATGAGCAGGAGAGTTCATACTAACGAGATGAGCAGGAGAGTTCATACTAACGAGATGAGCAGGAGAGTTCATGCTAACGAGATGAGCGGGAGAGTTCATACTAACGAGATGAGCAGGAGAGTTCATGCTAACGAGATGAGCAGGAGAGTTCATGCTAACGAGATGAGCAGGAGAGTTCATGCTAACGAGATGAGCAGGAGAGTTCATGCTAACGAGATGAGCAGGAGAGTTCATACTAACGAGATGAGCGGGAGAGTTCATACTAACGAGATGAGCAGGAGAGTTCACAAGTTTGAGGGGCCTCTGCTCCCCACGTGGGGGGTGGTGGATACCTACCTCACACTGGGGGGCCACTGGGAGACGCTTGATGTCAATGAGGGGGTTGGCTCAGATCAGTTAAGAATACATTTGAGTACATATTTGAGTACATATTTGAGTACATATTGGAGTACATATTTGAGTACATATTGAGTACATATTGAGTACATATTTGAGTACATATTGGAGTACATATTGAAGTACATATTAAGTACATATTGGAGTACATATTGGAGTACATATTGAGTACATATTGAGTACATATTTGAGTACATATTTGAGTACATATTTAGTACATATTTGAGTACATATTGAGTACATATTTGAGTACATATTGAGTACATATTGAGTACATATTGGAGTACATATTGGAGTACATATTGAGTACATATTGAGTACATATTTGAGTACATATTTGAGTACATATTGAGTACATATTTGAGTACATATTGAGTACATATTTGAGTACATATTGAGTACATATGAGTACATATTGGAGTACATATTGGAGTACATATTGAGTACATATTTGAGTACATATTGAGTACATATTTGAGTACATATTTGAGTACATATGAGTACACATGAGTACATATTGAGTACAAATTGGAGTACATATTGGAGTACATATTGAGTACATAGAGTACATATTGGAGTACATATTGAAGTACATATTGGAGTACATATTGAGTACATATTTGAGTACATATTTGAGTACATATTGAGTACATATTGGAGTACATATTGGAGTACATATTTGAGTACATATGAGTACATATTGAGTACATATTGAGTACATATTGAGTACATATTTGAGTACATATTGAGTACATATTGAGTACATATTGGAGTACATATTGGAGTACATATTGGAGTACATATTAGAGTACATATTTGAGTACATATTGAGTACATATTTGAGTACATATTGAGTACATATTTGAGTACATATTGGAGTACATATTGAGTACATATTTGAGTACATATTTGAGTACATATTGGAGTACATGTTGGAGTACATGTTGGAGTACATATTTGAGTACATATTTGGAGTACATGTTGGAGTACATGTTGGAGTACATGTTGGTAGACCTTTTATAAGCCAGAGATCTGGTCTGTTTTCACAGGAAGGACCCTAGTGAAGGACCCCACAGGACTTACTGTGGACTTTAGTTAGAGATGACGAAAGTTAGTTGTATATGAAAAAGAAGAATGCAAGCTAATACAGTTTTTACCAAAGGGAGTTGATTATAATAATACTTGTAAACGTTTTTAGTTATTTAAAAAAATAAGAAATACCGGTAGTAAGAAATGTTTATTTGAAAAGTAGAAATGTATCCAGGGCTTTTCTTTTCAACCCTAAATTGAAAAAGCGTTATTTGCTGTTCCTTCCTGCAGAGAAGTTCCCAAGGAAACAAGACAAAAAGGCACAGAGAGAATAGATAGACAAGAACAGAGACAACGACTTCAAAGCGTAATGCAATAAATATAGTAAATACTAAATATAATAATATTCAACTTGATGAATTCAAGAAACTCATTGTGATTTTATGTAGGGGAATATATTGATGAATTCTTGTGTTGAGAGTTCAGTTGAATTGATCATGTTTGAATTGGTAGATTCTGTGTTGTGAGAGGTCATTCTATAATCCTATAATCCTGCTGTGAGAGAGTGTGTGTGTGTGTGTGTGTGTGTGTGTGTGTGTGTGTGTGTGTGTGTGTGTGTGTGCGCACGCGCGGGCGCGCATACTGCACTGCATAAGCACCTGACTCTAGTGGGCAGCCTCCACACACGAATACATACAACCTTGATGAGTTAGCATGCTAACAGTTAGCTTAGCTACACACAAATACATAAAACAACCTCAATGGTGTTAGCATGCTATCAGTTAGCTTAGCTACCCATCCTCTCTCCGACTTCTAACACGCCCCCCCCCCCCATACATTTAAACTCCAGCCAAATCAGGAATCAAACTGCATGAAACAGCATTGCATCAGACAACACCCTAACAACATCATAGACAAGTACCACTTTCATTCATGTACATTTCTTCTATTACACTGGCCGGAGTGGCAGGGCGAAATCCACTCCTACTCCAGCTCTCTAATGTATAGGTCAGGTGTGTCTAGTGAGTGTGTGTAGTAGTGTGCATGTTGTGTGTGTAGGAGTGTGTATGTTGTGTGTGTAGTAGTGTGTATGTTGTGTTTAGAGTCAATAGAGTCTGTCCCTTCCTCCCTGCTGGCCTCGGACGGTCTAACCCCGGCGGCAAGGGCACCTTGAGTCACCATGACACCACACAGCACTTTATGGAGAGAGAGAGGGGGGGAGGAGAGAGGAGAGAGAGGGAAGCCAACTGACACAAAAAGCTCCCTCTGTTTCTCTTTCTCTCATGAGCTGCTGCTGTTAGAAGACAGAGATAGAAAGAAGGAGAGAGAGAGAGAGAGAGAGAGAGAGAGAGAGAGAGAGAGAGAGAGAGAGAGAAAGAGAGAGAGAAAGAGAGAGAGAGAGAGAAAGAGAGAGAGAAGGGGGGAAACTCTTCTTTTCATTCACACACTCCCTCCCTCGCCCCCCTGGGGTTTGTTGAAAGGGGATAGAGGGAGAGGAGGAGAGGGAGGGACAGAGGGATAGAGGGAGGGAGGGAGGGAGGTCCTAATCCACTATAGTTCAGGGGGAAAAGGAACGTCAGACACGTCCAACGTCACACTCACGTGTGTGTGTGTGTGTGTGTGTGTGTGTGTGTGTGTGTGTGTGTGTGTGGGAGGTGACATACAGAAGCTGCAGAGAGGAGGAGGAGAAGGGGTGTGTGTGTGGAGGGGGGGGGGTTATAGAACCAAGTATAGTAATCTTGAGTTTTGTTGCATCAGACCCTGGTCAGCCAGTCATGGTGTTTCCTGTGAATGACTGCAGCATTCCCTCACGCTGTGGCTGGTTAGCAAGGTCAGGAGGGAGGAGAATGACGCCATTGTGTCACTGCACACCACTGAGGAAGAACAGTGTGACCTTCATTAAGGAGGTAGTGTGACCTAGGCCTAACCTTCACTGGGAGAGATGGCTCTTCAGGCCAAATAATAATAATAATAATAATAATAATAATAATAATAATAATAATAATACGCCGTAGACATAGTCAGCCATAGTCGGCGCCCCTGGAGCAATTAGGGGTTACGTGCCTTGCTTCAAGGGCACATGCAGCTCCCTCCTGAGGCGGGGGATCGAACCAGCGACCTTCCGATTGCTAGCCGGCCTCTCCAACCCTCTAGGCTATGTACAGCGGTTGTGTTTACATCCCTCATCCACACAGTGTTTACACAGAATCCTCCTTGATGTATTTACTGTTAAACAGTATCGACGGTTTCCGCTTCATTGATCTCAGGAAGGTCCCCGGTGAATAAACCCAACAGGACATTTTCAACGGGTCGTCGTTAATCTGACTTCAAGCGACCCCTGTCGACACCACGCGCTGGCGGAGGTCGAAATCGGAGGACGGGCTCATTGTCGAACGCCGTTCCTCATCCCCGTTCCCTGCGTTGCGGGGAGAGCCCGTCCTCCGATTTCTACCTCCGTCGGCCTCCTCGGCCCCCTATACGCTACCGGCGTTCGGTAGGACAGGATAGGTGTGTGTCTAGTGGCTCTCAGAGCTGTCCGTCAGAGTGCCCTTCACTCGGTCCCCGCCCTCTCACCCAGCTGATGCCGGAGCAGGGGGAGGAAGAGGAGGAAGAGGAGGGTGGTGAGTGGTGACGATGATGCAGCAGGGAGAGAGAGAGAGAGAGAGAGAGAGAGAGAGAGGATGACATCATCACGTGACCGGCCCACCCGCCCGCACGGCAGGCCCCTCCTCCCCCTAGGTGCCGTGGCAACGTGAGCTACGTGGGCTACGTGCTGGCTGCGGCCTCTCTCTCTCTCTCTCTTTATCTCCCTCTGCCTCCCTCTCTCTCTCTCTCTTCCTCTCTCTCTCTCTCTGCCGCTGCGAGGAGAGGGGTGGATTACCAACGAGGCCCCGGCTTCCTCCTTCCTTCCTCTTTGCCCCCTCCCTCCCTGTCTCTCTCTCTCTCTCTCTCTTTCTCAATCCCCCCTCTCCCTCCTCCTCTCTCTGCCTCTGTCCACCGCACGCTCTCCTCCTCTGCTGAAGGAGAAGCCCTCAGTCCCTCCCTCCCTCCCTCCCTCTCCTCTCCTCTGTCCCCTCCTTTCCCACCACTCCCCCCCGGCCCCCCCATAGCAGGCCCCCGCCCAGCCAATCAGAGTGTACGACGGGGGCAGGGCATAGCAGAGCCTAACCATTCCAGCGCAGGGCTTCATCTCTGTGGTCGAGAGAGAGCTAGCATAGCAAAAAAAGAAGCTAGCAGCAGCAAGCAGCAAAGCAGCAAGCGGCAGCGGGGCAGCATACGAGACACAGACAGACACAGCCTCTCTGTGTGTGTGTGTGTGTTTTTGTGCGTGTGTGTTTTTTTTTTTCTGTGTGTGTGTGTGCCTGTGTCTGCACAGACCGGCAGGGGTGACGGCTTCTTCCTCCGCTTCCTCAAGCGAGCGACACTTGTTCACCTCATCTTTACCACGGCACTCTGAGAAGAGGGACAGGGCAGGGACACACCACTCGTCCTCTCTTCCTCCTCCTCTCTCTCTCTCGCTCTCTCTCTCTCTCGCGCTCTCTCCGGGATAAACGAGGGATCAGCAGGGAGGATAGGAGAAGAGCTCTCTATCTGGTTGGATATCAGGCGGTTTTTTCCCTCCTTTTCCCCCCTCTCTCTCTCTCTCGTTCTCTCTCTCTCTCTCTCTCTCTGTTCTACCTCCTGCCTGCGTCGCTGACAGCCCTGGTGTGCCGTGTGTCGTCACGATGATAGCAGCACAGCTACTTGCGTACTACTTCACCGAGCTGAAGGATGACCAAGTTAAGAAGGTGAGTGACGGGCGGACAGCCAGGGGGAGAGGGGCGGTCGGTACCTGCGACCCACCGACACACACACACACAAACACACACACACACACACACACACAGACACATACACACAGCAGCAGCAGTGTCCTCTTCAGTAACGTAACAGTTGTATAACACCGGGGAGAGAGGGAGGGAGGGAGGGGTTGTGGAGTACACCACCACCAGTTGATGCCTCTGTCGAGGTCTCTCTCCACCCCCCCCTCTCCCTTCCCGGTTATGGATATGTGCCTGTGGGGCGTTTCTGCCCAGACGAGGGGATGGAGAGATGGGATGGGGATGATGGAGGTTTGAAAAAAGCGAGGAGGTGACAGATTTTTTCCCGAATTTCATTTCAGGGAGAGAGGATTGGACTGGGTCTGGGCTTTGGTGTTGAGATGTGAATGTGTGTGTGTGTGTGTGTGTGTGTGTGTGTGAGACAGAGGTTGTGAGTGTGTGTCCTTGAGAGATAAGGATGTGCGGTAGCTAGCGGTGCTAGGTGGGTAGGTAGTAGGTGATGGGGACGGAGCGCCCGTTAAGGAGCGTTTCCGGGGCGTCTGTTGCCGTGGCGTCTGTTGCCGTGGCGTCTGTTGCCGGGGGCGCCAGAAGCAGACAGGTGTCTGTGAGGGGCGGATGGGAGTCGTGAGACGGCACCCTCTCTCTCTTTCTGTCTCCCTCCCTCCCCCTCTCTCTCTCTCTCTCTCTCGAAAACACTCTCTGTCTCTATCTCTCTCTCTCTGCCCAACCCCACCTTGCTCTCCCCCTCCTCCCCCTCCCCCTCCTCCCCCTCCCCTGATGCCAGTCGAGCCACACTAATCAATTTCCTCGTTCCCTTCCGAGGCGCCGAGGGAACCAGGGAACACACGCGCTCGTTAGTGACTCGTTAGTGACAGACTGAGATGCCGCCTCAGATTACAACTGCTAGCAATAACCTGCTGTTCTATCCTGAGATATCACCCTGGTAGAAAAAGGTTCCACAGAGAAACAAACTAGTTGGCTTCGTTGTCGTCACCACGTAAAACCCTTTCCTGTTTTGTTTTCGTAAGACTTTAGATTTGACGTGTGAATGACAGCAATTAGTCTGGTTCAAACACACACGTGTGTGTTCGATACCGTTCCTCAGTCCTCCGATTTCTACCTCCCCCAGCCTCCCCCCCGCTAGCCAGACTAACCTGAGAGACCTCCCTGTCCTGGCGGGTGTGACTCAGGGCTGTCAGAGAGGCCAGGGCGTCCGTGTCAGCTGACCTGAGAGGATTTATGTGTGATGTCACGTATGACATGCTAGCGCAGCACGACACACGCATGTGCCTTCAGTCCAACAGTGATGATGTCATAATTCCCCCCAGGGGCGGAACAATCTAATAAGGATTCTTAAAAAAAAATGAGCGTTAATTAAAATTACAGTAAGATTAACATCTGACCAAAACCTGCGGATTTGACTTGATTTATCAACTTTTTTTTTTTTAATCTGTAAAAATTAGGAATAAACTAAACTAATTAAACCCCTGGTAAAAAACCTGGTTTACATAACGATGAGACCTGATTCAGCATAACATTATGTATGTCATCATACTTTAAATGATACCGATGATAAAAATGAGAATTTTTACCATAACGCAGGATATGATTATATTATATGGCAAACACATAAGTCACAGCTTTATTTATTGCATTTTTTAACCTTGAACAACAGCTGAGATTTAAATGGGTGAAGCCAGAACAGCCGTGGGGCTGAGGTGTCAGGCCTGAGGTGACCTGGAGAGTCAGCTGTGACCTCCCTGCTCCCTCCCTCCCTCCCTGCTCCCTCCCTCGCTGCTCCCTCCCTCGCTGCTCCCTCCCTGACCCTGCTTTTCTACAGGTTACACGACAAAACAGAGAACTGTAACAACTGAAAACAACCTAGAGGTTAGAGAGGCCGGCTAGCAATCTGAAGGTCGCTGGTTTGATCCCCCACCTCAGGAGGGAGCTGCATGTGCCCTTGAGCAAGGCACGTAACCCCTAATTACTCCAGGGGCGCCGACTATGGCTGACCCTGTGCCTAGCGCAAAACATACCAAATTCCAACAATTGATTGACAAGTTGATTGCATGGTAAATAAAACATGATTATAATATTATTATTATTAGATTGTGGTGGTTTCCGCCCTGGGCTCAGATATACAGTACAGTTGAGATACTGGAAGCTGGTTCCTGCTTACCTGCCGGTTTTAAACACTGTAATCACATACCTGATATCTGCTTTATGTGCTATAATACAACTACACAGCACCTCACCAGTAGAGGCCGGTGGGGGTAGAAATCGGAGGACGGGCTCATTGTAATGCATGGGATGCAATGCGTAGCGGTATTAAACGCGATTTCTATCTCCTCTCGATGTGACGATAGCCATAGTTATAACATATATATCTACACACTATTAGCTCTATAGTATTATCATATTATTATATTATAAACCTATACGTATATTAGTTATATTGTGATATATATTTCTATACATGAACATAACAATAGCACAATGACTGCTTCCCTATTGTAACAGCACGCACCTCCGCTAAATTCAACATCTCATAAAGTTAATCTATTTATAGCAGGACAATAATACTCTGTCTGCAGGGCTGCAGGGCTCTGCCACGGAGACGCAGAGTTATACTACCTCCCTCCACAGCTGTTCATCTAGAGGCCTGAGGCCTGGGGCCTGACTAATGCCTAGGACCTGACTATACCTGGGGACTGACTAATGTCTGGGACTGACTACACCTGGGGACTGACTAATGTCTGGGACTGACTATACCTGGGGACTGACTAATGTCTGAGGACTGACTATACCTGGGGACTGACTATACCTGGGGACTGACTAATGTCTGAGGACTGACTATACCTGGGGACTGACTAATGTCTGAGGACTGACTATACCTGGGGACTGACTAATGTCTGAGGACGGACTATACCTGGGGCCTGAAACTACTACTGTAGTGAAACTGTTCTAACACATCATATCTGTTATAACATACAGACATCATGTCAACTCTGTGATGGTCTTAATGTCATGTTATGTCATGTCGTGGTCATAGCTGTATTATTATGACATAGTGTCATAACATAACAAAACCATAAGATATCTATCGATCTATTCTCACTCTCTGTATCTCATTCTCCAGGTTGATAAGCAGCTGTACTCCCTAACAATAGCTTATGATAACTAACATAATGATAACATACCATAACCTAGTCTCTCCTGTGCTCCTCAGTTTGATAAGTACCTGAGATGATGATGATGATGGTGGTGGTGATGATGATGATGATGATGGTGGTGGTGATGATGATGATGATGATGGTGGTGGTGATAATGATGGTGATGATGATGATGATGGTGATGATGATGATGATGATGATGGTCATGGTGATGGTGATTGTGATGATGGTGGTGATGATGATGATGATGATGGTCATGGTGATGGTGATTGTGATGATGATGATGATGATGATGGTGGTAATGGTCATGATGATGGTGATGGTGATGATGATGATGATGATGATGATGATGATGATGTGTTCCAGATTGATAAGTACCTGTACTCCATGCGGTTCTCTGACGAGACGCTGGCGGACGTCATGGGTCGGTTCCGCCGGGAGCTGGAGAACGGGTTAGGACGCGACACCAACGCCACCGCCGCCGTGAGGATGCTGCCCACCTTCGTACGCTCCATACCCGACGGCTCAGGTAACCTCACCTGTCTAAACCAAATCGAATCAAACTTTATTATTATTATCATTATTATTATCATTATTATTCATAAAGTACTAGCCACAATGCAATTCGCTTTACAAGAAGATACAGGATACATTGTCATTGAGCAACGATCTCATTTGGGATGTAAACTTTCATTATGACATTAGTAATTGGTTGTAGCGTTAGCCGCGTAGCTAGGCTCAAACTAACACAAGTGGTCTGCCCCAGGGGAGGAAGGTGGAGGTAGAAATCGGAGAACGGACTCATTGTGATGCATGTAATGGAATCAGGAATGGTATCGAACACACGTGATGTTTGATACCATTCCTCATTCCATTCCATGCATTACAATGAGCCCGTCCTCTGATTTCTACCTCCACCAGCCTCCCCTGGTCTACAGCCCAGATGACTGCACTATCCACTAGCCAAATCAGCTCATTTGGGGGAGAGGTCTGACTGTTCATAGGCCAGTACTGCTACAACCCACTGAAAACGACCCAAAATGGTGAAACCGTCGCTTTTCATACTTAACTTCAATTAACTTCAATTACGATGAACATACGTCTTAATACAGTGCAATGCACACTGATACAGACAAGAAGGCAAAGACCTCACTTGGGCTTTAAACGCGCTTCCATGACAGAACAGCTCCTCTCTCTATCTCTCTATCTCTTAGAGCACTGTCATCTACACCATTGTGATTCTCCTACAACGATCATTGTGTTTATACTGTAAGCACTTTGAAGCAACCATCCTGGCTATCCACCGTCCTACAAAAATGTGCTGATCCGCTTTAACCGGCCAGGGCTATTCTGTGACGTGGGGGGCAGGGGGAGGGCGGGGGGAGGGGTATTGTGTCCCCATGTGGCCCCTGTATTTCAGTTTGGCAGGTTGTACTGTATGGTCGCCGTAGCTACCGCCCATTGTTGGGATCCAGAAGCCAAACGCCGACAGTTCCTCTGTTCCAACACAGTATCCATGGTGACCGTAGTTTGGTGTTGGCTGGCAGCAAGCTTCATAGTAGTTACGATAACGTCATAATATCATAATGCTTGTTGTAATGCTAGGTTTTAGCACAATATACACTGCAAAAAGTAAATCTAAGATGAACTATCTTAAATCGAGGCAATACATGCTTGTTTTTTGTCTGGCTGCTCTCGTTTTAAGATATATTTTACTTGTTTTAAGAAAATCTTGGCAAGTGAAATCTCCCTGTTCTTTTGGCAGATCATTTTGCTGATGTTGCTTGTCTCCTCTTTATAAGAGTGTCCTTACAGTGGTGCAGTCTGGCAATCAGCTTCCTAGGAGTTCCAGCACAATATCACAGTTAAGTGTCTGGAGCCAGATATAGACAGTGAGCAAATGCCAAAATAATGCAAGCCAAGGGTACACAGTTGGTTAGAGAAATTGTAAGGGTTTATCTCTTCAGCCGCCATAAGTTTCATGTTCACAGTGTCTACCACATGGAAATAGAACAAACGGTTTGCTTCCTGGGTCGTTTAAATCCCTTGTCAATCAGAACGTCTGCTCTTATCATGAATAAATAACAGGAGCGTTGGGTTACATCAACAATGCAGTGCTAAATGTCAAGAGACGCGCGACCCAGAAGATATAAAACATACTATTCAAACCTTCGAAGCCTGAAAAAGCTATGTGTGGGATATGGCAACGTTTCATGTTTTAGACTCATCACCTGATCACCACAATTAGAGATTACAGGGACAGTCTCCCTGGAGTAACTTAGGGCTAAGGGGCTTACTCTAGGGCACACTAGTGATGGTGTTCCCAGATTGGACTTGAACTCACGACCTTCTGATCACGAGTCCAACTCACTATCCACTAGGCCACCGCTACCGCAAATGTCAGAATGTTAGGTTGAACTTCTCCAGTGATAACATTAGAACCCAGAGTCCCGAGACTCTCAGACAAAACACCTGGTCTCAGCATCGCACCCCTGTGGGGCCCCAGCCTGTTTGTAAACAGCCACAGTCGTGTACAGAAATATCGTGCGTAGATTGTAGTCAGAAATGCCAAGGTCGCAAAATGGCTCGCAGACATGGTGGGGGAGAGAGAGAGGCAGAAGGAGAGGGAGGGAGAGGGTAAGGGTAGATAGAGGGAGAGGGAGAAGGGGGGAGGACAGAGAGAGAGAGAGAGAGAGAAGGGGGGAGGACAGAGAGAGAGAAGGGGGGAGGACCGAGAGAGAGAGAGAAGGGGGGAGGACAGAGAGAGAGAAGGGGGGAGGACAGAGAGTGAGAGAGAGAGAGAGAGAGAGAGAGAGAGAGAGAGGGAGAGGATATGGGTAGATAGAGGGAGAGGGAGAAGGGGGGAGGACAGAGAGAGAGAGAGAAGGGGGGAGGACAGAGAGAGAGAGAAGGGGGGAGGACAGAGAGAGAGAGAGAGAGAAGGGGGGAGGACAGAGAGAGAGAGAGAGAGAGAGAGAGAGAGAGAGAGAGAGAGAGAGAGAGAGAGAGAGAGAGAGGGGTTAAGGGAGAGGGGGAGGCTGTAATACCAGGCTGAAGAGCTGGAGAGCTGCTCTGCTCTAGTCGTCTCTCGTGTCATAAATAGCCTCAGGTTTCAGCTGTGGAACACAGGGGGGCTCAGGGGGGATACAGGGAAAGGTCAGAGGTCAGCTCATGACCACAGCCAGAATCTTTTCTCTTTTTTTTATGTGATTTTTTTACGAGTGGGGCAGTCCCACTCATATTTTTCATTCTATTGGAGAGACACTTGGTCATGTCAAAACAGAAGGAAGCCTTGTTAGCTAGCTACAGGCCCTATGAGGTGATGTGAACTCAAAATGGAGTCTCTGCAACAATGCTCTTACAGAACAGACCACAGTTCACTTGAGAATCCTACGTAGATACCTTTAATAACAGATAAAACCAGCAGACTCACTCCTTTAATATAATCTAAAACCAGCAGACTCTCTCCTTTAATAGAATCTAAAACCAGGAGACTCACTCCTTTAATATCAGCAAAAACCAGCAGACCCACTCCCACCCTGCAGGCTATCAACAACACCTCTATATGCCAGCACGCCAGTGACTCATTCCTCACAGGTCAGGGGACGTCACACTGTGGTAATGTCAGCCTAGCATAGACGTAGAGTAACTAGATCACACTCTCTGGCAGGTTTCTATATAAACTCTATTCTGTGTGCCTCTATTCAGGTTCAATTGGATTTAAATCTGGAGATTGACTTGGCCAGTCATGACCTTTCCACTTGTTGACCCTGACAAACTCTGTAGTTGCTATGGCAGTATGTTTTGGGCCATTGTCTTACTGTATGACGAAGAGCGATCGAACGAATTTGGAGGAATTAGCTTGTACTCAAGCGGACAAGATGTTTCTGTACACTCAGAATTTATTCTGCTGCCGTCAGCAGTTACAATCGTCAAGAAAGACAAGCGAGCCAGTTCCAGGGGCAGCTACATGCCCAAACCGAACACCCTCTCCACCATGCTTCACAGATGAGGTGGTATGCTGTAAATCTTGGGCAGACCCTTTTTTCTCCAAACGTTCCTCTTGCAATCACCCTGGCACAATGACAATATTTATCTGTCCACACTATCCTTTCCCAGACCTCTGCAGGCATTTTAGGTAGGTTTTAGCGAACTCTAACCATCCTTTTCGAGGATAACTAGTGGTTTGTACCTTGCAGTGAAGCTTCTGTAATTTTGGCTGGTGAAGTCTGAACTATGGCAAGGACCTGTCCACAAGTACACAGGCCTTTTTTTAAAACATCGCTTTTTCTATTCTTTGTTTTGACCTTACGTCCACATGCAAACTGCGTGTTAGGTCACTGAAAACTGACTTCAGTGTTGACAGGTAATTAGTGTTACTAGACCATCACACGTTTAGATAAGCAGGCCTTTATCTAATGAATAGAAGATCTGATCTATTACCCTTCTGGCTCCATTCCTGGAGTGCAGGAGGGGCTGGTGGAGGTCAGAGCACAGGCTCATTCTATTGCATGGAATGGAATGAGGAATGGTATCAGACACTTGCTTGATACCATTTCTCATTCCGTTGAATGTATTACAACGAGCCCGACCTCCACCAGCCTCCCCTGCTGGCATGATACGTGATCCTGCAATTCAACGTCCCGCTGCAGCACCTGACTGGCAGTCACTTCACTTCACCTACAAAGAGATCCTGAGAGAGAGATATACTTGCTGCTTGAAAGACCCGTGAAACTAGGTCATGTTGTAATGCAGCTGGCTTCTGTGTGTTCCAACCCACAGAAAAGTCAATTTCATTGCTCTGAGGAGAGTTCTGAGGAGAAAGTGTGTGTGTGTGTGTGTGTGTGTGTGTGTGTGTGTGTGTGTGTGTGTGTGTGTGTGTGTGTGTGTGTGTGTGAGGACGCATTGGCACATCAGGTGACATTACATCAGGTGATATGTGTGTGTGGGTGTGGGTGTGGGTGTGTGTGTGTGTGTGTGTGTGTGTGTGTGTGGTGTGTGGTGTGTGGTGTGTGTGTGTGTGTGTGTGTGTGTGTGTGTGTGTGTGTGGTGTGTGGTGTGTGGTGTGTGGTGTGTGGTGTGTGTGTGTGTGTGTGTGTGTGTGTGTGTGTGTGTGTGTGTTGAAACCCAACACAACTGGGAGATTTCACAGATCACTGATTTCTGGCGTTTGGGAAGAGTAGAACTAGAACCAACTGTGAGAGGAAGACATTTGAGAACAGCTCATTATTGTTGTCTCTGGTAGACAGTTTTAAAACGGCAGTTAGTTTAATAGCTTTGCATTCTGCCAAACTGACTATGGTTGCACGGAAAACATTTGAACTTGAAACCCATCATGTTCTTTCAAGTTTCAAGTTGTATTGTTATCACAAGTGTAAGAGAGTATAATTCTTAGGCTTCAGTTCCTGACATTGCAGCACAAAGGCAATAAGGCAATAAGGCGATAAGGCAATAAGGCGAGTAATACGGTTCTGATATTGCTTCTGTCCCCCCCCCCCCCCCCCCCTGACAGAGAAGGGAGACTTCATCGCCCTGGATCTGGGGGGGTCCAACTTCCGTATCCTGCGCGTGAAGGTGACCCACGACAAGAAGCAACCGGTCCAGATGGAGAGCCAGGTCTACGACACCCCCGATGACATCATACACGGGAACGGGACACAGGTGAACACCCCAATATAGCCCAAACACTCCAATACATCCCAATATACCCCAAACACTCCAATACACCCCAATATACCCCAAACACTCCAATACACCCCAATATACCCCAATATACCCCAATACACCCCAATACATGCCAATTCACCCCGAACAATCCAATACACCCCAAACACTCCAATACACCCCAAAGACTCCAATATACCCCAATACAACCCAATATACCCCAAACTCTCCAATACACCCCAATACACCCTCAACCATCCTTATTCCATTCAGTAGGAATGTAACAGGTGAACATTGCCTTCCCCCCCCTCCCGTATAAAAGCAATCAGTAACGAATACTGTCCTATTGATCTGTTCCACTTAGTTATCACACAGGCGTGATGTCACGTGCCCTGTGACATCACTGCTGACCTCGGTTGACCTCTGAGCAGACAGCTGCCGCCGTAACGACAGAAACATGATATCCAGAGATCATCGTGTGAAAGATTTGGCTGAAAGTAATGAAAACATATGAAAACAATCTCCACAACACCTGATGTCCAGAGGACAGCTGGCCCGGGGAACACGACACCCACAACATTTGTCACGAAACGGGGATCAATAGTGATTGATTGTGATTGGCTGTCACAGAACAGAGGCCGTAAGGGGTCGACTTTGAGAACTGCTGGCCACCATCATCATCGTTCCACCAAACGGCTTCTTTTAGATTTGATTAGATTAGATTGAACTTTATTGTCATTGCAGAGTACCAGTACCAGACAACGAAATGCAGTTTAGCATCTAACCAGAAGTGCAAATAGGGGGACGGGATACTTCTGGAAGAGATTTAGCATTTCGAATGCCAACTGACGATGAATAATTGATGATGAATACTTGTCCGATTGATATAAAAACCCATAAGAAATGTTACAATGAAATCGGTTTGATGACCCAGCAGGATTGCTACAGGATAACCACGTCCATCTCTCCTACTGCCTGATGTAAGAGTTGTGTTTGTGTGCCTAGCTCTTCGACCACGTGGCAGAGTGTCTGGGAGACTTCATGGAGAAGCAGAAGATCAAGGACAAGAAACTCCCCGTGGGGTTCACCTTCTCCTTCCCCTGCGCCCAGACCAAGCTGGACGAGGTAGGGCTGTGTGTGTGTGTGTGTGTGTGTGTTTAACCAGAGGAGGCTGCTGGAGGTAGACATCGGAGGACAGGCTCATTGTAACACACGGAACGGAACGAGGAATTCCATTCCGTGCATTACCATGAGCACCAGGGCCCAAGTCCTACACCTCCACCACGACTATGAGTGCCTTCACTGGGCTCTCTCTGCCATCCTCCCCTGCCCATGAGCCCGTCCTCCGATGTCTACCTCTGCCAGCCTCCCCTCCTATAGGCCTTCTGTTTGCACGGCTCAGTCTGAGCAGACACGGCCATGTGAGGTCCGGCTGAAGCCAGGAGAAGAGACAAAAGCAGACAAGAGCCACTGAAACGCCAGACAGCACAGTTACCGTAACCCTAGACGACCGTAAAAGATTTGTTCCAGAATGTTCTTGGCTGTGGGTGTCTGGGGTGGTCCAGTGGTCTGGCACCACGGCCTACAGTGCACATGTATGCCCATGTCGGCATGGGTTCGAATCCATGGCCCGTACCCCGCTGACATGCCCTCTCCTCCTTACTTTCCTGTCTCTCTTCACTGTCCCTATCCAATGTAATATATATAGATATATTATGTGAGTCAATGTACATACAGTATATACATACACATAGTATAGAGTATATACACTGAATGAAAAATATCAGAGTGGGACTACCCTACTAAAAAAAGAAAAAAAGGTATTTTTAAAAAAATAAATAAAAAGAATGTTCTTGGCTGTCCCTCCAGGCCGTCCTAGTGAGCTGGACTAAGAAGTTCAAAGTCAGCGGCGTGGAGGGGATGGACGTGGTCAAGCTCCTGAACAAGGCCATAAAGAAGCGAGGGGTGAGTTTAGTTTATCTTCCTAACCCCAGCTGCAGTTATATTCAACATTTCAATAACGTACCTCGTCGTTGCCACAGGAAATACAACAACAATGACAGACAAACAGGCTTTCCTTAAACCCATTTCGTGCCTTTAGTGATTTTATTCACCAAAAATGCTAGTAATAAATAATAAAGTATAATGCTTCATATTCTAGCCAATCAGAGTGTTGTTGCTAGGTAGATACCACATAAAACAAGTGGCACTCTAGGTGGTGAGTGTTTCGGAACTCTTTGGCAGTTGGTGATTCAAAGATCAGTTGGTATTAACCCCCTCATTACCATAAGGAGTTAGGGTTAGGGTTAGGGCCAAAAAGTGAGCCACATACATAGTAGATGGCGGTGACACAACAACGTCCTCTTGCCATTTTCAGGAATATGAGGCAGACATCATGGCTGTGGTCAATGACACAACAGGGACAATGATGACCTGTGGATTCGACGACCGGCGCTGTGAGGTTGGCATCATCATAGGTGAGGACACCCAACATCAACGTGATTTATGTTCCTTTGCTCAAAGGGAATATTAATTGAATATTGATTTCATGACATTCTGATTTCATGACATTCAGAATTCTAGAGTCTATAAGAACAGTGTTCTTATAGGTGTCAAAAGTTGCATGTTACTACACAGTATGTCCTGTGTGTGTGTGTGTGTGTGAATGTGTGTGTCCCTTGCGTCTGTCCCTTGTGTGTGTGTCTGTTGTGTGTGTGTGTGCACTTGTGTCCCTTGTGTGTGTGTGTGTGTCCCTTGTGTGTGTGTGTGTGTGTGTGTGTGCACGCGTGTCCCTTGTGTGTGTGTGTGTGTGTGTGTGTGTGTGTGTGTCCCTTGTGTGTGTGTGTGTGTGTGTGCGTGCGTGTGTGTCTGTGTGCATATGTGTCCCTTATGCGTGCGTGTGTGTGTATGTCTGCTGTATGTGTGTGTGTGTGTGTGTGTGTGTGTGTGTGTGTGTTTGTCCTCTCCCAGGCACGGGCACCAACGCGTGCTACATGGAGGAGCTGCGGCACCTGGACCTGGTGGAGGGGGACGAGGGCCGCATGTGTGTGAACACGGAGTGGGGCGCCTTCGGGGACAACGGCACGCTGGAGGACCTCCGGAGCGAGTTCGACCGCGAGATCGACCGAGGCTCCCTGAACCCCGGGAAACAGCTGTGAGACAGCAGGCACACACACACACACACTACATACACACACACACACTACATACACACAAACTACATACACACACACACACACACTACATACACACACACTACATACACACACACACACAAACTACGTATGCACACACACACACACACACACGTACTACACATGCAAGCACACACACACGCACACACACACACACAAACGTACTATGTACGTGCACACACACACATACTACATACACACATACTACATACACACACACATTACATACACACACAAACACCCCCCCCCCCACACACACACACACAGACACACACATACTACGTATGCACACACACACCCACACACACACACATACTACATATACACCCACACGCACACACACACCCACACACACACACACACACACACACACACACACACACACCCACACGCACGCACACACACACACACACCCACACACACCCACACAAATAAACATTGCAGACATTCCTATGCTCCAGCTATTTGAAAAACACACAAGCTTTGTCCTTCACGTCACGGGTCACCTACGAGGTCAGGACACACACATAACCATAACACTGGGCTGCCACAAACATCAGGTGACATTACTGTGTGTGTGTGTGTGTGTGTGTGTGTGTGTGTCTCAGGTTTGAGAAGATGGCCAGTGGGATGTACATGGGGGAGCTGGTGCGTCTCATCCTGGTGAAGATGGCCAAGGAGGGGCTGCTGTTCGAGGGCAGGATCACCCCGGAGCTGCTCACCAAGGGGAAGATTGAGACGAAGCACGTGTCGGCCATAGAGAAGTAAGCAGGCCATAAATCATTTCCATTTTTTTAGTCACTTAGTAGACACTTTCTTTTTTCTTCCAGTCTCCCTGGAGTAACTGAGAGCTATGTGCCTTACTAGTGGTGGTGTTCCCCAAGTGGGACAGTCCAACTCACGATTCACTAGGCCACCACTACCCCCGCCACTAAATCAAAACTCCCACGCCTAACGTCTCTCTGTCAAGACTTTGATGTCAACACAATATAAAGCACTTTGAGGCTATAGTATTTCCAAGAACAGCTTATTATATTCTATTCTATTATTATATCCTACCCTATTCTGTTTCCATTTCGTTCCAATCTGCAGGGTTAGGAGTCAATTCATATCCAACTCTCCTCACTCCAGAGAGCGAATTGAAAGTGATTCAGATTCTAGAACCGTCATAATAATAGCGGTAACCATAGTGTTTTCAACAGTGTTCCATTCCATTGACCTCTGACCCCCCCCCCCCCCCCCCCTCCATCCCAGGAGCAAGGAGGGTCTGGCCAAATGCAAGGACATCCTGACCCGGCTGGGCGTGGAGCCGTCCAAGGAGGACTGCGTTGCCGTGCAACACGTCTGCGCCATCGTATCCTTCCGCTCGGCCAACCTCATCGCGGCCACGCTGGGGGGTATCCTTACACGCCTCAAGGACAACAAGGGGGGCCACCGCCTGCGTACCACCGTGGGGATTGACGGCTCGCTGTACAAGATGCACCCCCAGTGAGTTAGCACCCCCAAACACAACAGGGGGTTAGACGGTGCCTCTCTGGATGGTAGAACAACCAGGGGAGGCTGGGGGAGGTAGAACACCAGGGGAGGCTGGGGGAGGTAGAACACCAGGGGAGGCTGGGGGAGGTAGAACACTAGGGGAGGCTGTGGGAGGTAGAACACCAGGGGAGGCTGGGGGAGGTAGAACACCAGGGGAGGCTGGGGGAGGTAGAACACCAGGGGAGGCTGGGGGGGAGGTAAAACATCAGGGGAGGCTGGGAGAGGTAGAACACCAGGGGAAGCTGGGGGAGGTAGAACACCAGGGGAGGCTGGGGAAGGTAGAACACCAGGGGAGGCTGGTGGAGGTAGAACACCGGGGGAGGCTGGGGGAGGTAGAACACCAGTGGAGGCTGGGGGAGGTAGAACACCAGGGGAGGCTGGGGGGGGTAGAACACATGGGGAGTCTGGGGGGGGTAGAACACCAGGGGAGGCTGGGGGGGGGTAGAACACCAGGGGAGGCTGGGGGAGGTAGAACACCAGGGGAGGCTGGAGGAGGTAGGACACAAGGGGAGGCTGGGGGGGGTAGAAGACCAGGGGGGGCTGGGGGAGGTAGAAATCGGAGGACGGGCTCATTGTAATGCATGGGGATCGCATAGTAGCAGCTAACACCACAATACACCACAAGAGATGATGCAATAGTCAAGACGGACATTTCCCAGATGAGTGCATTCAGAGCCATGTCCATGTCCATTTCTGGCATTTAGCAGACGCCTTTATCCAAAGCGACTTACAACAGACACATTTGTCTAAGTAAGTGAGTGGTTATATATCATGTGTGTATAAACACCAATCTCTTATCTTCTGTAAACCCTGCAGGTTCTGGGCCGCTGGCCGAGACTTATAAATCTGAATGAACTCTAATCGCCCCCTCTCTCTCCTCTCTTTCTCTCTCTGTCTGCCTCCTCCTTCCCCCCTCCCTCCCTCCCTCACCCTCCCCCCCTCCCCTCCTCCCCCCCCCCACTCCAGATACGCCCGTCGTCTCCACAAGACGGTGCGGCGCCTGGTGCCCGACTCGGACGTGCGCTTCCTGCTGTCGGAGAGCGGCAGCGCCAAGGGTGCTGCCATGGTAACGGCCGTGGCCGCCCGCCTGGCGGACCAGACCAGGCAGATCGCCCAGACGATGGCGGAGTTCCGTCTGAGCAAGGCACAGCTGCTGGAGGTGAGGAGGGGCGATGATGATGATGATGATGGTGGTGGAGGATGATGAGGGTGATGAAGATGTCGATGATGATGGTAGAGGAGGAGGATGATGATGATGCTGGTGATGAACGTGTGGCTCAGCCGGTAGAGCAGGCGTCTAGTGATCGCAAGGTCGGCAGCTCGCCGCGGTTCGAATCGGCAGTGATGTCGGCCTCATAGTCCTGAAAATGGCAAGAGGACGTTGTTGTGTCACTGCCATCTACTGTGTATGTGGCTCACTTTTTGGCCCTAACCCTAAGTGGCACTGAACCCCAAATTTCTCCAGGGTCCTTCTATGGCTCTGACCCCTGGCCTAGAGCATAAACACATGTTGTACTCTGTGCAAATGACAACGGTTGAATCTTCTTAAGATGTTGATGATGATGATGATGATGATGGTGGAGGAGGAGGATGATGAGGATGGGGGTGGTGATGAGGATGATGATGAAGTTGATGATGATGATGAATAATGACAATGATAATAATCCTGGTTTCCTTGTGATGTTTTCAGGTGAAGAAGAGGATGAGGACGGAGATAGAGAACGGTCTGGGGAAAGCCACCCACCAAGACGCCACCGTCAAGATGCTGCCCACCTTCGTA
>NC_137686.1:7951065-8018565 GCF_963989245.1 Nansenia antarctica | reverse complement strand
TTTGTCATCCAGAAGTAACGATACTGTATGTTCCCCTAAGGATGGACACAAATGACGTGTTACAGAAACACCCTCTTCGGTTGAAATCTGTTCAAATACGCATTATATATCCCATATATTATCTGTAATTATTCTGACATTAATCTGACATTATAACAGTCTGCAGAGACACTTCAATGACAGCGTCAGTAATTATGCCCTACCTGAGACACACATGAACAACTGTCAGTCGTCCGGTGACCTCCGTTGACCTCTGTGACCTCCATTGACCTCTGTGACCCCTCCCCTCCCCAGCGACCGCCTGGCCCTCCTCCAGGTGCGAGCCATCCTGCAGCAGCTGGGTCTGGACGTCACGTGTGACGACAGCATCATCGTCAAGGAGGTGTGCGGCACCGTGTCGCGGCGCGCGGCGCAGATCTGCGGAGCCGGAATGGCCGCCATCGTCGACAAGATCCGCGAGAACAGAGGACTGGACCACCTGGACATCACCGTGGGGGTGGACGGCACCCTCTACAAGCTGCACCCCCAGTGAGTGATGGGGCGGGGGGGAGGAGGGAGGGGCGGAGAGAAGGAGGGGGGAGGGAGAGAGAAGGGGGAAATGTTAAAAGATAGCCTACTAAATGCAAGGCTTCCCGTCCCACCAACCTTTAATGGTGGAGATGAGAGTCCACAATGACAGTGTTATTGTGCTATATATATATATATATATATATATATATATATATACACCAGACTGTGTATATATACATATTACTTAAAAGAATCAACTGTAGACATCTAAGAAACTAGAGTAATGAACAGTCTAACAGTGCCAGAGTGCACACTGGGTCCATAAAGGGACCAAATAATTTGATTGGACAAGAGGCATTCCAAGAGTGCTGATCAGATTTCCAGAGCAAATTTACGAACACTGCGCTAGTGTCTCTTTACACATTGCTTTTTGCCGTCTCAGTCCATTCATCTAATGACGGCCCTCTCCCCTCCTCCCCTCTTCCTCCCCTCCTCTACCCTCTTCCCCTCCCCTCCTCTACCTCCCCTCCTCTACCCTCTTCCCCTCCCCCCTCCCTCACCCCTCCTCTCCTCTGCAGTTTCTCCCGGATCTTCCACCAAACCGTGAAGGAGCTCGCTCCCAAGTGCGACGTCAACTTCCTGTTGTCTGAGGACGGCAGCGGGAAGGGGGCGGCCCTTATCACCGCCGTGGGGTGTCGCCAGAGAGAGCTGGAACAGCAGCAGCAGCAGGGATGATCTGGCCCCGCCCCTTCCAACCCCACCGTCGCCCCTGGCAACCCCTGCTGCTCTGCCTCTTGCTCTACCCCCCCCCCCCCCCCCCACCGCACAACCCCCCCCCCCCCACCGCACAACCCCCCCCCCCCCCCCATCTCCGTCGGTAAATGCTAAGTGGGATGCTTGGGAAGTCCCAACTCTGATGTCACACTATTTTAAGTGGAGATTTAAAATGGTTAGTTAAGTAAGGTTTATGGTTATGGTTATGGTACAGGGTTACGGTTAGGGTAAAGGTTAAAGTCAGGGTTAGGGTTTAGGGTAGGCTCCTTCCTAAGCATCCCACCTTGCATCTACCCAGCCGTGACTCCGCCTCTTCCCAACCTAGCCCCTCCCACAGCCAGAGAGACAGTGCGCATGCTATTCTATAGGGAATTAAAAACAGCGTATATAACCTTTATTTATTCATACACTGGAACAGAAGAGGTTTGTCGTTTCAATGTTTGTACATTTTTCCTCGATAGCTTGTTGTATCAAGTACCTGATGAATCTAAAACTCCTTAGGCGTGCAATATTTGTGTATTGCTAATTTTATTTTTATATGGAGCAGAGAATATATTCATTCATTGTGTATTTATAATATAGGCCCCACTTTGACTCCCAGGTCATGGATAGGTTTTTTGCACCAAAGAAAAGGTCGTCTGTACTTTTTTTGCGATTTAAAAGAGTACAGCATTTCAGAGGAAAACTAAAGAATGTAAACAATTAACCCCATATAATCTAAAGAATTATATAGCCAAACACTCCTTTATGCGGCAGTTGCCACACATTTAGATATCTCGCTGTTTAAAGGGTTGATTGTAAGAGTCACGGCTGTTTAAAAAAAGAAATCCTCGTTTGATGCACCATTTTACAGTCACTCCACCATGTACTACAACTAAACTAATCCCTTTGTGTGTACATGTCAACAAAGTACGTAACTCACATAATAAAGTGCTCTAATTTCACCACTTTACCTGAGGAAACTGGAGAGTGAATGAACCCCTCACAGCAGGGGAGGCTGGTGGGGGTAGAAATCGGAGGACAGGCTCATTGTAATGCATGGGACGGAAAACATTCCACAGAATCCGTTCGATGCATTACAATGAGCCCGTCCTCCGATCTCTGCCTCCACCAGCCTCCCCTGCCCCCCCACCACCACCACCACCAGTTGAAGTGTTATAATTATCTCTCTTTGCCCGCCCCCACCACCAGTTGAAGTGTTATAATGATCTCTCTCTCGTTGCTAATTGTGAATTACTATACTTTAGGTGTTGTGTTGAGACTCCCATCCAGGGGAGGCTGGTGGAGGTAGAAATCGGAGGATCGGAGGCTCGTTGTAATGCATGGACATCAAACACCGTTCCTCATTCCGTTCCACGCATGGCAATGAGCTTTCGTCCTCCGATTTCTACCTCCACCAGCCTCCCCTGATCCCATCCCACCTCTAAATGACCTACGCATTTGTGTGCACAAAGAATAAATGTCCATTGGGTCCCTGAGAAAAGAGTGGGCACTCCCGGAGAGCTTCTGTGTGTGTGTACTACTTGTTGCTCAGTGTCTGTGTGTGTGAGTCCTACACTGTAAGACAATGACAACCTGTAGCTTGTACGTGTAAAGCTGTATGGAGAGAATGCATGCCTTATTCAGAGACAGCGAGGAGGCACAATACTGAATTGGATCCTTTCATTTTATACATCCAAATAGATTTGTGTTTAAAAAACAAAACAAGCAAAAAAAAAAAATCAATACAGTGATTCAGTGAATTCATTAAATTATATTTTGTTGTGCAGTACATTCCTGTGGAGTGTCTTTTTTTAGGGCATTTGCATCGAGCAGGAGGACATCTGCCCGTCAGTGTCACTGTCAATGTGTCAAACACACCTGTATGCATCACAATGAGCCCGGCCTCCATTTTCTACCTCCACTAGCCTCCCTGACTGTCCTTCTATGTTTGATCCAAATACATGTTGACATAGGTCGAGGCTCCAGGCCTAATTCATTAGTAGCATATGTGCTTGAAATGTCACAGATGTTGCCAACTGTCTAATAAGATGCCTACCACTGCCGTTGTACCCTTGGGCAAGGCACTTCACCCCTAATTGCTCCAGGGGCGCTGACTTTGGCTGACCCTGTGCCCAGAGCAAAAAGAAAAAAACATTTTAGTTGTACTCAGTGCAATGACAAAAAGGTTGAATATAATCTAATGTAGCTAATCTAATAGGTTAATTGGTGCATAGTACTGTAAGTACATTGTCTTGTCTCCGAATCATATTTCTCAGAAAGTCCCACCACCTCGTGACAAGATACACACACCAAATATCAAGACATGAAGGAAACTGAATAATCTACCTTATGGGTTAGACTCTCGCATTAAATTGACTTGGATGGATCCACTGAGAAAATTAACAAAAAAACTACATGGAGCGTTGTCACATTCACATAATAAAATAAAAAAATCTATCCCATCCGAGTGTCCGCAGATCAGCGCTTCTCCTGCACCACGTCTGTGCAGCCCTGCTGTCCTTTGCTGGGTACGTTCGTAAACACGCTCTGGAAACCTGAACAGCACTCACGGAACGCCCTCTTGTCCAATCAAATTACTTGCTCCCTTGATGAGGTGGAACCCCAGTGTGCGTTCCGGCGTTCTCAGAGCGAATTTACCAACGCAGGCGCTGCTGCAAGCCACTATTACTGGAGGGATACACAGCTAATGCTAGCTAGCAGCCAACAGCTATCTGTCGGGGAAATTATGAATGCATATTAATGCGTTAATCTTACGTATCGTTTTTTGACTGTCGCTCTGTGTAATAACGCAGTTATAGCGTTATTAATTAATCTCGCTGCAGCTAAGCGTTAGCTTGTAGCTAGCTTACTGTTTCTCCAACCAGCCGTTTTGCAGTTAGCGATGCTAGTTGGACCGTGGTAAGTGCATTAGTGCATGCAGTGTTTTTGTTATAATTGTGTTTATTTTGTAATGGCATTTAATAGTTTAATAGTACGATAGGGGCTTGTGTTATGTATGAGGCTCGGTTGGGCGGGTTTGCATGAAGGGTTGTTGGAAGGATGTCAACATTAGCTCGTCGCTAGCTGTAGTTTAGCTGTCTGGTTGTTAAACTGTGACACTGTTACAATGTGTGTTGATCGTTCTGTCTCTTACCCGAATAAGCAAAGCCATTTGCGAGGATGTCTTTGTCCGAAATGTTGCCGAGTAATGTCATGAGATATTTAGGGTTATTATTATTAAGTGTGATTAGTGACAGCTTGTTAGAATGATGTCACTGAAACCCGAGGAAAAAAAACACAAAAAGCTGCTACCTGTCTGTCTACCTGTTTTTCAAGAGTTCAAGGGTTGAAATCAATATTCTGGAGATTATTTCGGACACTCTCTCCCTCTCTTTCACTCGTCCTCCCTCTTCTATGTTCCTATTAAACCATGCAACACGTGTATGTACATGTGTGTCTGCCCCCAGCCCAGCCCCAGCACAGCTGATTGATCTCGTCATTGATTAGTTGACGAGGTCCTTAAAAGGTCAGGAGGTGCGCGAGAGAAACAGACCCAAGCACCGTGAACTGAAACGATACAGAACAGAGGGTTCCTGAAGGAAATATTTCTTTAGAAAACCCAAACCAAACAGACACTCCCTTTACAAAACACACAACTGACACATTGTTATCTGTGTTCTGTGTCCAACAGGTTTGCAGTATTTGAAGTGTGTGTGTGAGCGAGAAAGTGAGAGAGAGAGAGAGAAAGTGAGAGAGAGAGAGAGAGAGTGAGAGAGAGAGAGAAAGTGAGAGAGAGAGAGGGGGGGGGCGTATTGAAAAACCATCGCAAGTGAAACCCACTCAGCCCACTCTGAGCGCATCGCCTCATTCACACTCACCTGAAGAGCCAGCGGGACCGAACACACACCTTCACAACTTCTAGACCCAGACCCCCATGAGTGTGTGTTAAGTTGGGGGAGCAGGACGGCCCTACAGTGGCCCATGCACCGGACCCGCTTCCCTCCCTGTCCTCCCTCTTCCCCTTCAAGCTGACGCAGAACCGAGACCCCTCCCGGCACCTCCCCCCCCACCCCCACCCCCACCGCCACCACCCTCACCCTCACCCCGGCCACCCTCACCACCCAAACATGGCGTCAGGCGCAACAGAGTCGGTCCACTACATCCACCTCCACAACTCCAGCCAGTCGGTGCTGGAGGCTCTGAGGTGCCAGCGGAGGGAGGGGCTCTTCTGTGATGTCACCGTGCGGATACACGACGCCTCGCTGCGCGCGCACGCCTGCGTCCTCGCCGCCGGCAGCCCCTTCTTCCAGGTTTAGATTTATTATTATTTTTATGGTTTTGTCTTTTGTCTTTTTTTTCTTCCTACTATTATATAGGATTTGTGTGTTGTTTACATGATTAAAATTCACACAAGAAAAATAATTCATTTGGATAATGTGTGTGTGTGTGTGTAAAGATACACCCTCCCACACGTACACACACACACACACACACACACACACACACACACATTAATTTGATTAAAGAAAAGGAAAAGATTGGATAGAACAGTTCTTGCCACAAGGCAACATGTCTTCTAATCTAAGACCACCATGATATTTATTCCACATCCATCCCTCCCTCCATCTAACCATCCCTCCGTCCCTCCATCCCTCCATCCCTTCATCCCTCCATCCATCCCTCCTTCCATCCATCCCTCCACCCCTCCATCCATCCATCCCTCCTTCCATCCATCCCTCCACCCCTCCATCCATCCATCCCTCCATCCATCCATCCTTCCACCCCTCCCAGGACAAGCTGCTGCTGGGCCACTCTGAGATCTCCGTCCCCCCACTGGTGCCGGCCGAGACGGTGAAGCAGCTGGTGGACTTCATGTACTCCGGCTCCCTGGTGGTCCTCCAGTCCCAGGCCCTGTGCATCCTCACCGCCGCCTCCATCCTGCAGATCAAGACGGTCATAGACGAGTGCACCCAGATCATCTCCCAGAGGAAGGTGGCGGCTGCGGCCGCCGCGGCCAGCGCCAGCGCCAGTGCCGGAGGTGGAGGAGGAGGAGGAGGGGGGATGGCCGGAGGGGTTCTCCCCAAGCAGGAGGAGCGAGGGGGGAAAGGGAGGGACGGTGGTGGGGGTGGAGGTGGTAGCTGTAGCGTTATCGGCGGCGGCGGTGGTGGTGGTGGTGGTGGGGGCGGCTACCAGGGCTACTCTAACTTCACCATCGGGGATTGCGTGGCGAGCAACATGGTGCTGGGCGGCGGGGGAGGCGGCGTGGGCGTTGGCGTCAGCGAGAGCGGGGCCGTCAGCGCCATGGACCAGGCGAACGCCGTCAGCCTGATGGGTCTGGGGGACCTGTCCGGGTCCCTGTGTGGGGCTGACGGCATGGGGGCCGGGGGGGGCTCCGGGGGGGGGGTCCTGATGAAGCAGAGCTCCGCCAGCTGCGCCCAGGACGTGAGGTACAAACTGAGGGACCTGCTGGCGCAGACGGCTAACGGCGGCACCGGCGGCAGCGGCTGCAGCAGCAGCGCGGGGAACATGTCGACGGGCTGCAGCTCGGTGGACAGCATCGGCAGGGACAGTCTCCGCGGCAACCCGGCGGTGTCGGAGCTCCCGGACGAGCTGGTCGGGATGGACCGGTTCAGCGAGGAGGAGGAGATGGACGTGAGGGGGGACAGAGGAGGGAGGGACGGAGGAGAGAGGGACCGGGTGCCGGGCGGACACAGCCGCAAGCAGAGACAGCCGCTCAGACTACAGGTAACGTAACGGGCGGGGCAGGGGCGTGGTTACGGGCCGTGTTAAGACATGCATGCGGAAATGTGAGGTTTAGAATTAAAAGGGGGGTTGGTTGGTTTGGTAGCCTTGTTGTCCTGTCGAGGTGAAAGGTCATCCTACCCCCTGAGTTGTTCTCGTAGGCCAGGGGGGTATTCCATCAAAGTCGCTAAAGGAAAATCCAGACGTATATCCAGGCGGTTTTCCTTTTTGCTAGTTTAGCACAGGCCAACAGTTAGTAGCACAGGCCAACAGTTAGTATCACAGGCCAACAGTTAGTAGCACAGGCCAACAGTTAGTAGCACAGGCCAACAGTTAGTAGCACAGGCCAACAGTTAGCAGCACAGGCCAACAGTTAGCAGCACAGGCCAACAGACTGGATTCCGACGGAGCCTTAAGTTAGCATCGTTGAAATTTCATGCATATAATCGAGTGGCGAGTTTGGCTTGAAATGATTTTTAAAAATAAAAAAATGATGTGCATTCTATTGAAACAATCAAACAATGACAGACTCTATAATCAGTTTTCCCAGAACTGGTAACAGTGTTTGCTCCTGGTAGACGCACACACACAGCCTCTTTGTTGTCAGTTTCACCAGCCAAGCTCTGCCCTCGCTGGGCAGTGTGGGCAGTGTGGGCAGTGTGGGCAGTGTGGGCAGTGTGGGCACGCCACCAGAGAGGGATTACCAGTTGTGAACAACAAGTTAGCGGTATTCTAATGGAATCCAGGAAATATATGTGAAAGCAGCTCATTGCCTATTATTGCAAAACTATGTTGTTTGTTTGGGGGGGGGTTTCTCTCAGGAGATTTTGGTGTGTAATTTGAACGATGCTAACTGAAGGGATCCTGAGGGCGCTACTAACTGTTAGCCTTTGGTGCGGTAGCAAAGCGGAGAACAGAGTACCAGAGAAGCTTTCACTTCTGGCCTATAGGGACAACTCCAGGATTCAGATGAGATGAAAGCTGAGAATAGGATAAACCATGCCTTTAAATCTAGAATTGAATTATGTCCATAGAATTAGAATTTAGAATTTAGAATTATGTCCTTAGAATTTAGAATTATGTCCATAGAATTAGAATTTAGAATGATGTCTATAGAATTTAGAATGTAGAATTATGTCCGTAGAATACTTCTTTACATTTCCTTTGTGGAGTTCTGGACAGCAGCTTCCTCTTTCATAGGGTTCATTGCTTCTCAGTTAGTTGTCCCTGAGAACTCTTCAGCTGTAAACACTAACAGAGAGATGCTGCTGCTTCCCAGAGCTCTGTCTTACATTCACCAAGTCAACATTGTGGTCTGAGAACCTCTGAGAATCTGCGCATCATTAAACCTGTTAAGGTCTGGGTGAGGTGCCAACACCCTCCCAGCGATGCCACATTCACTGTAGCATTGTCGCCTGGCCAAATCTGTGGTCTTAAGTGATTTAACAGGATCTGTATCTAACCACACACTGCGGTTTTAAGCATTGTGTCTTGAGAAATGTAACCCATGACTGTGATCTGTTTTAAGGATCGTATATCTTTTAACTTAAGCATTGTATGTATATTAAGATCTCTTACCAACCACGCGTTTTAGAATCACTTCAGATATATCTAACTAAACGCTGTAGTTTTAAGCATCGTATCTTTCGATATATATAACCAACTAATGTAGTTTTAAACATCATATCTTCAGATATTGAACTAAATAGCCTACTTGTTTTAAGCATCGTATCTTAAGATCTCTAACCGACCACTATTTTTAGAATAGAATAGAATAGAATAGACTTTATTGTCGTTGTACAGTTGCCTATACAATTAAATTGTAGTGTTTCTACTGAAGGTGCAAAAAACAGAAAACATATTCACATATTCACAAACATATACACATATAACATATCACAGATATTACACACTAGACAATTAAAAAGCGAAAATGCTATAAAACAAGCTAAGAGACAATGAGGTCTGTGGTGTCAAGTGCAAATAAAGACAACAATCTTAAGAAAATAAAAACAACTATAAAAGCAAGGTAAAAGACATGAGGTCAGTGGTGTTATAATACTATAATACTATAAAAATATATAAATGTATAAATAGGCACTTAGAATAGAGTTATTGCACATTTCTATTGCACTTTTTCCCCTGAAGATAAACATTTATGAACATGTCTTATGTCTATTGTTCAGTGTTCTGATGGTCCATGGGTAGAAACTGTAAACCGACCACTATTTTTAGGCATTATATCTTGAGATGTCTAACCAATGATGTAGTTTTAAGCATTGTATCTTCAGATGTCTAAGCAATGATGTAGTTTTAAGCATTGTATCTTCAGATGTCTAACGAATGACTGTAGTTTTAAGCGTTAACTTTGACGTTTTTGCCCTTCCCTCTGTCAGGTCCTTGGAGGAGAGGGGGTGGTCATAAAGGATGAGGGGGTGCAGGAGGCGGACGGAGGGGTCTTCACCTTGGAGGAAGGGAGGAGGGATGGAGAGCAAGAGGGCTCCCAGGAATCCATGACTAGCTTTGGACAGGTGAGTCTACCTCAGACATCTCTCCCAGACATCTCTTTCTCTCTCTCACTCTCTCACTCTCTCTCTCTCTCTCTCTCCCCAGTCTGCTCATAACACCCTCTGGAACATCTATTACTGTTATCATAACATGTTCACTGATACTTCACTGATATCCTACATCAAGGATGAGTTTCCAGGCCTCTGACTGAGCCTCCTCTTGGACTAAAAGCCACTGTACATGTTTAGTCCAGGACTCCGCATGACCCGGGAACGTTCCCCTGTAGAGTTCATATACCCACTGTACATGTTTAGTCTAGGACTCCGCATGACCCGGGAACGTTCCCCTGGAGGGTTCATATACCCACTGTGCATGTTTAGTCTAGGACTCCGCACGACCCGGGAACGTTCCCCTGTAGAGTTCATATACCCACTGTGCATGTTTAGTCTAGGACTCCGCACGACCCGGGAACGTTCCCCTGTAGAGTTCATATACCCACTGTACATGTTTAGTCTAGGACTCCGCACGACCCGGGAACGTTCCCCTGTAGAGTTCATATACCCACTGTACATGTTTAGTCTAGGACTCCGCATGACCCGGGAACGTTCCCCTGTAGAGTTCATATACCCACTGTTTCATGGAGCCCTGATTATATTTAATACATCAATAGATTCATTAATATTTCCTCTCTCCGTCCCCCAGAGGGTTCTATGTCTATTTATCATAACAAACTTTACACACGTTGGTCTTTAAAATTCTAAGTCACTACTCATCAAGTAATTTCAAAGTTATACAGTATCATGGCTTTTTTAGCCTTTATATACAATCACAAACAATAAGGTGTATACCATGACGAGTGCCTTATAAAACAACTTATTTTGTTGACTTTGTTGCATAACGTGTCAGAGTCTCCCCGTACCGCTCAATAAGGTACCCGTGGTTAATGGACCTGACCTAACGATGTTTAGTAAATTAACAGATGAATGATTGTTTCCTCTCTCCGTCCCCCAGGAGTTCTATGACGAGCCCGTGGTATTCTCTGAGAGCTTCTGGCCGCAGAGCGAACCGGCTCAGACCATGACCTTTAACCCCAGAGGCAGGGTGAACAAGCCACTGACCCCCCCTCCCACCTCGCAGTCCATCAACAACCAGGTGAGGAGCGAGCACATGGTCTACAGGTTACATATTATTGTGAAATGTCTAGGCTATACACTACATAAATAGTGTACTACACTAAATAAACACCCAGTTCCCCGTAAATACTTTCCCAGTCGTCCATCAATACTTCCCCAGTTCCCCCATACACTACATACAGTGGTAGACTGTTATGACTACATACAGACTGTTATGACTATGGCTAACATACTTCCTGTTTTCCTACCCAGCTACTTTTCCAGTACCCAGTCAGCCAATCACAGCCATCCTCATTCTTCGTGGGCGGGCCGATGGTGATTGACACCATGCCGGGAAATGAGCCCAGCCAATCGGCTCCTCCCCCGACGTCGATGACCCCTGTCCCGCCTCCACCGACCACTTCCTGCTCGGCAGGCCCCTCCCCTTCCTCCCAGGGTTCGGAGACGTCCTTCGACTGCACCCACTGTGGGAAATCGCTACGTTCCAGGAAGAACTACAGCAAGCACATGTTCATACACTCCGGTACGCCCTTATTTACCATCCGGGGTTTTGATTGGGCGAAGGATACTTCACTGTGAATCGTGATAGGCTCGTAGGGTCTTTATCTTCAGGGTTAGAGGCTGGTTGGAGGTAGAGATCGGACGGCGGGCTCGTTGTAATGCGTGGAATGGAATGAGAAAGGCTGTTTGATGCCATTCCACACATGTTTGATTCCATTCCATGTATTATAATGAGCCCGTCCTTCAATTTCTACCTCCACCAGCCTCCCCTCAATATGTTGTGGTCTGTGGTCTGCATCCAAGGTTATCTACTAGATCATATCATGTGGGGGTTTATTATTACCATTGTATACACACACATATGATATTGGAAAAAACTGCTGGAATTGTTTTTATATCACAGACAGACAGAGACAGACAGACAGAGAGAGACAGATGGACAGAGACAGGCAGACAGACAGACAGACAGACAGACAGAGACGGACAGACAGACAGACAGACAGACAGACAAACAGAGAGATAGACAGACAGAGAGAGAGGGAGAGACAGAGAGAGAGAGAGAGAGACAGACACAGACAGACAGACAGACAGACAGACTGAGAAAGACCACACACACAGAGAGAGAGAGAGAGAGAGAGAGAGAGAGAGAGAGAGAGAGAGAGAGAGAGAGAGAGAGAGAGAGAGAGAGAGAGAGAGAGAGAGAGACTGTGTTTCTGTCTGTGTCCCAGAGCCTGTCTCATCGCCCCTCCCCTCCTCCCTCCCCCTCCAGGTCAGAAACCTCACCAGTGCTCCATCTGCTGGCGGTCCTTCTCCCTGCGCGACTACCTCCTGAAGCACATGGTGGTCCACACGGGCGTGAGGGCCTTCCAGTGCACCGCCTGCGGCAAGCGCTTCACCCAGAAGAGCTCGCTCAACGTGCACATGCGCACGCACCGCGCCGAACGCACCTTCCAGTGTACCGTGTGCCACCGGGCGTTCACGCACCGCACCCTGCTGGAGCGCCACGCCCTCCAGCACGCGCACCACGGCGGGGCAGGGGTGCTGCCGGGGCTGGGGGGGCCGGTGGGGCCAGGAGGGGTGTTGGGGGTCCAGGGCCTGGTCCAGGGCCTGGTCCAGGGCCAGGGCCAGGGGAGGGGGATACAGGCGTCTCCGGCCAAGCATAGCCCCCCGGCACTGGCAGGGCCTTCTGGGATGGTGGGGGGGGGGATCGCTAACATGCCTGGTCACGGGGGGTCCAGCTAAGGACACAGGGGGGAGGGGGGGGGGGGAGAAAAAGAAAAGGGGCCCAATTCCAAACGGATCCATCAGGCCCTAGAGCGGTGGTGGTCTGTGGTGGTGGTAGTCTCGGGATAGGAGCCAGGGGTTGGTTTGGGATTGGGTGAGAGAAGGGGAGGGGAATAGAGGCGGAGTCAAGGGGAGAGAGTAAGAAAGCAAGGGAGGGTTGGGGGGGCGGGGGGCTGAATAGCAGGAGATGGAGTGAGATAAATGGGGGGAGGGGCAGAAAGAGAGAGAGAGAGAGAAAGAAAGGAGGGTGATAGAGTGAGACAATGAGGGAGAGAGAAAGCAGACAAAAAGATCGAGGACAGGTGGATGAAAAGGAGGAGAAAGGAGGAGGGATAAAGAGATGCAGAAGGAGTGATAGACAGATAAAGAGAAGGAAGAGAAAGAGAGTGAATGAGAGAGAAGTTACCAACACACCGTCAGGTGACATAGGAACATTACACCAGCTCTGGGTCAAATACGTCACGTCAAAACACTTTCATATACTTGAGCTTTAGACTTTATTCAGTCCTCCAGGTACAGTGGAACCAATGGAACCCATGGAACCCATGGAATCGTCCACCAAAGGGGCAAATCTCCAAGCTAAATCAAACACCTCAAATACTTCATAGTACTTTATTACTACTTTGTAAATACTTTAAGACATATTTGACAAGTGTGTTTGACCCAGATCTTTCTTAGTTAAGAGCCTCTGGACAGCACAGGATCATATATACCTCGAAGACAGGGAGAGACAGGAATGAATCAAAGGACTTTTATTTTGAAATGTGGAACGAATCCATTTCAGCATGTTTTACACACACACCTCAAAGATTACCTCGGTGGTCCAAAGACAGGCATTATGCTTCACATGTTTTAATAGCTACTTCAATATGAGAAACAGTGAGAAGTAAAGAAAAAAAAAAAAAGACTTTTACTTTTTAAACCTTACTAAAGATAATATACGTGTTATTCCTTAACATTGACTGTCATTATGCTTGCGTTTTGTTAGTTGTCTTTCATTTGTGATTCTTTGGAATTAAAAAAAATAATAAAAAAATAAGGACGTGACATTTTAAAAATAACTTTAAAAGTGAGCCTTTAACTAAGTGAAACTTGGTTTTAAAAAAACAAACAAATATATGGTTTTATCAGGCTTTTTAATCCCTTTGTATGTATGTGTTGGGTATGTCTGTTTCAGGGTTTTTTGAATGGGAATGTTTGTTGCTGAGAAATAGTACTTTTTCCTCCAGCCACCTAACGATTTTTAGAAATGTTTTTGTAGAACAACGACGATCAATCATGAAGAAATACAATCACCCCCTGAGCTAATACAAATAGATCCCACTAGAAGTCAAAGGAAGAGTGGTAATTGTGCTTGTTTACCACTTCAATATTTATTAAGAATTTGACCTTGAAATCTCTCTATGCACAATCAAGTTTGCACATTGTTGTGTAATTTAGTTTGTCCAAGATGTTGTCCCGCCCCAGATATTTGGCCTAAGATGAGTCTCTAACGTCTGACCGTGAGACATTAAAGTGTTTTATTTATGTTTGGTTTTGTCCGTTCCAACCTTAAAGGCAATTTAATTTAATTTAAGGTAGTTTGATATGGACTCAATTTGTGTCTGCAGGCATTAAATCTAGATATAATCACAACCAGTGAGACCAGTTAAGTTATGAGATTACTTCTTTCTGGACCTCACTTTAAACTTTGACATAGAATGTCCCCCACTCTTGTGAACAAACAAACAAACTCACAGCTGGTTCACAGGGATCAGGCTGAGCCAGATGCTGCACTGATGATCCACTGATCTATAACGAATAGGGATCTGATCTGAAGCCCCAGGTTAGGGTTATGATTGAGAGTTGAGATGATTTGTAGATCCAGGGTTTTCCTGAACGCTACAAAGCACTACGATCGCCTTTAGTCTATCACAGGAAAATGGACTTCGTCCGAAACCTAGTCAGCTCTCATCTCTCACCGTGTGTGCAGCGCCTAGCCCAGCCTGACCTCTGACCTCTGTGGTAAAGACTATTAGGCTGTTTCAGAGATCTCGAGGTATCCTCAGCAACTACAGTGGCTGGTACTGTTGGCCCCAATGTGTTTGGACAGCCCCCTATAGATGGTCCAGAGATGTCCCCTATAGATGGTCCAGAGATGTCCCCTATAGATGGTCCAGAGATGTCCCCTATAGATGGTCTATAGATGGTCCAGAGATGTCCCCTATAGATGGTCCAGAGATGTCCCCTATAGATGGTCTATAGATGGTCTATAGATGTCCTCTATAGATGTCCCCTATAGATGGTCTAGAGATGTCCCCTATAGCTGGTCCAGAGATTTCCCCTATAGATGTCCAGACTATCCACTGCAACTCTGTTGATGTGCAACGACTTTGCGATGGTTTAGGGGTCAGGGGTTGAAGGTGGACTCTGGGATATGAGGTCATAGCAGAACGGACGGGGCGACGCTGCCAGTGACGTACCAGAGACGCAGATGTAACAGTTGAGAGAGTTTCCACTGCAGGGCTGAATGTGACTGCCGCTTCAATGTTAGTGAAAGTGCAGTGAAACGAGTGGACGCTCTTGTTGACTACAACATCTTTGATGGAAGTTGCTCTGTTTTCACAGGCATGGCGTCATATCCCGGAGTCCTTTAAGAAGGAAGGCTTGGGGGTTAGTGGAGAGTCATGACTGTCCCATATCCCCTTCCCCCGAAGTACGCACTTGTGCCCTTAACCACATCTCTGTCACATGACATGGCTGTTCTAAGGATGAGTCCAGGCCCATTCACATCCATGTCGGGGGGGGGGGGGAGTGCAGGGGAGGCTGGTGGAGGTAGAAATCGGAGGACAGGCTCATTATAATGAGTGTCATGAGGAATGGTATTACAACGAGCCCGTCCTCCGGTTTCTACCTCCGCCAGCCTCCACCGACAAGTGCATACTTCAGGAGAAGGGTGGAGATGTTGGGGTTACAGCCAAGGCTGTGTGTTGGTAGTGGGACATGTCGAAACCATCGTTAGGGGGTGCTCTCCAACACTTTGCCTGAGGTGGACCCGTGTATAGTACTGTATCATGTTTTGCTTCAAAGCCATGTCAGAAACAAACACTTCCCGCTACGGTGGAGGTAGACATCGGAGGACGGGCTCGTTGTAAAGCACAGAACGGAATGAGGAACGGTATCAAACAAGTTGATAACATCATGTGGTGTACTGTCTGATACCATTCTTTATTTCCGTTCCATGCATTACAATGAGCCCATCCTCCGATTTCTACCTCCGCTAGCCTCCATTATTGTAAACGTACTGTGTTTTGTTTTGCCTTTTAACCTGCATTGCTTTGGAGAGGGAGGGTGGTGTTATTCTTAACTGTTTTTTTATTTTATATTAATGTTTAAAAGTTTAAAGTTGAATGTCATAAGAAAAATAAATTGTTTTATAAGGCACTCGTCATGGTATACACCTCATTGTTTATGTTTTTATGTAAAGGCTAAAAAAGGCATGATACTGTGTAACTTTTTATGACGAATGAAATTACATGTTGTACTACTTCAATGACTTATTGAATTTTAAAACACGTGATTTTAAACATTTCTTTCTCCAAATAAAGTCTTCTATGGCAAAAAGCCAGCTTGTTGTTATGTCTCTCCTTATTTCACCAAAGGGATAGAATACCCATCAAAAGAAATGAACGTGTCCATAGAATTAGAATTTAGAATTCTGTCCATAGAATTAGAATTTAGAATTAGAATATGTGTATCTATCACAAGACACGTGAATTTATGTCACATTTCCTTTGTTTAGACTTGATTTTCACCACATTCACTCAGAAGTACTAGGTAACACTTCACGCATCCACACCAATTTCATGGTGTTCTGTTAAAGTATAAACCCGCTCCTGGATCCTAACCCGTTTCTATCTGACAGACAATGCTCCAAAGAAGCCCTTTTCTTAAACGCTGTAGATAATCTGCCTCCGCGGCCCCGAGCCCTTTGATGGTCTGGGCTGGTAGCTGCCTGAACTCTGGCCAGAAGGCATCTGTTACTCAACAACATCTGTTCCTGTTACTCTCCTTTTCCCAGCATGCCGAGGGAGGGAGACACACACACACACACACACAGAGGCACATACATACACACACACACACACACACACTCTCCCCCCCTCCCCCTCACACACACACACACGGGTTCTCCCAAGGGTGGCCTTTTGTGTGGCCCCATTGTCAATTCCATCATTGTCTGCTGCTGAAGTCTGTCGTTGTCATGATGCTGTGAGGTTATATAGACCCCCTTCATCTCCCCCAGGCTCCACGTTTATAGTTACTGTATTAGGTTGAAGTGTTCTCACTAAATAACCTCCGATATGGAGGGGTCTTTGTTAGATAATTAAGGTTTACGGATTGTTTGATTTTCAGTTGTTTTTTTCAGTTGATTTTCAGTTGTTTTTTTTCAGTTGATTTTCAGTTGGTTTTCAGTTGGTATTCAAATGGAATACTTGGGAGGCAAATGAAAAACAGACAATAGTTAACATTGATTAACAGATATTAGGATATTAGTAGTAGTTGTAGTTAGTATTATTTGTATACTAGGACTACAGCTAGTATAACTTCTGAAAAAGTAATGGCAGTGGTTTGCTCTTTCCTGACTTCCAAACTAGTTTCTAAGCTCCAGACACTCCAGACGCTTATAAATCACTAGAACTTGGAACAAGAACTTGGAACCATGTTTACCTGATCGTTCTAGAACGTTAGCTGTGTTAGAACGAGGAGTGAGGGGTAAATCTAGCGTGGGGACATTGTTGTTTTGTGAATAGACCCCCCCTCGGTCTCCAGGGAAACACTTTCAACTCGTGGCAGTGGCCAGCAGCGTGGGCCACGGAGCAGAATGGATCACCATGGGGTCCCCAGGAGAAGACAACAGATGTTACCCCTTTACTTCCTTCACAGGACCCCAGAGAGGAGAGTCCCTCTCCTAGGGAGTATAACAGAGGCTGACAAACAGTAGTCACACACACACGTGAGTGAGCGAGCGTGAGCGTGAGCGCGTGCACACACACACACACACACACACACAGAGGAGAGGGGGGGGAGAGGGGGGAGGTATAGACAGAGGGAGAGAGAGAGAGAGAGAGAGATGGACAGAGAGAGAGACAGAGGTAAAGAGACAGATAGACAGGTAGAGATAGATAGACAGAGAAATAGAGAGAGACAGACAGAGAGAGAAACAGAGGTAGATAGATAGATAGATAGATATAGAGAGGGGAGAGAGAGAGAGAATAGTCCCCTCTTATGGGCTGACAAACAGTCAAAAACAAGGTTTTAATGTTCATAATATTTATTTGGAAAAATAGTCATAGCTAAAATCCTTCATTCAAAAACAGTATAACAGGAGGCAGTAACAATAATAAAATTTTGTACAATCCCTCTTCCTTTTAAATAACATTTGTTTGAAAAAAAAAAAAAACTTTAATAACGCCATTGACCTGAAGTGCCTTTGCAAAATATCAGCATTAAAAAAAGAACTTAAATAATCGTAACACAAACATCACAAATATACAATAAGACAAAATAATAATACAAATAATACAAAATCATTAAATTAAATTAAATTAAATCATACAACTTTTAAATCATACATACAACTTTCTTTTTATTTTCTCTCTTCGTTTTTTTTTTTATACAAAAGGACACATAATCCAAGAAACGCAAATTATATATATATTAAAAAATGGAATTAAGACGAAGTTCAGTTCTCATCTCCCAGAAAAAAACAATACAATGTCATCATAAATGGTTTCGGAGGGGGGGGGGGGCTCAGAAGAAACAACGCACTTCAGTTTTACACAGCGATCAAGTATAATGTACTACACTGATCCTCTACACTGTCCTCACAGGTCTCGGCTGGGCACTCAGCCCATGTTAACAGCCTTGTGAAGGACACGACCAGTATGGCCAAAACATCCACCGTATGATGCAGATCAGTTCTTGCGCTCAGCAACGACTTGTGGGCTCGAGGAAAGGAAAAAAACGGCAGATGGGTGCAAATGTTGCAAAAACTCCCAAAAGAAACAATGCACACAAAAAAACAATGTCTTGTTTTGTTTTACAGCTAAAACAAAAATAATTGTGACATGATCGCACGTCGTTTTCGCAATAACGCGACATTATTGGCGTTAGTGTCCGTTTTCGATCCGTCTTCGTTCGTTATACAAATCCGAAACAACAACAGCAACAACAACAAAGCCAACGAAAAAAGAAAAATCTTTCGTTTGGTCTCTTTGAAAAAGAAAAAAAAAGCAAGGAAGCTAACAAAAAAAAGGGGAAAGTTTTCGCCCCGCCGCGCCGATTCATTCCTCCCATCCCACAGGCCTTCACTGCCTGCGCTTATTATTATTTTCCAGTAGAGAACCAGCTCACTCTGAATATCAGTTAAACAAACGTCTGGGTTACGTGTCGGGTACGTATCAGCAGCAGTCTCAAGGCGGGGGACACACCTCCCGCCGGGGTTAGAGCAGCATTTGAAGGAGTATAAAAACTCTCCCATAGAGCAAATGAGCATCAGGACAGCCGATCAGAGGCTACTCCTTTACACCTATGGGCACAGGAAGAGAAAGGGAGGGAAAAAAAACAAAATGGCCGTTAGTTTGTTTGTCTACTTTCGCTTCATACCTGACTTTGTTAGGTTTGATTTAACTGACACATCGACAACACTCCCAAAAGTGTGGGAAAGTTGTTTGCTTACGATAACAGTAACCAGAGGCTCTGTTTCAATGTTTCTTTCAACACTAGAAAAACACTTAGAACACCAAGGCCAACAGAAGTTTCTTCAGGAACTTCCTCTTTTTAGTTCTGTGTGGTAAGCTAGTGTGGATATTGGAAGAGAGCCTCAGAGTTGATCAAACAGTAGCAGAGGTGATTTATTCCCAAACTCACCTCAGTTGCAATTATACATTCATCCTTCTCCTCCGACATCACAAACACGGATTTGTACTTGGTGTCCGCACATGCAGACATTTCTGGAAGTTTCTTTTCTGATGCGTCGCTGTTGAGAGAAAGACAAAGACAGACGTCAGCCACCTTCAAACTGAAGACATCTTCGTGTACGTTCATTGAATGAGCAGTCATCATTGAGTGAATAAGTATGTTTGAGTGAGTGACTGACTGACTGACTGACTGTCGTTCTTCTTACCTTTTTAAACGCTTTCTGCGTTTCTCCTCAAACTCGCACGAGTCGAGGGCCTGACACTTGTCCTCGCAGGTCGAGTCTAGCATCGCCTCCTTGGCCGCCTGTTCGTAGTTCACCTCGTGTACAAAGTTATAGTCCGCTGGCTGATTGTGGCGGCTCTTGTAGCTGCTGCTACACCGCCCCGGCGACGCCCCGTCGTCAAGGTCGCAACCGCCACCGCTGTGGAAGTCCATCTTCTTGTTGATGTTCTTCGGCCCCACCGACGTCGTCGGGGGCACGGCCACCACGGCGACCGTCAGGGCGTCCTTGTCGCCGCGGTGACAGTTGTTGGTCAGGTTGTTGATGGTCTCGCCGCCGCCGCTCTCGCCGCAGCCCGTGCCGTCGTTACCGTGGTCACCGTCGCGCTGCTGCACCTTGGAGCGGATGCAGCCGATCAGGACCGCGCAGCCGGCCAGCAGTAGGAGGACCAGCGCCGTGCCGGACCCCACCGCCATCCACGGGATGTCCGTGCCCCGGATGGCCGCGTGCTCGGGGAGCAGGAACTGGCAGTTGCGGCCGCCGTACCCGGGCACGCAGGCGCACACGTAGCGGTTGTTCCTCTCGTGGCAGGTGGCGCCGTTGTGGCACGGGTTGTGCTCGCAACGGCTGATGGGCGAGCTGCAGTTGCGGCCCGTGTAGCCGGGCGGGCAGGAGCAGGTGTAGCCGTTCACGCCGTCTTGGCACGTGCCGCCGTTCTGGCACGGGTAGGCAGCGCACTCGTCGCCCGTGTGGTCGCAGTTCATCCCTGTGAAGCCCTCGTGACACTGGCACAGGTAGGAGTTGACCAGGTCCACGCAGCGAGCGCCTGGAGAGAGAGGGAGAGGTTGGTCCTGTGTTATAACTGTGTAATTACACTAGTAATAACATTGTATTGGAATTCGGTTACTATGTTTGTAACTAAATTGCGTTGCAATGGAGTACTGCCTGATGGTTAGGTCGTTAACAGGCCTGTGGTTAGTGTGAGTACAGACAATAGCCTGGTTGTTGGCCTTTCACATGGAAGTGTAGTTCAAAGTTCTTTTATTGTTTTTATTGTCACATGATCTTCTTGTCGTTGTGTTTTTACATTCCAGTCTGAATGGACTGGTGGGTGTAATTAACCTTGAACCTATTCAACCAAATGAGCTACAGAATATAACATTTTACATTTTTGGCATTTAGCAGACGCCTTTTTCCAAAACGACTTAACAATCAATATATTTGACTAAGTAAGTGAATCGTCTATCCATTAGTCATAGCAGGAAAAGTACTCTATGCTCAGGCCAAACGCCATTGGCAGTCGTCGTGCTCGCTTTTTTAGTGTTTAGAGTATACCACATCTGTTTAAATGACCAACTGCCAAAGAGTTCCGGAACACTCACCACCTAGAGTGTCAACTGTTTTAAGTGGAATATACCTAGCAACAACACTCTGATTGGCTACAAAAATGAAACATCCGAATTTCATACATTTTCGGTGAATAAAGTCACCCTTTGGCACTTTAGGATGTTGACAATTTGGGTGACTTTATTCCCCCCTGGAGTGAAGTCAAGGCTCCGGCGGTCCTTACCGTTGGAGCAGGGTGCGGAGGTGCAGTGGTCGATCTTCTTCTCACAGTTGAAGCCGGCGTACCCCGTGGGACACTGGCAGTAGTAACCGCCGTCGGGGTTGTCGGCACAGCGGCCGCCGTTGAAGCACGGGCCGTCTGCACACGTCATGGCACTCAGCTCGCAGGTGTTGCCGTAGAAACCGGGAGGGCAGGCGCAGGTGAAGGTGTTCTCCATATCCTGGGAGAGGAGATGGGGAAGGAAATGTTGTCAATATAGAGAAACATATATATATATATACTGTATATACGACAAGTGACTAATATTAAAAGAAAGATAAACATATGAAGCAGAGCTATTCAGTCATCATTGTTGTCATCATCATCATCATCATCATTACCGTAATGACAGACACATACACAACAGCGAATGAGATAGAACACAACCAGTACAGCACTGCCCATCATCCTCATCATCATCATCATCTTCTTCATCACCCCTACATAATAACAGCTTCACATTCGAAACGCCCTGCAGTTGCAGTGGTCAACCGTCACGCCCGTAAAAAAATAAATAAAAAATAAACGTTGTCTCACCGTGCAGCTCCCTCCGTTGCGGCAGGGGTTCAGGGCGCATTCGTTGACCTCCTGCTCGCAGGCGGCACCGGTGAAGCCCGGTCGACAGGTGCAGGTGTAGCTACCCTGGCCAGTGTTGCTACAAGTGGCTCCATTCATACAGGGCTTGTGATGAGTGCAGTAGTTCAGATCTGGGAGGGAGGGAAGGAGGGTGGGAGGGAGGGAGGGAGGGGGGACACATGTGGATGGATTAGTACAACTGGAACATATGGCAGAGGAACAACAACAGAGGACAGGAAGGAGAGAATGACTCTCTGTCTTTCTTTCTTCCTTATTCTCTCTCTCTCTCTCTCTCTCTCTCTCTCTCTCTCTCTCTCTCTCTCTCCCACAGTCAGGCTTTCTGTTGGGAGCCAGTTTTTTTTTTCTTTCTTTCTTTTTTTTTCATTCTTTTCGAAGTTATTCCGCAACAAGTGTTCTCAACAGTTGCTCCCTCTTTTATTTTTTTGGGGGGAGGCAGGGGGCTTTATCAGAACACTTGTCTCTCTGTGTGTGTGGAACTTTGTCTTTCTTTTTTCTTTCTGTCTCTCTCTCTCTCTCTCTTTCTCCCTCTCTTTATCTTTCTCTCTCTATTTCCCTCTCCGTCTCCCTCTCTCTATCTTTCTCTCTCTCTCAATCTCTCTGTCTCCCTCTCTCTCTCTTAAATTCTCTCTCCATCTCCCTCTCTCTATCTCCCTCTCTCTATCTGTCTCTCTCTACCCCCCCCCCCCCCTCTCTCTCTATCGTTCTCTCTCTGTCTCCCTCCTTCTCTCTCTCTCTCACACTCACCTTGGTTGCAGAACAGGCCCCCCCAGCCCTCCTGGCAGTTGCATTGCCAGGGCTGTTGGCAGGTCCCGTGCAGGCAACCCGGGTAGCGGATGCACTCATCACAGTAGCGACCTTTGAACCCCACTCTGCACCTGTCGTCCAATTACAACACACTGGTCAGACAAGCAGCCCACTCCCAGTTACCTCATACGCCCCAGTAACTCAGTATGAATACATTAGGATCTGAAATGATGTTATTGTGGGAAGTAGGTTAGTTGAGTGTGTGTTTGTTTGTGTGTCTGGTGTGTGTGTGCGTCGTGTGTGTGCGCGCGTGTGTGTGAACTTGTACGTACTTGCACTCCCCAGGTTTCTCACAGAAGCCGTGTTCATCATCACATCCGGGGAGGCAGATAGCTGGAAAGAAGATTTTTTAAAAACATACGTAAGAACGACGGAAGCAGAAAACACGTCGAACAACATACCCTCGTTGTTTAATTTGGCTTCGAGGGAAGAAGAAAAAACACTTAAATCCGATTAAATTCATTAAAATGGAAGATGGGGCCGGAGGGTAAACCTATTAGGTGTTTGTTATCTAAAATCTCCTGATCACCGTGGAAGAATTCTCTGCTTAACATAGTGTATAGAGAGACAATATGGGGAAGGAGGGTGCGAGCACACACACACACACACACACACACACACACACACACACACACTTATCTCTCTCTCCCTCCCTCCCTCCCTCTCTCTCTCACACACACACACACACACACACATACACAGGCAGGCCCTTCTCTTCTTCTCTTTTTTTTTTTCTTCTTCTTCGCTGTGGGTCAAAACTCCTTTTATTCATTCTGTGCACACAACCTCCCCTTAATGTCTAAGATTGGGCCTGATAAGAGCGGACAGCTGGCGAGTACGCTGCCAGTGCGCGACAGCTGCCCTATTGTCTGCTCGCTCCCGGCAGCTGCCCACTTCAAACAATACCTCACCCGCCTCAGCCAATCAGGGGCCGGACCCACTCCAAGAGTAACGAATCGGACGTAGCATGTAAATTTATGGCACGCGTGAGATTATTCCGAAAAACTTTCCTCCGCCCGCATTTGAATAAATCAAGTGGTCGTGTGTTTAGAAGCGTGTGGGAACGTGGTAGTTTTTTTTTCTTTTTTTTTTTCTCGCACAAGTTGCTTCAATGGTTTCACATTTCCATAGCCAAAGTATAACGTATATAAAAAAAAATAACTTTTATTCATCAGATGATGAAAAAAAAAAAAATGTGATTTGACATTTAGCCCTACAAACTTGTCTGGCTAAAAACTATAATGGGCGTATAAAAGTTTTACATTTTTAATTTTCCACTAAACATTTCTAATAAAAATGTGGAATAGTCCTAAATGTCACTTACGTTCTGTGCAGTAATGTCCCTTCCACCCGGAGTCGCATGTGATCTCTCCGCGCTCTCCGCAGGTGAAGTGGCCGAAGGCGTCGTCCCGGGGCCGGCAGAACACCGAGCAGCCGTCGCCGTAGTAGTGCTCGTCGCAGACAAAGCGGTAGGCGTACTTCAGCTCGGTTCTCCCCCCCGTGTGCAGGTCCTGGGACCACTCCTCCCCCACCGTCAGGTGTCTCTGCGTGGTCATGGTGCTGATAACGCGGTCTGGGTTCTCTAAAGATGGGGTGCGAAGAGAGTGGTCAATTAGCAAAAATGTGTGCGTGTGTGTGTGTAGTATGCCTAGACCTATGAATAAAAGTATAATAAATAACACCTGAATTACATCATGTACGTTTTAAACGTGTGTGTGTGTGTGTGTGTGTGTGTGTGTGTGTGTGTGTGTGTGTGTGTGTGTGTGTGTGTGTGTGTGTGTGTGTGTGTGTGTGTTTATGCGTGCGTGCGCGCGCGCGCGTGTGTGTGTGTGTGTGTGTGTGTGTGTGTGTGTGTTTGGCCCCCCCTACCTGTGGAGAGATCGTCTTTGGAGTCGGTGTGTAAGGCCTCAATGATCAGTGAAAACGTCCCCTGGGAGCGCAAACAAAATGCCTTGGTGAGACAGGTGGCCAGCGGAGACGGAGCCCAGATAACATCTAGGCAAGCCCGCACCCATTGTTCCACTGACTAATGGCTATAATGACATTTCAAGCAGATAATCTAAACCACTAAACCACTAAAACACACCGCGGTGTCCGTTTTACTTTTAACCGTGAACAGAACAGGGACACTTTGGATATAAGATGAACCCACTTTTACGCACGGATTTAGGCTATGCGTGAGACCTCGTGAGTCCAGAGGTTTCTCTCTCTATGAATGAGTTGTTTATGAATGAGCCCCCCCCAAGGCAGAAGTAGGGGTACTCACCGGCCATGTGAACCCGAAGTTGATTCTGATGGGGTTGCTGAACGTGGTGCTCTCAGGCACTGAGACTTCGGGGACTTGGAAAGAGTTTGACCCGAGAACAGGCGTCACGGAGCCGCCGTAGGTGCAAGGTGGCTCCGGTGATGCGTTTGGCTGGTAGTGTTTCAGACAGATCCTGAAGAACGTTTTACATTCACACTGTTGCTGAAACGGAGACGCCTGGCCCCCCTTACAGCAGTTCTTGTTCCCCTGCACTCCTTTCTTGTTCAAAAACTCCTGCAACTTGAGTTCGAAAACTCCCGAACAGAAAGCCTGTTGAAAACACATCACACGTTCAGCTTTATTATAAAAGTACACAAACATAGCTGCGATGTTGTGAAATATTGACACGATTGGATTGAAAGTAAAAGTCTCTTAGAGTATGAGTGTCTTACCTGGCAGAGCAGGATGGAAAGAACAGCAACCGTCAGAAGGATGGAGTGTCCCATTATTAAATAAATAAATAATAAATAAATAAATAAATAGTTAAAAGTCTTGGGGGGAACTTCAATGTCCTTCAGGATCCTTTTTCAAATCCGTCCGAAAGTTAGAGAGTTCTTCATTGAGCACGTTTTCTTCACATCAGTCTTCTTGGCAGCCACGCTGTTTTCATTCATGTCCAACAAACAAAAAAATAAATCCCAATGGTCAAAAAAAGGAAAATGTACTGGAACTAGGCTACTGTGCGGAATTGTCCTCAAATTCCGTTACAATGCGATAATCCCGGTTCCAGACACAAAAAAAAGTAGAAAATGATTTGACACAGTTTTTCTTCTCGTTGAAACGAAGAGGGCGACAAAATGTAGGAAGTCGCTTTTGTGTGTCTTTGGTCTGCCCCAAGGAAGGATTTGTCACTGATCCAACATAGTTCCCAGCCACCTTCTTCTAACGTCTTTTCCTCTGTGTGAACTGTGCGTCTGTCCTGAGAGCAGCCGGCCTGCTACAGCTTTTATACGGCCCGGCGCATGGCTATGGTAATCACATGCAAATGTCCTACCCCCAATCTGGCTGGGACCACCACAATGGAATACCTCCCCAGCTCCCCACGGCCTCGGCCACTAGTTAGTATTGGGCCAGAAAATGGAAAATGGAGGAATGTGAAACTATTTCTTTAGGACCAACTGTACCATAAACGTAACTGCTGGAGAAAATCGCTATAGAGACAAAAGATCAACTTTTCTGGAAATAAAACAGAGAAGAGGACAACTATGTCTATAGAACATAACAAAATAGATTTGTTTTTATGTTGTTGTAATAGGTCTCGATATGTTGACATTATTATTTTTCATGATTCATTCCTCGACTAAAAGTTGGACTGCGTGTCTTCACCAGATTTTTTTTTTTTTTTTTTTTAACTCTAACAAATAATAACAAAATTATTCGGAGATAATAAAAAAAAAAAGACGTGGTGTGCCTTTGTATATTTGTTAGACCTTGACTCAGTTAATTGTGTAGCAAAAACCCCACCCTCTTCAAACATTTCGGTATTTCTGGTGGTGGGAGAATCTAATGCTTTGAATTAACCTAAAAGGCTTCAATAATGACAACATTCTTTGGCACGGGTGTGTGGTGAGGTAAACGTTGAAAAAAACCGGTCCATTTCATTGTATGGGCACAGAGTTTTCCATTTGCTTTTCCTTTTTCGTTCCCCAAGTGAACAAAAAAAGTGTGTGTGTATATGTGTGTGTGCGTGTGTGTGTGTGTGTGTGTGTGTGAGAGAGAGAGAGAGAGAGAGAGAGAGAGAGAGAGAGAGAGAGAGAGAGAGAGGGGGGGGGGGAGGGAGAGAGAGAGAGAGGGAGAGAGTCGTTCGCGTGGCCATCCTGAGGGCACTTTGTTATTGTGTGTTCAAGGAATAAGTTTGCTCTCCCTCTGTCTCTCTCTCTCTCTCCCTCTCTCCCTCTCTCTCTCTCTGCCCCTCTCTCTCCCTCTCTCTCTCCCTCTCTCTCTCTGCCCCTCTCTCTCCCTCTCCCTCTCCCTCTCCCTCCCTCTCTCTCTCTCTCTCCCTCTCTCTCTCTCCCTCTCTCTCTCTCTCTCTCTCCCTCTCTCTCTCTCTCCCTCTCCCTCTCCCTCTCTCTTTCTCTCCCTCTCTCCCTCTCTCTCCCTCCCTCTCTCTCTGCCCCTCTCCCTCTCTCTCTCTCTCTCTCTCCCTCTCTCCCTCTCTCTCTCTGTGCGCGCTCAGCTGTATGGTAATTCAGGCAGCACCTGCTCTCCCCTCAATATAACAGTGAGCGCGCTTCCATGGGCGGGCGCGCGCCGCGACCCCTCACAATGTTCCCCCCAAACTTTCAGCAGAGTCCCAACCGAACAAAAAACCACACAACCGAAAATATATTTGTTTTGCCTTCTTTTGCTTACATAGGGGATGGCTTTTTTTTCTTGATTTCTCTATCTCCATGGTGCGGTGGGGAATCACACACTAGTCTAGAGCAAAACGACAGATTCGGGGGGGGGGGGGGGGGGGGGCTATTATTCAAGTACTTTTGTGTGGAAGCAGGGTGGGTGGGGGGTGGGGCCGTTGGGGGGCTTCTCTTAATTAGGTCGTTCATTACAAGTGTGTGATTTTCTGTTGGATAATAGGCATGCCCCCAGGTCCATGGTTACCATACACAGATACATTGCGTCACTCTGCTCAGATATGCACGTCGGGATCCAGCGACCATGTGTCTGAGACCCCCGTCTCCAATGTCTGTTTTTCGAACAGAGGTTGATGTGGTGGTCCCTACCTGTTGTACGTCCGTCCGTCAATGTTGACAACACGTGAGCTCAGAGTTATGAGGTTCTATCTCCACTTTTGGTCAAAATTGAGTTTTTTACATAATCTGATCCACTAGGTGTTTATTAATGCCTGTGTGGTGTTATTTTTAAATGTTGACATTTTTGAGTTAGTAATTCATAAAATACAAAGGTTCCATCTCACAAAACATAATGGAATGTAAACACTTTGACGCTCAATATCTCTGAACTACCCTAAACGGAGATAGAACCTTATCATTCTAAGCTCACCAACAGACAGTGTCACAGGGCGGATACATTGGGAGTTGTTTGTCTGTCATTATGAATCTCACACGAGAAAGGGCTTTATTGTTTTGTTGTATTTAATCATTTAGAGTAAATATTATTGTATGACAAAATGACCGTTAGCGTGCGTCCTCGTGCATTCCCTCCAAAGCCACTGGCTCAACATGGCACAACATAAAGCACCTGTGAGTGTGAGCAGACGAGATGCGTGCCTTCGCTCGGGTTATATATATTACCTTGACATGACACAGCTTTCTTCCCCGCTTCAACAAAACCCGACATAAAAGCCCTTCCCTATATACCCATCCTATTCACTCTCTCTCCCTGTCTCACCCTACCCTACCCCCTCTCTCCTCTCCCTCCCCTCTCTCTCTCTCTCTCTCTCTCTCTCTCTCCCTCCCCCCTCTCTCTCTCTCTCTCTCTGTCTCTCCCTCTCCCCCCCCCCCTCTCTCTCTCTCTCTCTCCCTCCCCTCTCTCTCTCTCTCTCTCTGTGTCTCTCCCTCTCCCCCCCTCTCTCTCTCTCTGTCTCTCCCTATCTCCCCCCCTCTCTCCTCTCCCTCCCCTCTCTCTCTCTCTGTCTCTCTCTCTCTCTGTGTCTCTCCCTATCTCCCTCCCTCTCCCCCCTCTCTCTCCTCTCTCTCTCTCTCTCTCTCTCTCTCTGTGTCTCTCCCTATCTCCCTCCCTCCCCCCCCCTCTCTCTCCCTGTCTCACCCTACCCCGCCCCCCCCCTCTCTCTCCCCCTCTCTCTCTCTGTGTCTCTCCCTATCTCCCTCCCTCTCCCCCCCTCTCTCTCTCTCATTATGCCAAAGCTATTCTGACTGAACAGAAAACATTTGGACAGAATGCTCCTTTCTCTCTCCCACCTCCCCACCATCACCTTCCTTCCTTCCTTGGCCAAAGATGACGTACTCATACGGGGGGTGACTGTTTAACCAAAGTGCTACTGTAGTAGGGGTCTGTCGTAGTTTAACTCCTGCCCACCACTAGCTGAGGCGGACAAAAAGGGGTGACTCGGGGTCTGACTATTCATCCTTTCTCTGCGCTTTAATTTTCATTGATTGTGAAAGGCAACCGGGCCAGCCCTGGGGGGATTCTCCCGTTAAGGGGAACTTACGACACGCCTTCAGACGCGCACAGACCCCTTACAAGCCATCTGCCACCACTAGCCCCCCAAACGTCGTTTTTTTTCTCTCTCTCTCTCTCTCCTTCTTCTCCTTCCACCACCACCACCACCCATTTTCCCTCCCTCCCTCCCTCCCCTCCCCTCAAGCGCACGTCTCCAGCCTGAGGCCTGGCTCTGGCTGGCTGGCTGGCTGGCTGACTGTCCACTGGGCTCTGTCTGAGTCGGTCTGGAAGCATGTTAGAGGCCTGTAACGGTATGGCTACCCCCGTACCCCGAGGCCATATGGCGCAGGGGAAGCCAGAAGTTTTTTCGGTGGTCCCAGAAGAGTTGAGACACCACATGCTAGCGCGTGGGAACGTAAACACCGCGCGCATCACACGATATCGATCATATGACGCGGTGTGGAGAAGATGATTAGCTTGAATAATAAGGGGGTTGGGTGGCTGTTACCGGGTGATCAATGGATTTACCATTGATACTCCATGAGCATTCACACTGTTGGCACGATTCTCCCTGGATATACTTGACTGACTCATTTTTTTTTTTTTTTTAAATAAGAAAAAAAGACCAATCCTCCCGAGTGTGTGTGTGTCGATTTAATTTCAATTAAAACCAAATACACGTTTAACGTTTACGCACGCGGTGAATAGCGAATTATCCATGCGTAATTCTCACTCAGCATCTGTCTAACCCCAAACTAGAGAAGTCCATACTACAAACCCATCTTTTAATTGGGTATTCGCTCATTTTCCACCCCTGTCCCCCCCCTCCTCCACGGAGCCTGTTTACCTGCTGTAATCCTCGGGGCCGCGCGGCCTTTTGTGTCCGAGGATCAGATGACTCTGGCCAGCTGCTCGAGGCGAGGCCACCGGCCAATCAGCTGCTCGAGGCGAGGCCACCGGCCAATCCGCGGGTCGCAAGGCTGCCTCATTAGCATATGTTGTTGCTGCGCCGCACTTTGGAGAAGAAGAGTGCCGCAATAATTACGCGGGGGCCCCAAGACGTGTGTGTGTGTGTGTGTGTGTGTGTGTGTGTGTGTGTGTGTGTGTGTGTGTGTGTGTGTGTGTGTGTGTGTGTGTGTGTGTGTGTGGGACAGAGAGAGGCAGGCCAGGGACCGTGGGGGAGGTGGGGAGAAGGCTTCCACGGAGCAGCGGCCAGTCGCGTGCCAATGTTTATCAAAACACATCTGCCACGTTCCCCTGGGTAACGCCCGCGCGTTGGCGCATCACAACACACGCGGGTCCCTATGAATACATCGATAATTCAACATCTGATACTTTACATGACACATTCACACACACACACACACACACACACACACACACACACACACACACACACACACGCTGCTATTAGGCACTGATAGTTTCACATAACAGGCGAGATACAAACCAAGTCATAGTGATAGACGTTATAATTGAGACGATTATTTAAAAATAAAAAAATATGAATGATTTTAACAATAAATAATTTTTGTTTATGTTTTAGAACAATCCAGTTTGGGTGTTATAAAGACATTTATGTTATAGAAGCGAGGATAGTTAATAAGACATATATTGAACTGGTTGAATATGTCTCTATACCATATATATGAATAGAAATACCATGTGAATTGGTTTCCCTCCCCCTTTCTCTCCCCCTTCTCTCCATCTCTATCTCTCCACCACAAGCATCTGCCCATGTTCTCCCTTCTCTCTCCCTATCTCCACCCCCCCCCCCTCCCTCTCCCCCTCTCTTCCCCTCTCTCCCTCTCTCCGTCTCTATCTCACCACCGCGAGCATCTGCCTGTGCAGAGATGAACAGATGTAGGCACCTGCGCTGTGCAACCACATATGCACACATGTCCCTTTCAGGCCTGACTATGGGACCCTGAGCAGGGCCACAATGGAGGGGAGACGAGGGGAGCGGTAACCAAACACCCCCTATCCCCCCAGGACGACCACTCGGCTGGAGGCATTGTCACCACCTACATCGCGTGGCCCCAGCCAACCCAATCTGCCCCAGTAGCGACTGCTCATTTAAGACATACCATATTTCAGAGAAATGGCTTTGGGTGTGGAAGGGGTTTGGGGTTAGGGCGTGGAGGGGAGGGGAGGGGCTCGGGGGAGGGAGGTGGGGGGGTGGGGTGGTGGGGGGTTGGGTGAGTGTGTGTGGGTGTGTGTTGGTGTGTATGTGTGCGTGTGCATTGGTGTGTATGTGTGTGTGTGTGTGCATCTGGTGTGTGTGTGTGTGTGTGTGTGTCTTGTTGTGTAAGTGTGTTTGTTTTTGTGTGTGTGTGTATGTGTGCGTGTATGTGTGTGTGTATGTGTGCGTGTGTATCTAGTGTGTGTGTGCATTGGTGTGTGTGTGTGTGTGTGCATTGGTGTGTATGTACTTTAACGTGTGTGTGTGTGTGTGTGTGTGTGTGTGTGCGTGCGTGCGTGCATGTGTATGAGTGTGTGTGTGTTGGTGTGTATGTGTGCGTGCATGTGTATGCGTGTGTGTGTGTGTGTGTGTGTGTGTGTGTGTGTGTGTACATGCATGCGCGCGTGTGTGTATATATATTCCTTCTTTTTGGGTGGTTTGAACCCCGTAACAACAACAATAAACCTGACTACCAACTGACCACCTTTCACCCGCCAACAACTGAAAGAGGACACCCAGGAAAACATTTAGACATTTAGTTCAGTCCGTTTTTTTTTCTTTTTTCTTGTTTTGTTGTTGTCAGAAAGGCCCTTTGAAGGGACGTAATGAGGGGCTGAAAGCCTCGGCAGCAGGTGTTAGCTGAGAGCGAGGTGTACGGACAGACGGACAGACAGACAGACCGTCCCCTTGTGAGAACCCGCGACCGGCGACGGTTACAGGTTAGCGAGATGGACAGGAGAGATAAGGGAAAGGAGGTTTTTGTGTTTTGTTTTCGAGCGGGAAAGTGAGTACAGCGACAGCGACAGCCCAGTGATAGGTAGAGAGCCCTCTGTTGTCGGGGTGATAATAGAACCCCCCCCCCCCCCCGGTCCCCGGTCCTGTGCCCTCATCTGTCAGCTGCTGCAGGAGGACAGAGGATCCACACACACCTGTTGTCTGAGAGCCTGCACCATTGTGGGCGTCTGCTGCTGTTGCTGCTGCTGCTGCTGCTGCTGCTGCTGTGGGGTGAGGCTGGGCGTTGTCTTAGCGGCGCGCTACACCTCAGGAATGCTCCCCAGGCGATATACACCCAGAGCTCCATAAGCCTTTCTCTCTCTCTCTCTCTCTCTCTCTCTCTCTCTCTCTCTCTCTCTCTCTCTCTCTCTCTCTCTCTGTGTCTCTCTGTCCCAGGAGAGGTGTGTGTGTGTGTGTGTGTGTGTGTGTGTGTGTGTGACGGTAGGCTACGAAGTGCAGCAAGGACCAGCAGGAGGGCTATAGAGGGTGGGATATAGGCTGGGGGGGGGGGGGGGGGGGGGGTTAGGGGGGTTTGGAGTGGGGGGGGGGAGGTCAGGGTCCTCAGTATCCCAATGTGTCCTCTCCATAAGGGTGGGATAGGAGGAAGATGGGGGGGGGTTGAGGAGGGAGAGGGGGGGGGCGGGGGGGGGGGGGGGGTCCCCCAGTGTCCTCTTCATAAGCGGTGCTCTCTCCGGGGGCTGTCCAGAGAGACCGCTGTCCTAAATCACCGGCCCCAGGGGTAAGGACCACCCCCCCTCCCCTCCCCGCCCCCCCCCCTGCCTCTCACCCCCCCCCCCCCCCCCACCACCCCACCCCACCCCTCCCTTTGTGAGGAGATGGCCCTGCAAGCTGGACTGCCAGCTGCTGCTCCCATAGCGTTACGGAGCTCCTCCATGACAATGCTCTCTCTCTCTCTCTCTCTCTGACCAGGGCCGAGGGGGCCTGAGGGCCGGGGTTGGGGCAGGGGCAAGAGGGGCAGAGGGGCAGAGGGGCCAGAGGGGCTATAGAGCCACGGGGCTCGAGAGGGCCACTAAAGGAGACCATTAAATAAGAGTTGTGAGGACGTGCGATGTGGGAAGCGATGGGGCCAGGCCGACGCCACATGTTCTCAGGCCAGGCGTTGATGATGACAGAGTTGGAGAGGGGTTACCGTGGGGATGGCCGGATCGTTTTTTTATATGGCCGCTGATCGTTGATCGCTTTTTTGGGGTCTTTCCGGGGGGCTCTGCGGAGGAGCGGGTTAGAATGACGGGTTATTGCCGCATTATGAGGTCACAAAGGTGCTAGATGATGGAGACCGTGGAGTCCACAGAGGGTCTGCGTGTCGTTCTAGAACGCGTCCCCGTTCTAGTGTTCTGGTTCTGTTCTAGTGTTCTGGTTCTATTCTAGTGTTCTGAGAATTCTGTGATGAGTCATACTGGAAATATATGAAAACTAGAGCTTGAGATTTTCTATGGGCTTTATTAACATTAGGCTTGTTATGTTACATTGAGTCATACCTGCATATATCTAGTAGTAGTAGTACTACCTATCTTCTGCCATCTGATTGAAGACCCATCTCTTTAGGCTACATCTTAACTGTCGCTCCTAAAGACCTCTTCATCCCCACTACCTCCCCCACTACCTCCTACAGTTTCCCTAAATAAATTAAAGACAAAAAGAAAACTTCATTCTTCTAACAGTGTGACCGCCAACGGCCCCTGGTCCTAGCATAGATGTATTTTTCTTATGATGACTAATGGATAGATGATTCACTTACTTAGACACGTTTAGTTTTTGTAAGTTGCTTTGGATAAAGGCGTCTGCTAAAAGCCAAAAATGTCAAATGTAAATTGAGAAGGGAAACAATAAAAATCCACCACATGTCAAGTCATCATTACAACACTAAAAAAGGCGCATCACAAGAGAAAACTATCTTTATGAGTTTATAGTCCAATTTGTGTTACTATAGAAGAATCAACAATCTTCACACTGACCTGCAACATCTGAGACTAACAGCTGGTGATGAACCCATAGAAAGCACTTTGAGTGAGTTCTATCCACTGAAATCAAACATTGTCGGCCTTTTGTTTTGATAAACATTAACCGAATTCAGACAAGGCTTAAATAGGCTACAAGTATCTCAGATTTCATACTCATACTTAAAATAAGCATTCAGACATTTCAGTGGTCTGATTTTCACCTCTCACACACATACACACACACACACACTCACACACACACACACACACACTCTCTCTCACACACACACACACACACACACACACACACAAACACACACACACACACACACACACACACACATACGTATATCAATAGTAGGGTTATTTTCCCATCCATAGTAGCAGATCAGGGCGTCTCCTGGTCCATTGTGAGTCTCTAATGATGATTCTAATGAAGCCTTGTCCCCTCTGATAAGAAACAGCACAGCCCTCATTAAAGAACCTGGGGGAGGTTCTCATGGCTCTACACACACACACACACACACACACACACACACACACACACACACACACACTGAGACATACACACACACATGCATACCCACTGGGACACACATACTGAAACACACACATGCATACGCACACACGCGCATATGTATATGCACACACAGAAACTGAGACACACACACACACACACACCAAACGTGGACAGCAGGCGCGGGAGGCCAGACAACCCCGGTGGCACACGCCTGTTGACCGAGCCACAAAGCAAAAGCGTGTGACCACACTCACCCCCTCCCTCCCTCCCCCCCCTCCCTCCCTCCCCCCCTCTCTCCCTCACCTCACCCCCTAACCCCACTCACCCCCTCACATACTCACCCCCATCCCTCCCTCCCTCACCCCACTCACCAACACACACACACACACACACCCCTAACCCCACTCACCATCCCTAACCCCTACCCCCTCCTCCCCTAACCCCCTCACCCCACCCCCCCCCCTAACCCCCCTTCACCACCCCTAACCCCTACCCCCGCCAGCACCATTGTTGCCCCTTGGGTCCCACAGACAACTCCACCCCCCCCCACCCCACCCCACCCCACCGCCCAAGACATACGCAAGCACACACACACACTTTTTTTCATTCACACATACGCATACACACACACACACACACACACACACACACCAAACAAACCATCCTCCCTTTCCCTTTACAATCAATTTTACCAATCAGCTGATCCCTCTCTCTCACACCAGGACTATTAAGACGTGCCCCCCCCTCCTCCCCCCGCCCCCCCCTCCCCCCCAGGTCCACTGGGGAGCCCCATCAGCTGCTTAGGTGGAAATCCATCATTGTGCGTAAAAAAGGTCCTCTCCCGCATATTGCACAGTCATTACCATACACACGGACGGGTGTGTGTGTGTGTATGTGTGTGTGTATGGTGATGGGGGTGTGTGTGGGGGGGTTCAGGGTGGGGCTCTAATACACTAATTCATATGCAGACAGTATTTCTTGGAGGAGGGCGGGAGGGGGGGGGGGGGGTCTGGGCGGGCGGGCGGGTGGGGTCGGGATAGGGATAGCTGGTGATAGGGAGGGATGGGGTGGGTTGGTGGAAGGTTGATGGTTGATGGTGTGTGTGTGTATGGTTGGGAGGGGTGGGGGTGGGGGGGGTCCATTGAGGCGGGAGGTGGGGGGGGGTGGGGGGGTGGGGGGGTTACGGCTGCCGAGGTCAGGGCTGTCCTGGGAAAGTTGGGTTCTCCATTTAAATCAGCACATGTTGGGGCCTTCTGGTGCCTGTGTCAATGCACACACTGACAGATGGGCCGGACCCACTACTATAGACTCACACAGCACTGGTCCCTGAGGGAGGGATGGAGGGAGAGAGGGAGGGAGGGGAGGGGAGGGAGGGAGGAAAGGAGGGCCGATGGAGAATGAGGAATGGAGGGAGGAAGAGAGAGCGGAGGGAGAGGAGGAGGAGTGAGGGTGGGAGGGAGGGAGATGGAGAATGAGGAATGGAGGGAGAGGAGGGAGGAAGAGAGAGATGTGGGGGAGTCATTGCTCAGCTGATCCCATGAAAAGAGAGAGAGGGGGGGAGATGGAGAGAGGGAGGGAGAGAGAGAGGGGTGGGGGGGGGTGAGAAGGCATCGCTCAGCTGATCCCATCAAAAAGGAAGGAGGGAGAGGGAAGGGGAAGGGGAGGGTGGGGGTGGGCTGGGGGGGCGGGGGGGGGGGATTCCCTTAATCCCAATCCTCTAGAATTGAGTAAATATATTTGCCAACTCGGCAAGGCGTAAAGGGAGTCCTGAGAATTATGATTAGGTCTCTGTCAGCTGCTGGCTGGGCTTCAGCGGATTGTTTACCCTGGCGGAGAATAGTGCCTTTGTATGGTGTGTGTGTGTGTGTGTGTTCACAAGGTAGGGGTTTATACACACACACACATATACACCCCCCAATACACACATACACACACCGACATAAATACACATACACGCTGAGATACATACACATACGTACACACACCGTCACACACACCAACACACACACACACACATGCTGACACACACACACACACACACAACAACAGTGTTTTCCTGACACTTCTTTAATCCTGTTAGGACGTTAAGTCGCTGCAGGGTTTTATTCTACTTTCATCATTTACACATTTCTTGTATTTCTTTCCTCAATAAATCTATAGTTTTTTCTACTTGACTTCTGAGCTGGATGTCCTATATGAAAGCACCGGCTCTTTTCTTGTTCATCCACATGGCCCCCCCCCCCCCAATGTACATCTAACCGCGTCTTCGAGGCTGGTGGAGGTAGACATCGCAGGACGGGCTCATTGTCATGTATGGAATGAAATGAGGAATGATATCAATGGTAAACGTGTGTTTGGTTAGATTAGATTGGATTCAACTGAATTGTCATTGCAGAGTACAAGTACTAGACAACGAAATGCAGTACCATTGATACCATTCTTCACTCCATTCCGTGCATTACAATGTAAGATATCATTCCTTATTCATTTCCACGAATGACAATGTTTCATACATACATTCCTCATTCCATTCCCTGCATTACGACGAGCCTGTCCTCCGACGTCGACCTCCACCAGCCTCCCCTGGGTATGACTATGAAGTTTTCAAGGCTTTTTGACCCTCTACAACAAAGGTTGAAAAAAGGTTCCGAAAGGATTCTTTTCATTTCCCATTTTGGTGCCATGTCTTCTAGAACCCTTTTGGGTTCCATGTATAGAACCCTTTTTGGCTTCCATTTAGAACCCTGGGTGGAAAGGGTTCAGCATCGAACTCAAAAGGGTTCCCTGGCCTAAAGAACCTTTCTTTGGTGCTTTCTAGAACCTTCTGCACAGAGTCTAAGGTTGGCATGCTTGTAGCAGCCTATCAGCTGAAGGCCTGGACAGCTTGATTGGGGAGGATTAGCATTGAGGAGATGGAGTGAATGGCCGTGGATGGGGCTACGTTATGATATCTCTACCATTTAGAATGCATGACCAACGCATAGCTTCATTCCACGTCAAGGGGAGGCTGACGGAGGTGGAAATCAGAGGACTGTGTTGTATCGCATGGAATGGGATGAGGAATGTGTGTTTGATACCATCCCCCATTCCCTTCCATGCCATTCTATGAGGGAGCTGTGACATCACAATGGTATAATTTGGTGCTCTACCCATAGAGATAGAACAGTGGAGGGGCTATGACATCACAATGACGTATTTGGTGCTCTACCCATAGAGATAGAACAGTCGAAAGGCTATGACATCATAATGACGTATTTGGTGCTCTACCCATAGATATAGAACAGTCGAAAGGCTATGACATCATAATGTGTGGTACTGTCATGGCAAATAGTGTCCTGCTGCCAAATAGTGTCCGGGTGATGTAATCAAGTCTTTCCAACGCTGTTGCTATGCCGACACACATTCCAGACTGCTGATGCTTGCATTCCGGACATTACCTTCCAGTACCAATGGTCCAGTTCCAAGCCGGCTATAATAGTTAGTGTATAGTCCACACTCTACACTGTATAAATGATTCTCCTTCCATCCCTCCATCTCTTCCATACCTCTATATCTCCCACCCCTCCATCTCTCCCACCCCTCCATCTCTCCCACCCCTCCATCTCTCCCACCCCTCCATCTCTTTCATCCCTCCATCTCTCCCACCCCTCCATTTCTTCCATCCCTCCCTTATTTGTACAAATGTACTTATTGTAAGTGGACAAAGGCGTCTTCTAAATGACTAAAGTGTAAAAAATAAATAATAATAATAATAATAACTGTTGTCCAGGGTCACATTTCCTCAGACTGTTATACTGTCGAGGCCAGTGAATTAGACTTTCCTGTATCAGACTTCAGCTGTGCAGTGAATCTAGATGAACTGCTATCCTCTGATAGAATGGCCATGATGTGATTCTATTGATAGCTTACTCAGAGTCCTTATTGATATAACAAAATGTGTAAATTAGAATAATGGTCTGAATATGTTTCCCATATTTACACATTTTATTCAAAATAACAAAGTGGATGGATCACATTATTTACTACAGGGGATAAGAGTCTCCAATGAGCTTAGTCGTTTTCACTCTGAAAGCCCCGGAGCACACGCACCTCATACGGCGCCCTGTAAGCCTCTTAGGACCGTGAACAGCAGATGCGCCAAGGAGAATGCCAATCAGGGACCCATGCGGCGCGGCGCGGAGACACTTTAACGACCCGCCCTTGCTGTACGCTACGCGTTTATAGTCCGGTTATCGCTCACACTGAAACACTATGAATTATTGGCATTTGGTGACTGGAACGGACAGCTAGGTGCGCACAGGACAGGATCACACCTGGACAGACGCGGGACAGTGACCGTATGGCTGCCGAGATGGGGAGAGCAACGCGGCCACACTGGCATCCGTGAACTCCGGTGTCTTCAACGTTGCGTTATTCGGAGGAGGCGCAATGCTACCACGAGATATGGGGGTGCACAGAACACGCCGGGTGTCGGACGTTGTTCCCCCGGTGCCACCCAGGAGGATAAAGGTCCGGGACATCGCCCAGAGTTCAAAGCGCCGACGGTCCGGACCCACACCTGAGCGCCAGGTGAGGTGCGTCCTGGCGGGGGATGGAGCGGTGGGCAAGACCAGCCTGGCTGTCAGCTACACCACTAACGGATACCCGGCGGAGCACATCCCCACTGCCTTTGACAACTTTGCAGGTATGAAATTCAATAATTCAATCTATTTAATCCAGTATATTTTAACCCACATCTTCTGAACAGAATAATCTTAAGGAGAGTAAGGGCACTCCATTACTACCTGACACTTCAGACTTCCTTTACACGGGAAATGGAATCTATAAAGGATACAGTTTGTGAGGGATTCAAATAACAGTAAAAAATGTGACGACCAACCCCGTCCTCCCATATCCATACAGTTGGCTGGTACTGTACCCGGATTACGCGCATGTTTTACGCACAACTAAATTGGCTAAAATATTGTTTAAGTTGTATTTCTCCTTGTTTGCTTTCGGTTCTCGTGCTCTTGACTTGAAGTCAGTGTTGTTGGGCTATTATTGATTTTATTTTATGGTAGGTTATGGTACCGCGCACGGCATAGTAATGCAGATAGAGGCGTCGACACGCTTTAGTGTCCTCTGGGAGACATTACTGACATTGATCTCTAAACGCTGTCATCGTGATCAATAATCAGTAACCTATCTTTTCTCACTTACCTCCGCTCCAGCAAAGGTCGTGGTTGATGGAAAACCTGTAAGACTTCACCTCTGTGACACGGCTGGCCAGGTCGGTAACAGTCAATTGTCTTTTTCGAATACTAAACAAGGCTTTTTTTGTGTGTGTATAGTCTACACTGTATAAATGATTCTCCTTCCATCCCTCCATCCCTCCATCTCCTTCATCCCTCCATCTCTCCCACCCCTCCATCTAAACTACTATTTATTTAACTATGAGTTCATCTTTGTGTGTTTAGCAAGGGTACAGTCAGGCTGGAAGATGTTCAATCCTACTGTATATAAGGTTTTCAGGTGTCTATTAGGTCTATCTTCATTTTATTTTGTGTGTTATTTTGTATTAAAAAAAATGTGTGGTCTGAGCTGCATGCTGTAACGCTTGAATTTCCCCCCAGGGATCAATAAAGAAAATAACCTATCTATCTATCTATCTATCCATCTATCTAAGACATGTGTACAATATTATTTTCTCCACATGTTCGGCTCAAAATGATAGAATTTGGAGGATGGAACCATGAATGTAAGAGATTATTGGTGCCAAATATCTTGTGTTTATAGTGTAGCTTCATTGATTCCAAATAGACTCCCAGTCTCACACACACACAGACACACAGACACACACACACACACACACACACACACACACACACACACACACACACACACGCAACATTATCATCCGACAGGTTCCCTATTTCAAGTTGTTATGTTTTGGTTTAGTTTTAGTTCTCAGAATAGATAGATGTTCCGACGAAGGACCAAATTGTCATAGTGACTTGTATGTTTATGATTCCAGACTCTGCATCCTGTGCCTTGGTCGCCCCCTGTAGGATCTGTCCTGTATACCCCTCTCTCTCTCTCTCTCTCTCTCTCTCTCTCTCTCTCTCTCACCCCCTTGAATAATCCTCCTATGCCTCTTTGATCCTAAGACCTCTATCGCCCCCTGCAGGCTGGTTCTGTAAATGCCCCCTCTGTCTCTCTGTGTTCTATTGCCCCCTTTTGGTTGACTGTCACAGACTCTGTGACCCCAAACTCTGGCCCAATTCCAAATCAGCCCCCCCTCCCCTCCCCTCCCATCCCCCCCGGGCACTTGTGTAGATCTGAGAGAGTTGGATAGGTTCTAGCAATATGTCCTCAATGACAACAAGTAAACAAACAACGGTTGTTGTTGTTGTTGTTTTTAATTGGCTATCCCTAACCTTTGACCCCCTTCTCCTCCGGTCCCGTTCAGGAGGAGCTGGGCCGCCTGCGTCCACTGTGCTACCGCAGCGCGGACGTGTTCCTGCTCTGCTACAGCGTGGTCCGCCCCTCCTCCTTCCGCAACGCCGCCGACCGCTGGGCGCCCGAGATCCGCCGCCTCTGTCCCGGCGCCCCTGTGGTCCTGGTCGGCACGCAGTTGGACCTCCGAGAAGACGTGCAGGTGAGATACGATAAGATTCAAGATTATTTTGTTGTCATCGAACAGAGCCCCTAACCCTGAGTACCGAGAGACAACGAAATGTAGTTGGTGCACATGTCCCCCCCCCCCCCCCCCCCCCAGGGAGAACAGAGCTCTGGGCTCTGGGGCACAGGGTCGGCCATCTTCACAGGGTCAGCCATCTTCACAGGGTCGGCCATCTTCACAGGGTCGGCCATCTTCACAGGGTGTGCCATCTTCACAGGGTCGGCCATCTTCACAGGGTCAGCCATCTTCACAGGGTCGGCCATCTTCACAGGGTGTGCCATCTTCACAGGGTGTGCCATCTTCACAGGGTCGGCCATCTTCACAGGGTCAGCCATCTTCACAGGGTCAGCCATCTTCACAGGGTCCGCTATCTTCACAGGGTCAGCCATCTTCATAGGGTCAGCCATCTTCACAGGGTCCGCTATCTTCACAGGGTCAGGGTCAGCCATCTTCACAAAGTCAGCCATCTTCGGCGACCCTGCAGTAATAAGGGGTTAAGGGCCTTGCTCAAGGGCACAACAGCAGTGGTGGTCCAGCTCCCTCCTGGGGTGGAGATTGAACCAGCGGCATACCGATTGCTGGCCCAGCCTCTCTAACCTCTAAACTACCTGCCGCTCTAACCTCTAGGCTACCTGCCTCTCTAACCTTAGCTGCCTCTCTAACCTCTAGGCTACCTGCCTCTCTAACCTTAGCTGCCTCTCTAACCTCTAGACTACCTGCCTCTCTAACCTCTGGACTACCTGCCTCTCTAACCTCTAGACTACCTGCCTCTCTAACCTCTAGGCTACCTGCCTCTCTAACCTCTAGGCTACCTGCCTCTCTAACCTCTAGGCTACCTGCCTCTCTAACCTCTAGGCTACCTGCCTCTCTAACCTCTAGACTACCTGCCTCTCTAACCTCTAGGCTACCCGCCTCTCTAACCTCTAGACTACCTGCCTCTCTAACCTCTAGACTACCTGCCTCTCTAACCTCTAGACTACCTGCCTCTCTAACCTCTAGACTACCTGCCTCTCTAACCTCTAGGCTACCTGCCTCTCTAACCTCTAGGCTACTTGCCTCTCTAACCTCTAGGCGACCTGCCTCTCTAACCTCTAGGCTACCTGCCTCTCTAACCTCTAGGCTACCTGCCTCTCTAACCTCTAGGCTACTTGCCTCTCTAACCTCTAGACTACCTGCCTCTCTAACCTCTAGGCTACCTGCCTCTCTAACCTCTAGGCTACCTGCCTCTCTAACCTCTAGACTACCTGCCTCTCTAACCTCTAGGCTACCTGCCTCTCTAACCTCTAGGCTACCTGCCTCTCTAACCTCTAGGCTACCTGCCTCTCTAACATCTAGACTACCTGCCTCTCTAACCTCTAGGCTACCTGCCTCTCTTACCTCTAGGCTACCTGCCTCTCTAACCTCTAGGCTACCTGCCTCTCTAACCTCTAGGCTACCTGCCGCCCCCCCCCCCCCCCCCCAGGTCCTGATCCAGTTGGCCCAGACCCAGGAGCGACCCGTCGGTACCGAGGAGGGCCAGCAGCGAGCCCAGGAGGTCGGCGCCGTGGCCTTCGTCGAGTGCTCGGCGCTGACCCAGAAGAACCTGAAGGACGTGTTCGACGCCGCCATCACGGCCAGCTTGCAGGAGCGGGAGAGCGTCAGCGCGGTCCAGCACCGGCCGCAGCCGCAGCAGCAGCAGCAGACCCTGAGGGAGAACACTCCGGATAAGATGAAGAGCGCGGGGGAGGTCTGGTGGAGGAAGATCAGCTGTCTGGTCACAGGAGAGGAGGTCAAGTGAATGGCGGTGAATGCGGGCTACACCACGCTATCCAGAACTAGCATAGTACTTCCCGTTTAGGACGCATGGCGGTCGATACATGGATTCATTACAAGTCATAGGAGGCTAGTGGAGGTAGGAATCGGAGGACGGGCTCATTGTAATGCGTGGAACGGAATGGGGAATGGTGTCAAATATGTGTGTTTCATTCAACTCTATGCGTTACAATGAACCCGTCTTCTGATTTCTACCTCCACCAGCCTCCACTGGACTGTATAAAACAGAGCACTACAAAAGGATAGTTGTTGTTGGAAACTAAATGAACTTTTATTACATATTCTAGCCAATGTGATATTTTATTAACTTATTGTACAATATTTATTTTTGTCATTTTTATATTCTATACAACTATAATCCATGCAGGAGTTATATAATATATAGTATATAGTTAACCAGGTTCTAGTGTTTAAAAGCCCTGATAAGGGTCAAATAGATGGATGTCTTCATTAGTCAAACACCTGGGAGGGACAGTGGAATGACTTAAACGATTTTAACGATGACCTCGCTGTGGACCTCACCCCCATCAGAGGTCAAAGGTCACCAGTTAAGTATGTTGTTGGGGATTATTGAAAGATCAGTCAGTAGAACTCCAAAACAATAACACTTACTTCCTGTACTTAAACATCAGCCATTTTGACAATAAAAGTATTTTTTTTTCTCCAACGTCCATTTTCTCTTTTTCAAATGTTTGTCACTGTTCAAAGAGCTGGAAACACTCTCTGTGCCAAGATGTGAACATCACAAGACATCTACATCAAACCCAGCCTGAGGAAAGCTTTGCTGTCAAATTGCCAGTAATCTTTCTCTAATCTGAAGATCAGTTGCCCCCCCCCCCCCGCCCCCCCACAACCCTGATCCCTCACCAGACGGCACGCGACCGACCTTCAACGTTGGAAGGTATGTCAGTTGTTGTTTCAACATTGAAAAAACATTGAAACAACGTTTAATGGGAAATTTCTTTTAAAAAGCAGACCAAAATTCAAACAGTGATTCAACCTTGCTCGACGACGTTGATTCTCCCGTGAATAAACGTTCAAATGCCGACAGGGGCTGATAGAGCCCCACAGGCGTCGGAGGGTAAACCTCCGCTAATTGCTGATCAGTTTTGCCTTTTCACTCCCAGGGCTTTAGGAGAGGGTGTGAGGGAGGCTAAGCTAAGTCTAGATCACTGCTTAGGGTGCCCCTAAGGGGGCCATACACAGCCCTCTAATAGGACAAGACAGGACCACCTGCTCAGGATTAGAGGGGCAGATGGCGCCTGGTTCAGGCCCTGAATGCCATCACACCTTAACCCAGATCCAACCTCAAACAAGGGCCCAGCCTACCTTGGTCCCGCTCTGTCACTCTAGCAATCAATTTGGTTGTTAAGTCTGACGTCACGTGTCCGGGTCCGGGTCCAAATATAAACTTCCCCGCACCAGAGTACCAGTGTACTAAAGCGGTAGAATAACAGTTCAATCGTTTTTTAGACTCGGATCTATTCATACAACAAGGGACACAGCACTTTCCCGTTTTTCCCATATTGTCAGCGTCTTTGAGCCTCGGAAAAGCGCTATATAAATATAATGAATTATTATTATTACTGAGGCATTTCGAAGAGAGCGCCTCAGCCAACTTTGGACCCGGAAACACGTCACGACTTAACAACCGAATAGGGGGATAGCGTAGTCAGTATTCTAGAGTGTAGGCAGTATTCTAGAGTGTAGTCAGTATTCTAGAGTGTAGTCAGTATGTAGCCAGTATTCTAGAGTGTAGTCAGTATGTAGCCAGTATTCTAGAGTGTAGGCAGTATTCTAGAGTGTAGTCAGTATTCTAGAGTCTAGGCAGTATTCTAGAGTGTAGGCAGTGTTCTAGAGTGTAGGCAGTATTCTAGAGTGTAGCCAGTATTCTAGAGTGTAGGCAGTGTTCTAGAGTGTAGTCAGTATTCTAGAGTGTAGGCAGTATTCTAGAGTGTAGTCAGTATTCTAGAGTGTAGGCAATGTTCTAGAGTGTAGTCAGTATTCTAGAGTGTAGTCAGTATTCTAGAGTGTAGGCAATGTTCTAGAGTGTAGGCAGTATTCTAGAGTGTAGTCAGTATTCTAGAGTGTAGTCAGTATTCTAGAGTGTAGGCAGTGTTCTAGAGTGTAGGCAGTATTCTAGAGTGTAGGCAGTATTCTAGAGTGTAGGCAGTATTCTAGAGTGTAGTCAAGTGTTCTAGAGTGTAGTCAGTATTCTAGAGTGTAGTCAGTATTCTAGAGTGTAGTCAAGTGTTCTAGAGTGTAGTCAGTATTCTAGAGTGTAGTCAAGTGTTCTAGAGTGTAGTCAGTGTTCTAAAGTGTAGGCAGTATTCTAGAGTGTAGTCAGTATTCTAGAGTGTAGTCAGTATTCTAGAGTGTAGGCAGTGTTCTAGAGTGTAGGCAGTGTTCTAGAGTGTAGGCAGTATTCTAGATTGTAGTCAGTATTCTAGAGTGTAGGCAGTATTCTAGTGTGTAGTCAGTATTCTAGAGTGTAGTCAGTATTCTAGAGTGTAGGCAGTGTTCTAGAGTGTAGTCAGTATTCTAGAGTGTAGGCAATGTTCTAGAGTGTAGTCAGTGTTCTAGAGTGTAGGCAGTGTTCTAGAGTGTAGGCAGTGTTCTAGAGTGTAGTCAGTATTCTAGAGTGTAGTCAGTAGTATTCTAGAGTGTAGTCAGTAGTATTCTAGAGTGTAGTCAGTATTCTAGAGTGTAGTCAGTAGTATTCTAGAGTGTAGTCAGTATTCTAGAGTGTAGGCAGTATTCTAGAGTGTAGTCAGTATTCTAGAGTGTAGTCAGTATTCTAGAGTGTAGTCAGTGTTCTAGAGTGTAGTCAGTGTTCTAGAGTGTAGTCAGTATTCTAGAGTGTAGTCAGTGTTCTAGAGTGTAGTCAGTATTCTAGAGTTTAGTCAGTATTCTAGAGTGTAGGCAGTATTCTAGAGTGTAGTCAGTATTCTAGAGTGTAGTCAGTATTCTAGAGTGTAGGCAGTATTCTAGAGTGTAGTCAGTGTTCTAGAGTGTAGTCAGTATTCTAGAGTGTAGTCAGTGTTCTAGAGTGTAGGCAGTGTTCTAGAGTGTAGTCAGTATTCTAGAGTGTAGCTCACTTTTAGAGAAATAATAACATCTTCTGTATTCGATTTTTCAATGTGCCTACAGGAGGCTGGAGGAGGTAGACATCGGAGGACGGGCTCATCGTAATGCACGGAACGGACTCAGGAGTGGCATCTTGTAAGGCATGCAATTACAAACCCCCGTGTTTTCTTACCATTACCTCATTCCGTTCTATGCAAACACAATGTGCCCGTCCTCCGATTTCTACCTCCGCCAGCCTCTATGGACTGCCAGTACCGTGGGTCAGGAGGGGGAAGGTGCAATGAGCTCACAGTCCTTTTTTTTGTAATCAATTATTTATTGCAAAACAGTACACATGAAAAACTCACATTATTACACCAAACAAAATAAGTGTCTGTCCTGATTTTTTATTTTATTTTTCTTATCTTACCCCCCCCCCCCCATGGCGATAACATCCTGAGCTCACACTCCTGACCTTAATTCCACCACAGAGAGCTATTAGACAGCTTTGGAGGAAGTTGGCAAGCAGGTGTGTATCATTCCTGACAGCTGGCTAGTCAAAGGTAATCCAGCCTGCAGGTTTCAGGTAGTGGATGAGGTGAGACACCCCCATATACAAGACTCACTGGAAAAGCCCTATTCAAAATGCACATCCAGTATTCACAATGCAATCTGTATAAGTGAATCTATTGCATACATATCATTCTCAGGATGAAATGCAGCAGCCTAATAATAATAATAATAATAATAATAATAATAACTTGTATTTGTGTAGCACCTTTTATAAAACCCAAGGACGCTTTACAATTCTGAGGAAATGGTCAGACAGACAAAACAGAAACAAACAAAGCCTACAAAATCCATTAAGAGCTCTGTGTATTCATTGCAGCCACACCAGGGGACGCTGGTGGAGGTAGAAATCGGAGGAACTGGGCTGCATGGAACGGAATGATGATGTTCTATGCATTACAATGAGCCCGTCCTCCGATTTCTACCTCCACCAGCCTCCACTGAACCGCACAGAAAACATTAAATCTATTGGCACATGTTGACAGAGTTTTTGCCCAAAGAGAACTCTGCTGTCTTCTCCTGTTGTGATGTACTCTCACCACTAGAGGTCGCTGTAGCTCTGCTTTAGTATAGAATCTAAGGTTGTCGTGGCTTGGGGTGGTCCAGTGGTCTAGCACCATGGTCTACAGTGCACACATATGCCCTTGTCGGTATGGGTTTGAATCCAGGCCCATGCCCTCTCTCCCTTCTTCTCCTTACTTTCCTGTCTGTCTTCACTATATCTGTCCAATAAAGTGAAAAATGAGTGGGACTGCCACACTCAGAAAAAATATGGTAATATTAAATAGAACCTTAAGGTTGTCAACATAGAAAATAAGTTAATATTCTATTCAATATTCTAACCATGATGTTCTTCATCTTATGGAGGTAGTGATTTATTTCTTCTAATTGTCTACAGCCCTCAGTCCCAAGTTGGCGTTGGTCCTTGTCAATTCACCAAACTGAAATTCAACTCATGAATTAAAAATGACCCATTGTTTTCTATGCAGATGTTTCTCTTTTGATTAAATGAATGTAAGCTCACTGCTTGTGTTGAGGGGAGTGAATTGGAATAGTACTGGAGCCCAGATGCAGCAGATGGCAGGAACACTGTTACATGTTTAAGATAAAGGTGCCGCCTCTGCCTAGAAGCAACAGGCTGTTTCAAGGCTACAGTCTCTCTCTCTCTCTCTCTCTCTCTCTCTCTCTCTCTCTCTCTCTCTCTCTCTCTCCTCTCTCTCTCTCTCTCTCTCTCTCTCTCTCTCTCTCTCTCTCTCTTTCTCTCTCTCTCTCTCTCTCTCTCTCCCTCTCTCTCTCTCTCTCTCTCTCTCTCTCTCTCTCTCCCTCTCTCTTTCTCTCAACAGGGGCTATTTCTGTCCTTCCCTCTTAACAGCCTCATTATCACTCTGAGCGTTAGAGAACAAGTTCTAGACAACTCTCTCTCCCTCGTCCCTCCCTTCCCTCTCTCTCTCTCTATCCCCCCTCTCTATCTCCCTGTGTGTCTCTGTGTCTCTCTCTCTCTCTATTCCCCTCTCTGTCTCTCTCTCTCTACCCCCCCTCCTCTGTCTCTCTCTTTCTATCCCCCCCTCTCTGTCCCTCCCTCCTCCGTCTCTGTGTCTGTGTGTGTCTCTCTCTCTCTTTCCCCCCCTCTGTCTCTCCCTCCTGTCTCTCCCTCCTGTCTCTGTGTCTCTCTCTCTCTCTACCCCCCCTCTCTGTCCTCCCTTCTCTGTCTCTGTGTCTCTCTCTCTACCCTCCCCCCTGTCTCTCTCTCTATATATATATATATCCCCCCCCTCTGTCTCTGTGTCTCTCTCTATATCCCCCCCTCTGTCTCTCCCTCATCTGTCTGTCTGTCTCTCTCTCTACCCTCCCCCGTCTCTCTCTCTATATCCCCCCCCTTTCTGTCCCTCCCTCCTCTGTCTCTGTGTGTCTCTCTCTCTCTCTACCCTCCCCCTGTCTCTCTCTCTATATATATATATCCCCCCCTCTGTCTCTGTGTCTCTCTCTCTACCCCCCCCCTCTCTGTCTCTCCCTCCTCTGTCTGTCTGTCTCTCTCTCTACCCTCCCCCCCCTCTGTCTCTCCCTCCTCTGTCTGTGTCTCTCTCTCTACCCTCCCCCCCGTCTCTCTCTCTCTCTCTATCCCCCCCCCTCTCTGTCCCTCCCTCCTCTGTCTCTGTGTGTCTCTCTCTCTACCCCCCCCCGCCTCTCTGTCTCTCCCTCCTCTGTCTGTGTGTGTCTCTCTCGGCCTTGTTTGAATACTCAAATGCATCCCTCCTCCCTTCCTTCCCTCCCATGAAAGCGATGCAGTGATAATGAGCTCGCCTTGACCCGTCCGCTCACATCAGATCACGTTAGCTCAAGGACCACCGACCTTCCAGGAAAGATGGATGAGGAGAGGATGCGTTATTAAAGGGATCTATTTTCTGCCCTCCCACAGCCTCCACCTCAGAGTCACTACCACTGCATGTATGGACACTGGCTGGCTGACTGTTGTGTTGACACAGTAGTTCCCCCTCCCCTTTTAACCCCCTGCTCCAACCAACCAAGCTATTTTACGGTGCCCCCACCACTCACCCATTCCCCCACTCCCTCTCCTTGACCCCCCCCCTCCCCCCCCTTCTAACAAGCTTCTCTCGGCCAGTTTCAGTCACTTAAGAGGTTCTCTCTCTTCTGCTGGTCAAAGCCACACATGTGGAGGGTTATATTTAAACCCCAAAGTCCACCCACCTCAGTCCTCCTCCTCCTCCTCCACACACCCACCCCATCTTCACCTCCTTCACCAGCCCTCCCCATCCCCATGTCCTCCCCCTTCTCCTCCAGCCCAGGCTGGTTGTTCCTCAAGGTACCTATTTTGGCCCTGGTGCATTTTCTAAATGCCAGGTGGCTTTTTATAGAAGAGAATGATCTGAGGGTGGAGAAGGGAATTCTCCAGTAAAAAAGCACTTGGGGGGGGGGGACAACATGGCACTGTTGTAGTCCGTCTCCTGTCACTTTGAGAGTAGTGGTGTTACTCCTACTACTAAATGCAAAGGCTATGGGGGAAACGCACTGACATGATTATGTATGAATATACAGACACACTGACACAAAGAAAGATCTGTCTGTCTCTCTCTCACTCACTCACTGACAGAAGCACACACACTCATGCACTCACACACACACACACACACACACACACACACACACACACACACACACACACACACACACACACACACACATTAACACTCCCTGTCAGCTGCCAGCCGGTGCCAGTAGGTGGCCTTTGACAGGTGGTTATTTATAGTGGTGCTTAACAGAGGCCTTCAGGAGATCTGCCAGCTGCCTTTTGTCTGAACCCAGTGACGTAATATGTCACAGAATTCAATCACTATAAAATCTCACTCGAAAATCTCGCCAGGGTCTTGTCACTCGGTCAGAGTGACGGCTTAACACAGAGGGTCTCGTTAGCATTGTGTGTGTGTGTGTGGAATACCTGGTCCGTTCCGTCATTGTGTCACAATGACAGCTTAATACAGAGCGGTGTGAGTACTCTGTGGTCAACACCTCACGTGTTTTTGATTGATACCATTCCTCATTCTGTTCCATGCATCACCATGAGCCGGTCCTACGATATCTACCTCCACCAGCCTCCCCCTGCTGCAGTCACCGCCTAAACTGGGCTGTGTCACAGAGCTCGCTCACGTCATAGGTGTCGAGGACAGACGGGTATCTAATAATGGGCTTCTAATGTTTCAAGAAAGGTTTAAGTCGCATTTCAGTTGGCTATTTTGTGACCTTACAAAATGACAACACGATGATGTATGGAGTTGTTGACAGGGGAGGGAGAAATCGGACAGGCTCATTGTAAAGCATGGAATGGAAACACAAGATGTATGACATTGTTGTCACTTCTTTACGTGTCTAGAGTATCATATGAACATGTTAAGGTCAGAGCTAGAGAACCCAAACGCAGGACACAGAATCAGGACACAGAGAGAGAGTCAGGACACAGAGAGAGTCAGGACACAGAGAGAGAGTCAGGACACAGAGAGAGTCAGGACACAGAGAGAGTCAGGACACAGAGAGAGTCAGGACACAGAGAGAGAGTCAGGAGACAGAGAGAGTCAGGACACAGAGAGAGTCAGGACACAGAGAGAGAGTCAGGAGACAGAGAGAGAGAGAGTCAGGACACAGAGAGAGAGTCAGGACACAGAGAGAGAGTCAGGACACAGAGAGAGTCAGGACACAGAGAGAGAGTCAGGACACAGAGAGAGTCAGGACACAGAGAGTCAGGAGACAGAGAGAGTCAGGAGACAGAGAGAGTCAGGACACAGAGAGAGAGTCAGGACACAGAGAGAGTCAGGAGACAGAGAGAGTCAGGACACAGAGAGAGTCAGGAGACAGAGAGAGTCAGGAGACAGAGAGAGTCAGGACACAGAGAGAGTCAGGACACAGAGAGAGTCAGGACACAGAGAGAGAGTCAGGAGACAGAGAGAGTCAGGACACAGAGAGAGTCAGGACACAGAGAGAGAGAGTCAGGAGACAGAGAGAGTCAGGAGACAGAGAGAGTCAGGACACAGAGAGAGAGTCAGGAGACAGAGAGAGTCAGGAGACAGAGAGAGTCAGGACACAGAGAGAGAGTCAGGAGACAGAGAGAGTCAGGAGACAGAGAGAGTCAGGACACAGAGAGAGTCAGGACACACAGAGAGTCTGGATACAGAGAGAGTCAGGACACAGAGAGAGTCAGGACACAGAGAGAGAGTCAGGACACAGAGAGAGTCAGGACACAGAGAGAGTCAGGAGACAGAGAGAGAGTCAGGACACAGAGAGAGTCAGGAGACAGAGAGAGTTAGGACACAGAGAGTGTCAGGACACAGAGAGAGAGAGAGTCAGGACACAGAGAGAGAGAGAGTCAGGACACAGAGAGAGAGAGAGTCAGGACACAGAGAGAGAGTCAGGACACAGAGAGAGAGTCAGGACACAGAGAGAGTCAGGAGACAGAGAGAGTCAGGAGACAGAGAGAGTCAGGACACAGAGAGAGAGTCAGGACACAGAGAGAGTCAGGAGACAGAGAGAGTCAGGACACAGAGAGCGTCAGGACATGTGTATAAAAGGAACCAGGTTTTATTGAAGGTACAGGGGAAAGAGGATGGCAAGGAGAATGACAAGCTGTGCAGGGCAGCAGACAGGTGTAGAAGGTGACATGTTTGTAAACCAAGCCCCTATAGGGGGTTCAGGGGGGTCTCCCCCAGACGTTTTTTTTTCTCGTGATTTTAACATGTAAACACAGAATTCTGGTACACTCTGAGAAGAAAATGAAGGGAAAAGACAGCCTTAGTTCAGGCAAAAAAACACATTATACTAATGTACTACAAGGTTCCGAATTGAATTGTGTGTGGGGTCGACCAGCATGTTGTGGCCTTATTCCAAAGCGCTTTACAACGGCCTCTCATTCACCCATTCACACACACATTCACACACCAATGGCGGCAAGCTACCATGCAAGGCGCCGGCCCGCTCACTGGGAGCAATTTGGGGTTCAGTGTCTTGCCCAAGGACACTTCGACATGTGGCCTGCCGGGGCTCGAACTGCCGATCTGCCAACCTTGCGATCATTAGACGGCAGCTCTACCTCCTGAGACACAGCCGCCCCCAGTCACATCTGGTAGAGCATTGTATGTAGAATTGTGCGATTTCACCTATGTCACAATGCAGACACATTGCAAGGTAGATAAGGAATGCAATAAAAAATGTTGTTTCCATAGAGACATTCCAAACAGTTTTAACACATTTTGTATTCGTTCAAATGTTGTTTCCATAGAGACATTCCAAACAGTTTTAACACATTTTGTATTCGTTCAAATAAGGTTCATTGGAGAGATGAACATGGAGGACATGGAGGGATGCCAAGCCTACACAGAGAGACATCTCATGAAGCTGACATACTACGCAACCAAAGATCCTGCTCTCAACATCTCAGGTAAAATAGTTAAATAGAAAATGTCCATTGTGAAATAGACCATCTAGTAAATAGCCTGAATTCACTTTGTTGTAAATTGCTAATATTTTCATCGTTGTGCAGATGTTCTTATGGAGGACACTCGGACCTATCAGACACACACAGTGACCACGCGCCTCACTAACACACAGAACAAGTGTCTGACCATGGCCAACCTGCAGAGTGTGGCCCTCAGCATCCCCCACCTCCACTACCGCCTCACAGCTCATCCCTACAGCCCACCTCTCCTCCACCTGGTAGGCGGACACATAGCCTCTCTGCCCGTAGACTACCGCCCCCACTCCAAACCAACCCCCCAGCAGGACGACAGCTCCAGAACGCTGCCCAGGGACAGAAGATCCTCTCCGGAACATTCCTCTTCTCCTTTGATCATGGAGCCTGTAGCAAAGGACCAGCATCTGGGCTCTCAGGGAGACAGAGGGAGGAGCTGTATCCCAGACTGGCTGCTCTGTGACGGGTCATTTGTGCCAAAACGCCCAAGGGAGGAGTGGACCTCTGTGGCCTATGGAGGCAACGAGTTTAAAAGGGCCTTCTCCCCAGTCCTGTGGACAGACACTACTGCAGTTGATATACTGGGAAGGTGCAACGTCAGCGATTACACAGAGTATGAGCAGTTTGTCCTCTCTGTCGATGTTGACATCCTCTGTGAAGATAACTCAAAGGACTCCAGTTCCGCAAGAAGAAGAAGGAGAGAGAGATCACGCTACCAGGATGTGAGGGGCCACGGAGACGATGGACGACAGAGGCAGCGCAGATCCAGACATATATAGCTTCATTTGGCTTCTTTTCAAGACCTATACCGAACTAGTTCCAAAAACAGGCTAATATTTCATATCCTAATAATAAAGTATCCCTGTTAACAATAACATATGTAAATAGTGCCAATTTCTTATCTCACATACTATACCCACAGTGTTTCTGTTTGTTACAATTTACAATTATCGTTAGTGATTAATAAGGTAATATAAACCCTTCATATGCTTTATTTCCAACGGTGTTTTATTTGTTTCCCCCAGTTTGAGGAGTAAATGAAAAACACAAGGTCATAGAAACTAACATCATAAGCACATGAAGTACAGGCATGTCTTGGCTGAGTAAGAGTCAGGTCAATGTGTTACGGTACATGTGGGAATACGGTACATGTGGGAAAACTAGGGTTAGGGTTAGGTGCTAGGGTGACTTGGTACATGCTGGCATGTCTAACCCTAACCCTAACCTTAACCCTAACCCTAACCCTAACCGTAGCACCCTAGCACCTAACCCTAACCCTAGTTTTCCCACATGTACCGTATTCCCACATGTACCGTAACAAATGCACTGCTTATGTTACTGTAAACAGCATGGCCATCTTCTCTGCAATAAAACAAACTGACAATAAACACCCCTGAATATTTTCTTTATTGTAACATGAGGGAGGAACAAAAGAATATCCATCAACTCCATAAAGTCTTTGAAACAGGCGGACAAAATGCTAAATGATGTAGTTTAATTAACAGTAGACAGAACTGCATTAAGTGCCATCTGATCCCCACAGTAAATGTGTCCAATCACCCCAAACCTCATCTCATTTCTGATTGGACAGTAGTTTAATCGTACAGTTTTTCAATTTGTTCTCAAAGTACCAATGAAAATACCCTGCCGGTTATTCAGCAGGGAAAAGAAACACAGCAGTTTTGGTCGGTTACTCACAATTTCACACTCTTGCATTTGTGCTTCATCTATACAAAATCCCAAACTTGGCGGAGAAGGCACATTTTCATTTTCCATATCATGGAACTGTACTTTGCTAATGTTTTTGAAAAATGTAGATGGCTAGCATTCAAACTCCATCCTTTTATGTCTGAACTTATTTTCTCTTGTTCCTGCCGAATTGATGTTGCTGCACAGCCTTCTGTCTACTGGCCCAAATGTCCCATCATCCCTCCTGAACATCTTTATGGCACTCTGGCTCCTGGACTGCAAAGTCACTGTCTGGATAGGCACAGAATGTAGCAATGGTCATGCTGGTGCTTCTTGGGTCTATGATGTCACCCATTTGAATGAAAACTCGAAGACGACAATATTTACCAAGGGACCATGGATGATGTACAAATCCAATTCCCAAATCACAACACACAAATCTGCTTTTATTACCACAACCGATTTTTCGTTTTCCTTTCTCCATCCATAAATCTCCATATACAACGACATCCCTGGCAGTTGCCATTACTACCATTACCATGGTAACCATTACTACTGCTGTTACCAAGGTAACCATTACTACTGTTACCAAGGTAACCACGGTAACCATTACTAGCGGGGAGGTGAAAATATGTCTGCTCAAGCTACTAGGCTAGCTAGTCTTTACCTTACATAGTTTAACCAACTTAATAAATAAAAACACCACTTTACATATTAATAATCACCAAATAATCCGAAACAGGTATAAATATGGACCATGGAGCCAAACTACATTCACATTTGAAAATGTAATGAAAATATTGGCATAAATCCCACTCGCTTTTTCGATTGCTAGCTAGCATGAAAACGGTTAGCAGAGCTCAAATATATGCCAGTCATAAGGGGTAAGCAATTACAACTTCATAGGGGTAATAAGTACAACATAAACAGGTTTCCTATGTGCCACATTAGCAGCAAAAGAAAGAGGTCTTACCACAAAACCAGTGTCCACCAGTTGTATTTTAGAGCAATGAGAGAGTGGATGAGAAAGCAGGGTTTACTGCAAGGTGATGAGATGACGAACCGCAGGTGTGTAGGCCGAGCAGGTGTGTAGGCCGAGCAGGTGTGTGTAGGCCGAGCAGGTGTGTAGGCCGAGCAGGTGTGTAGGCCGAGCAGGTGTGTGTAGGCCGAGCAGGTGTGTGTAGACCGAGCAGGTGTGTGTAGGCCGAGCAGGTGTGTAGGCCTAGCAGGTGTGTGTAGGCCGTGCAGGTGTGTGTAGGCCGAGCAGGTGTGTGTAGGCCGTGCAGGTGTGTGTAGGCCGAGCAGGTGTGTGTAGGCCGAGCAGGTGTGTGTAGGCCGAGCAGGTGTGTAGGCCGAGCAGGTGTGTGTAGGCCGAGCAGGTGTGTGTAGGCCGAGCAGGTGTGTGTAGGCCGAGCAGGTGTGTGTAGGCCGAGCAGGTGTGTGTAGGCCGAGCAGGTGTGTGTAGGCCGAGCAGGTGTGTGTAGGCCGAGCAGGTGTGTGTAGGCCCGAGCAGGTGGTGATCACGTGACTGGATAGCTGAAGCCTGGGGCCACGCCCATACACACACACACACACACACACACACACACACACACACACACATGCTCGGTAGAAGTGGAGGGCGTGACACAACAATTGAAGATTGTGACATTATGGGTAAATTCGCACTTTGCATGTAGAAACTCAGACCGAATCTCCTTTTCAGTTAATCTGTGTTTGATAAACTGTCCTCGCTTGTCGTTTTGCTCATTTTCATCTCATTATGCGTTTCTGTGCGACACAGACCTGCCAGTTCCAGAAGGGCACACAGAGCCAGGGTGGGGCGCCCTGCTGGGTACCGAGGACAGACGCGTCCTCGCATGTGGCACCGCGCCCACAGCACAATATGTCACATCTCAGGCCTGGATATCAGCCTGCTGCACTAGCTTGAATAACAACCTTTAACACTAGCAGAGCACTAGCCTGGATAACATAGCACTAGACTAGATAACACCGTTATCTACACTAACGCTATCTACGCTACACTAATAACACTAGCAGAGTCAGAAATATAGACAGAGTCCCATTTTTATTGGTTAACCATATGGTGTCTTCCTAGCTCATATCAGAAACATATATTTTCGAGAAGTATATCAACTATTTCGCAATGACAACATCCATAGGAAGAAATCAAACGAAACAACATCAACTATTCAAATATGATTTATTCACAGCAATTCTGAAAAGTGGACAAAAAATATATTTAATTGTGCATGTTTTCAAATACAAATACAGTGATCGAAAAATGTAAACATCTGTTGAAATAAAACACAATCATGATTATATTTATACTAATGTATGATACATATATCACTCTTGGTATAACAATATCATATCTTTTGCAAACTCACACTCGAAAATAACTCAAAGCTTTGTTCACAGAGCGTAAGCGATACCATCTCTATACAAACTGTGTGTGTTCCAAACACCTTATACCATATTTCATCATAGCGTAGTTTCATCATAGTGATTATACAGTATCATGTATGGAATAATGTAGGGATTATTCAAGTCCCATTTCATGTCTTTTAGTCTTTCCTGAGAGATGTTTCTTGGAATTAACATAATTAATTATATAATATTTTGATATACGGTATTATATATATCTAAAGGAATGTTTTTAAAAGGGCAATGAAACATTTGAAACATTTCCCTGACAATTCACTTAATTAATAAGCCCCTGTCAGAACCACAGCTTTACGACCTCTATCATATAAAGTAAAGCCTTGTTTGAACCCGACTGGGGGTTTGTCGACCACTCTGAGGAAAGATGGCTGCTGGGGTCAACAGTCTAATCTTCTTACAGTGATCTCTCTCCTTCCCTCTCTCTCTCTCCCACCCTCCCCCTCTCTCTCTCTCTCCCACCCTCCCCCTCTCTCTCTAACTCTACAACCACAACCACACACACTAAGGCCCTGTTCAGACACTCAACATACATCCTTCCTTCAAGCATTCACTGATCTGACATGATCTTATTGGTGACAGCAATGCAGTCCAAAGCTTGCTTTAACCAATCCAATCACTTGGATTCATCAGTGACTTCTTCAATGAAGGGAACAGGGAAGTGTGCATGTTGTAAGTGTTGGTACCGGGCCTGAGACCTCCCTCCCCCCAGCAGAGAGTCTCATCAGATTGTACACGCATTAGTCAACTAAAGCCACACCCACGTTTATACGTTCGTAAAAACAGCTGGTGTTCTACACGGTTCTCGGTTAGACGTTCTAGAAACATTGCCAAAACGTTCTCCTGGAGAACCATCGCTAAGCTATGAGGTTATACCAAAATGTTGAGAGTGTAAAAAGTGACATTCAAAGAAACATTCTGTGTGAATACTACACAAAATGTGTTGTAAAAAAAGGAGGAAATATGTAAACTTAGCATAATAATTCACAACAACTTACTTTTTAAATATCTTCATCATCAATCAATAAATCCATAATATTAGCCCTCAATTTAAGCACAGAACTTGATACTGACATCACATTTCGGTAGGAATACTCAGCCAATCAAAAAGATCAATCTATGAAAACCTGTTAAAGACATTCAATGGGCGATGAGAGTGGAACATTCTCTAAGAAGCGTATTTGGTGATGCAGCGAATAAATACTTCACCATTTCTTAACCACAATATCAAACCCTGCACACTATCACGGTGCACGTTCATCACAATCAAACCATATCACATCGCAAAGTGTCTGTCAACTACAATACAACAGCAGTGACTCTTCATGATTGTAAAACTTAGAAACACCAAGAACAGTGAAATTAAAAGGTTTAAAAACCAAAATACAGTTGAGATGGGAATGCAATGACAATGGCAAAATGCCTGAATCACATACAATACTTCATGACAGGGGAGGCTGGTGGAGGTAGACATTGGAGGACATTCCATGTATTACAATGAGCCCATCCTCCGATTTCTACCTCGACCAGCCTCCCCTGCATGACTTGCGGTACGAGTACAAATGGTCACTATGTGATATTGTCACCTGATGCGATTAAACCTTCTATTTCATTATGTAAAAATACAATAATCTGAAATGCATTTTTAATTTAGAGGGTCATTTTCGACTCTAGCTTTCTCATGGTGACATGGTGAAGAATGGCTGCAAAAAATACTGTAATATCAAAACCATTAACTGTTTGGTCCTTTCAATCAACCTATCGATCAAAACATAAATATAATCAATAACTACATGCAGCTGCCTTTGTGATAGAACCTGAACAGACAGAATCAGCCATAAAGTGTAAAAAGCCGCCAAAATAGTGTATACAGCAAAATGTCCTGTTAAGAGCATCATGCTGTGAAATACAGTACATTCAAATCATAAACTGTGTAGCTGTTAGCTGTTAGCTGTTAGCCAGTATCATTTAAAAAATGTCAATGTCAAACCTGTCAATGTTTGAAAACATAAGTTAATAACTCATAACTCATGGTCACATGGGCTGCGTTCGTAAATTCGCTCTGGAAATCTGACCAGCACTCATGGAATGCCTCTTGTCCAATCAAATTACTTTATGACGTTGAACCCAGGGTGCACTCCGGCATTCTCAGAGCGAATTTACGAACGCAGCCATGGTCAAGAAGAACTCCTGGCCCGAGTTTGACTATCCTCATAATATCCCATAACTCAATTATTGTCATCCGATCATCGGTAAGGAAACATGGTGTTAAGATTCAAAGATGGCCGACAGGCGGTGGACTACAGCACCCATAATCCTCCTCTTCTCTCTTTACCTCAGCCTGGCAGAGAAGCAGCGCATGTACTCTGTCATCCAGCGGTCGTCCACCACCCTCAGCTCCGACTGCCTGACCTTCTCCAGGTCAGCGGACCGCGCCCTCCTCCGGTCCAGGTTGCAGCCCCGCTTATCAGACTCTCGTCTGGGCTGGACGGTCTGGACGCAGGCGTCGGACGTGCGGCTCTGTAGGGAGAGAGAGGCGGAGAGGAGGAGAGGAGGAGAGGAGGAGAGGAGGAGGGGAGGAGAGGAGGCGGGGAGGAGAGGAGGAGAGGAGGAGAGGAGGAGAGGAGGAGAGGAGGCGGGGAGGAGAGGAGGAGAGGAGGAGAGGAGGAGAGGAGGCGGGGAGGAGAGGAGGCGGGGAGGAGAGGAGGAGAGGAGGCGGGGAGGAGAGGAGGAGAGGAGGAGAGGAGGAGAGAGGGAGAGGAGGTGGGGAGGAGAGGAGGAGAGGAGGAGAGGAGGAGAGGAGGAGAGGCGGGGAGGAGGAGAGGAGGAGAGGAGGAGAGGAGGAGAGGAGGAGAGGCGGGGAGGAGGAGAGGAGGAGAGGAGGAGAGGAGGAGAGGAGGCGGGGAGGAGAGGAGGAGAGGAGGAGAGGAGGAGAGGAGGAGAGGCGGGGAGGAGGAGAGGAGGAGAGGAGGAGAGGAGGGGAGGAGGAGAGGAGGAGAGGAGGAGAGGAGGAGAGGCGGGGAGGAGGAGAGGAGGAGAGGAGGAGAGGAGGCGGGGAGGAGAGGAGGAGAGGAGGAGAGGAGGAGAGGCGGGGAGGAGGAGAGGAGGAGAGGAGGGGAGGAGGAGAGGAGGAGAGGAGGAGAGGAGGAGAGGCGGGGAGGAGGAGAGGAGGAGAGGAGGAGAGGAGGGGAGGAGGAGAGGAGGAGAGGAGGAGAGGAGGAGAGGCGGAGAGGAGGAGAGGAGGAGAGGAGGCGGGGAGGAGAGGAGGAGAGGAGGAGAGGAGGAGAGGAGGAGAGGAGGCGGGGAGGAGAGGAGGAGAGGAGGAGAGGCGGGGAGGAGGAGAGGAGGAGAGGAGGAGAGGAGGAGAGGAGGAGAGGAGGCGGGGAGGAGAGGAGGAGAGGAGGAGAGGAGGAGAGGAGGAGAGGAGGCGGGGAGGAGAGGAGGAGAGGAGGAGAGGAGGAGAGGAGGAGAGGAGGCGGGGAGGAGAGGAGGCGGGGAGGAGAGGAGGAGAGGAGGCGGGGAGGAGAGGAGGAGAGGAGGAGAGGAGGAGAGGAGGTGGGGAGGAGAGGAGGAGAGGAGGAGAGGAGGAGAGGCGGGGAGGAGGAGAGGAGGAGAGGAGGAGAGGAGGAGAGGAGGAGAGGAGGAGAGGCGGGGAGGAGGAGAGGAGGAGAGGAGGAGAGGAGGAGAGGAGGAGAGGAGGCGGGGAGGAGAGGAGGAGAGGAGGAGAGGAGGAGAGGAGGAGAGGCGGGGAGGAGGAGAGGAGGAGAGGAGGAGAGGAGGGGAGGAGGAGAGGAGGAGAGGAGGAGAGGAGGAGAGGCGGGGAGGAGGAGAGGAGGAGAGGAGGAGAGGAGGAGAGGAGGAGAGGAGGCGGGGAGGAGAGGAGGAGAGGAGGAGAGGAGGAGAGGCGGGGAGGAGGAGAGGAGGAGAGGAGGAGAGGAGGAGAGGAGGGGAGGAGGAGAGGAGGAGAGGAGGAGAGGAGGAGAGGCGGGGAGGAGGAGAGGAGGAGAGGAGGAGAGGAGGAGAGGAGGGGAGAAGGAGAGGAGGAGAGGAGGGGAGGAGGGGAGGAGGAGAGGAGGAGAGGAGGGGAGGAGGAGAGGAGGAGAGGAGGAGAGGAGGAGAGGAGGAGGGGAGGAGAGGAGGAGAGGAGGAGGGGAGGAGAGGAGGAGAGGAGGAGAGGAGGAGAGGAGGAGGGGAGGAGAGGAGGAGAGGAGGAGAGGAGGAGAGGAGGCGGGGAGGAGAGGAGGAGAGGAGGGGAGGAGGGGAGGAGGAGAGGAGGGGAGGAGGGGAGGAGGAGAGGAGGGGAGGAGGGGAGGAGGAGAGGCGGGGAGGAGGAGAGGAGGAGAGGAGGAGAGGAGGAGAGGCGGAGAGGAGGAGAGGAGGAGAGGAGGAGAGGAGGAGAGGAGGAGAGGAGGAGAGGCGGAGCGAGACAAAGATATTCAGAGCTCAGCAATCTATCCTCCTGATTCCTCCATATTGTCACCAAACATTCCGTGACCACTGAACATTCTGAAAGTGTGCATTCTGGAAGTTTCAAGAATGTTGTCACACACACACACACGTCACACACACACACACACACACGTCACACACACACACACACACGCACACGCACACACATACAACTGACAATGTAATCTATATCAGTTTTACATTACTCTAATTTACAGCCTAAATAATTATTATACTACTGCCCCCTTTGTCATTGTCTTTTTAATCTATTTTTGCTCTTATATGTTTTATTATATTGTTGTTTTTTATCTTTATGTCCTATGTACCAACCACCACACCAAGTCAATTTCCGGTATGTGCGAATATACAAAAGAATATTCCGATTTTGATTCAGAATGTGATTGTCATGGAACCTTTTGGTGCCAGCATGGCACCCATGAAAACAGGTGAGTTTGCTGAGCTCCATATGGAAACAGGTGCCAGAGAGGTCAGGACAGGTGCAACCAGATCTATACTGTAGTGTAGGTGCTCTGCTCCCTCTTCCGAAACACAAACCACCGTTCTATTATTAATGGTCCTAGGGGGGAGTGTTGAATGACTGGCTGTGCTTCTCTTGTGTCCTGAACAAGGAGATGTGCCCAAGCATTCAAAATGGCCTCCTAGTATGGCGGTGATGGTTCTGACCACAGAATTCGCTCTAGAAATCTGATCAGCACTCATGGAATGCCTCTTGTCCAAACAAATGACTTGGTCCCTTTATGACGTTGAACACAGGGTGCGCTCCGGCGCTCCGAACGCACCCTCTATCTATTTGTACAATAGATGTTTGACCCACAGCGTTGTGACATCAGCGTGAATATGGTCCTGTATGGCTAGGCTGTCCTCCTCTAAGGCCTGAGTATAAATACACTGATGCTAGAATCACATCTGAGGGCCTGAACACATCTCACAACCACAGAGTACAAAGCAAAAAACATCAAAACATCAAAGCATCAAAGCATTGATCCCAGTCTCACACAGCACAGGTCTGTATGTGGCGCAGCCATCTCCTGTGACGATGCTAGTCTAGTCTGTCTAGGAAAACAGTCTAAAAACAGGCGGACGCTTCATTCCATATAGGCCCCGAGCCTATAGTACTCTAGATCTTCTTGAAGACACACATACACACACACACACACACACACACACACACACACACACACACAGACAGGCACACACACAGAGACAGACAGACAGACAGACAGACAGACAGACAGACAGACAAACAGGCAGGCAGGCAGGCAGGCAGACAGACAGACACACACACACACAGAGACAGACAGACAGACAGACAGGCAGACAGACAGACACACATACACACACACACAGATAGGCACACACACACACACACACACACACACACAGATAGGCACACACACACACAGAGACAGACAGGCAGGCAGGCAGGCAGACACACACACACATACCTCGTTAGTGGACCTCCTGGTGGCGGCCTCCTGCCTCTCCCCCCAGTCGTGTCGGCCCCCCGCGGGCCTCCTGTTCTCCTTCTCCGTGGGCTTCTCCTTCGTCCCCCCCGGGGGCGGCTGACTTTTGGCCCTGGAGGGCTTCCGTACCGCCGCCCGTCTGGAACCCTCGTTGCCGTGGGGACCGTCCCTGTTCCCCCCCCCCGGCTCTGAGCGGGGGGTACGGTGGCGGTGACGGGGCCTGGTGGCTTCCACCACCTTCAGCAGCGCCGGTACCGCTACCGCCGGGTCCTCGTCTGAGGTCACCTGGTCAGCAGGGCCGTCGTCGGTACCCGTGTCGTCCCAGGGGGCTTTGGGGGCGGCGGGTGCGTCACTTCCGGGTCCCTCGTCTATCTCGCTGAGACCACCGTTCTCTACGATGGCTTCTTCAGAAGAGGAAAGAATACAATGAGGTGGAGTATAATCACTGCCTTGTCATTGTGTTGTGGCATGGATTATATAGTATTGTAACGATCCTGTATGAGGCCCCGTTAACAGCTCCTCCAAGAGAGTTAACTCTCTTGGTGTTGTGGTTAGCGCGGCCGGCGGTTATGCGGGAGGTCGGGGTTCGACTCCCGCATGGGGCGAGTTACACTACCAGTTCCCGTTCGCTACAGTATACATTACTTTCACTGTTCATTTTTGTGTTAAATTAATTAATGTTACTGGGTTGTTGTTGTTGTTGTTGTTGTTGTTGTTGTTGTTGTTTTTAAATGGCATCAGCCCATTGTAGGCCTTAAAATATCTACGTTTGTGGTGGAAATTAAAAGGAATAAACACACCAATGATACAAACATGGTGGAATAAACGTTTACTCGTAAATAGATCAAATGAGATGAATACTTGTGGGTGGTGCAGCATCCAAAACGGGGGCCTCTGCTGCAGCCTGCACTTCTGGTTCCCCGTTAACGGAGGGGGGAGGAGGCTTCGGCTCAGGGGTCTCCCGTTGCTCTCCCGGTGACCTCTCGTTCCTGGACTCTGCTGGCGTCGGCGGTGTCACGTTCAACAACGGCGCGACTTTGTTCCGCGACCTGGGTGTCGACCGGCCGCTCGAGTCCGACGCGTTGTCCAGGCCTTCCCAGAACCACGGCTTGTGCGCATGCTCCATCACGCGTCGGGTCAGCCGGTACTGCAGGGAGTCCTCGTAGCACTTGGAGAACGTCTCCCACCTCGGGTCTCTGAACTTCTTCATGTACTCCGTCCGGATCTTCTTCGTCACCATGGTTCCTGTTATTGCTTTGCGTCTTAATTAATGATGAATCCCCCAACTATGAAGATATATGCAAGAGAGAGAAATACGTAGAGAGAAATGTGACAGAAGGTCAATGTGACTTCGTGAGCTTAGAATGATAAGGTTCTATCTCCGTTTAGGGTAGTTCAGAGATATTGAGCGTCAAAGTTTTAACATTCCATTATGTTCTGTGAGATGGAACCTTTGTATTTTATTAATTACTAACTCAAAAATGTCTACATTTTAAAAATAACACCACACAGGCATTGATAAACACAATAAACACAAACAATGGATCAGATTATGTAAAAAACTCAATTTTGACAAAAATTGAGATAGAACCTTATAATTCTAACGTCACGACTTCTTATCCAAATAGGCTCCCTCTCTGTTTCTATATGAGGTGTGGTATGTGTTGCATGCTCTCACTCGCAGATAATCCACATATGGTGGAAAACAAAAACATGCCGGTGTGAATGAATTCACTACTCCTGCTGCCCTGGGTGTGTGGTTCTATCTGTCGGTATCTCACCTCCCTCCCTTGGCAGTATCCTGTGCCGTCCTAGATGTTTATCTATCCGCTACTATGCCAGCTGACGCCTGACTGACAGCCACTGGAATTAACTAACTCACAATTAGGTTGCGTCGTTCATCTTCTTGCCATGTTATTTAAGCCTCTGCAGACCACTAGCCTATACTACACAGACGTGCATGATTCATTTTAAGATATAATACATTAGGATTAATGTCGTTTTTTTCATGTCCATTCATTTGTCATGTAATGTAATTCCCATGCATAATTCATTCTCGACAGAAAAAACACAGACAGACCGTTATGTGGCAGCAGGGCAAAAAATGTGTTTTATGGCTTCTGTTTGAGGTGACCAAATATGGCTGTAGCCAGGCTGCCTGTGAGGCTGTGATTGAGAGGCTGAGACCGCTACTCTATTTGAAAGCCGCTCGTCCATTTGCTGCTGGCTTGCAGACGCAGGTCGTTAATGCATCCTCTAAGTCTAAATATTCGTTTTGAATTGTTGCATCGCTGTCTAAATATTCCAGGCGACGTTGTGATCAAACCGAAATAATTTCAAGAAATGAAAATCACTTACTGACCACATAGGATATGGGAAATAAATATGCAGCGCTAGACGCGTCGACGTTTGCTTTACCTGCGCGCCCGTAAGCCCAGTTTGTCAACACCGTTATCAGGTTATTAAGCTTAGCTACTCACCCAGACTTCATTGAAGGGATTTAACTGACAGCTTCATATTCACTCTCATCATTCCTGTTTTAGCTGGCTGTGGGTGCGCATAGGACTTCTGCGTTGCATCGTCAGAAAATATAATATCTGAAGATTCTGAACCGTGGCTTTAGAAGCCTGGGGATGAATATTTCGCCATGAAAAGCGGGCGGTTGTACTGCGCATGCCCAGAGTAGCGTGGTACGCGCGTCTCCGCCAGGATCTGTAATTCCATAGTGTCTAATTGCAACAGGTTAATGTATCATTAATCTATTAGGCTATATCAGACAGTAGAAACAATTAATTAGGCTAATTAATGAATAGAACAAGATATGGGGCGGCAGTGGCTCAGGAGGTAAAGCCGGCGTCTAATGATCACAAGTTAGGCGGTTCGAACACCGGCTGGCCACGTGTCGAGGTGTCTTTGAGCAAGGCACTGAACCCCTAATTGCTCCAGGGTCGCCGTCTATAGCCGACCCTTTGCCTAGAGCATAAAATACCAAATTCTGACAAGTTTATTGCATGGCAATAAAACTATTATTATTATATTATAGATATAATCTTAAGTCCCTTCCAGGTAGCCTACTGTAGGAGGAAAGAAAACAGTAAAATTATCATATTTGGAGAGAAAGAGACCCATAATGTTATGTGTATACCTCCTTGGTGAAATTCTGGTATTTCTCATTGTTTAGTCTGAACCCAACATAAAAAGATAAACAATACTCCTGTCCTCAGCTCGATACAATCTAATGTTTGTGTTCAATAAATCGTTATCTAAAGAATGCATTGTCAAAGCGCACATGTTTATGATTGTCTAGACCTGGCGTGTTATAAAGGTAATAAAAGCAGTACAGCTCCCTTCTTTATAGGCCTAATAGCCACGTCGCTGTTTTACTTGGCATGAAGTTAAGAGCAACTGGATTGATTTATTTAAACACTTGAACTTGAGCTCATTGTTTGTCTTTCCCTGTCCTGCTGGCCCCTGTCCAGTACAACACAGAGTCATCCAGGGTCTAACTGTCTAATGAGGTTTACATCATCTTTACAATGTGCCAAAAAGGATTCCGTTTTTGCCTCGATGTGTTTTTAAGCACTCTCACAACGGGCCAGATGTGTTGAATGTGTGGATGTATTCATTCACCTCAAAACATTCAGAAAATAATTTCAACAACTTTTTTTTTTTTTTTTTTTTTGAAAATAGATGATTTTATTATCTTTGTTGATCTCTTTTTGGTTTGTTGGTCTTTTTTCTTGGGCTCGCGAAGTGCGCATGTGACAGGTACTCCTGAGCCCAAACATCCGGGGGTAACAAGAGAAAAAACAACGTTGTGGTGGTCACCCTCTGTCCCTCTTGGTTGTCTCCAAACAGACTTGTGCTCTCAGAAAAAATACCAAATGATGGACGTCATCAATAAATAACATTTTATGTACATTTTACATTCACATGTTGGTATTTTTTCCCTCTCGCACGCGTCATAGTGTCGTTGACCGTTATTCTCTCCGTGTTTCTTGTGGCTGCGTGTGACGCCAGCAGGTGACGTACAGTGACGTAACAGTGACGTACCAGTTGTGGTATAAAGTTGTCTCTCGAGAGCAAGACGTTGGTGTGCCGTTGCTCGGATACTGAGTGTGCGCATTTAGAAGCACTTGCGATGGACAATGGAGGGTCCTGCCTCGTCGTACTCCTGCTTGGAGATCCACATCTGCTGGAAGGTGGACAGGGAGGCCAGGATGGAGCCACCGATCCAGACGGAGTACTTACGCTCGGGTGGGGCAATGATCTATGGGTCAGGGGGAGGACGTATGATTAAATATACAGCACACACACAGGCTATGAAGAAAAAGCATTTTTGTTGATCTAGATCAAATCCGTGCATGCGAGTTGCATCGCCACGTACGGTAGGGGCTCTTGGTGCGTAAAACGAATTGTATTTGGCATCAGGATTATAGGCTATTCATATTAGATCATTAAACCCAGACCAATTGTATCCCTAAGTCTCTCTTCCTCTGCGTAAACCTATGTGTTTTTAATGTGAATCAATGTACCTTGATCTTCATGGTGCTGGGGGCCAGGGCAGTGATCTCCTTCTGCATCCTGTCAGCGATACCGGGGTACATGGTGGTGCCGCCGGACAGCACGTTGTTGGCGTACAGGTCCTTACGGATGTCAATGTCGCACTTCATGATGCTGTTGTAGGCGGTCTCGTGGATACCGGCAGACTCCATTCCTGAGCAGGTTTACAAGCAGATAATAGTTACTTTGATAGTCCTATCAAGTCCTATCAAAGCGCATTGAGTTGCATCTTGTAAGAAATGCGCTATACAAATAAAATTTGATTTGATGATTTGATTACAAAGACAGAAACACCGTTAGTCACATTATACATGCTTCTATGTTCAGTATAGCTTTTGTTGTGAATC
>NC_137686.1:7941065-7946065 GCF_963989245.1 Nansenia antarctica | reverse complement strand
AACTAATTTCAAATACAATAGTTCTACAAACAGGCCTATATTTTACAATCAGCAGCATCCATTTAAAATACATAAATAATCATTAAAAGTCAGTAATAATCAAAGAAGCAATGAGACCAATTAAAAGCGTGGCACAATTCTCAAGAAGTATTCCTTCAACCACCCCTTATAGGGCCCCTAAGAACCCCAGTAGCCATAAAGTTTACGGGGGTACATGACTGTGGATGTCCCCAATTTAACCTCCACTTATATTTAGGTGTCTGAAGACACAGAGAGCCATCTGCTGCAGGCAGAGAGGTCCCCAGTGTGTGTGTGTGTGTGTGCGCGTGTTAGAGTGGAGGATCAGTTGCAGACTCCCTCTGAGATCGCCAGGGAGACACTGAAGGAGCCAGTTACCACTATTTATAATCAACATCTGCCGTTAATCACCACTGAGAATGACCCAGCACTCTGTCAAATGTCGGCCACAGTGTACACACACACACACACACTGGGGACCTCGCTGGTTGCAGAAATGTAATATGACAGTTGGTCGCTGGCCAGTTGCGGGGGTGAGTATGGTCTTGTTGTTGACTTGGCTTTAACCGTAGCTAGATAAATGGTTTTAGAGATTGACAGAGGTAGGAGAGGCTTTATTCCAAAGTGCTTTATAATGCGCTTTTTACATCCACCCATTCACACAGCACTGGCAGCAAGCTACCATGCAAGGCGCCGGCCCACTCATTGGGATTCAGTGTCTTGCCCAAGGACACCTCGACACATGGATAGGAGGAGCCCCGGGGATCAAACCGCCAACATCGCGATCATTAGATTATTAGAGGCCAGCTCTGCCTCAGGAGCCAAGGCCGCCCGACAGGAGTTAGACAGTTTGAGGGCCGGTATCACAGACAAGGCCGAGGCCTGGTCCTGGACTGAATCACACCGTCAATGTGAAATCTCCATTGAAGATGTGTTGTAGACTAGGATTAGGCTTAAAACCTTGTCTGTGAAACCAGCCCTGAGAATGTTAATATAACCACTCTTCTTTTTTCCAGGTTATTAAAGCAAATAATAAACATTATGAACTTCCTTATTGTTGTGATGTCTTGTGTTTTATGGCATTTTAGTACAGAGACTTATCTTCAACCGAATGTCAATCAAGAGGAGAAAGAATGATTCATTTACAGAAATATGACATTTATTTAATTATAAAACGCAACGCTCATCAACTTTAAACGTTCAAACAAACAGCAAAAGTTTATAACACAGTTGGGAGAAAAGCCAAGTGCAGCCTGGGAGATGTAGTTGTGGGGGGGGTGGGGGGGGTCAGATCTGGGCCTCCAGGTAATGTTCATAGTTGGCCCGCAGGACGAACTCAAAGTAAGGCTTGGTCTTCAGACTGGCCAGCTCCTCCACCTCCAACAGGTCCTTCACATCCGGCAGGTACGTCTGTAGAGACACACCTGGAGAACGTAGGTTAGATTAGACTCAACTTCATTGTCATCGCAGAATACAAGTACCATACAACGAAATGCATGTTAATGATGTTAAGCATCCAATCAAAAGTGCAAATAGGGATATAAGGGCATGATATAAATAGAACAATAATAGTAGTGATAACTAGTGGTAACGATGTGTACAGTATGTGCAGAGGTAGTATTGTAAACATCAGTTTAGGGGTATAGTTATGAGATATGTACAGTGAGGTAGTGTATGTACAGTATCTAATGTGCAGAAGTATAAGAAGTTCAGAGAACGTTACAGATATGTCAAACAAATGTAGTCCCAAACAGCAGCATAGTTGACACACACTATTACAGCCCAAATCGATACTGGCCAACAAATTCAATCAGTTTGTGTCGACATCAACAAATGACAGTCCGGTGACAGTCCACTGGACAGGAGGAAGACAAGATGGCTACCTTCCTGTATGAGCTTCAGCAGGATCTTGATGAAGATGCTGTCCTTGGCGGCCTCCAGGGGGTCGTCACTGCCGTCAGAGGAGGACCAGCTGTGGGAACACACACACACACACACACACACACACACACACAACAGGGATTCAAGCAAGGGAGTAGGGAAGGGAACGACTTCTCATATTGGAACTGGGCCTTACTCGTCTCTCTTGAGGGCCTTGCAGAAGATCTCACACTTGAGCCCCTCGATGTCCACAGCGTCCTCCTGCAACACAGACACACAGCGGGCCATATCAGTGACCTCTGACCCCTACCAGGCATGATTAATCAACCCAGAGCACCTGGGATAAGGCTACCAGATGGACGCACCTCGTCGATGTACTCCAGGAGATCCAGAGCCTTCTTGAAGTCGTACTCGTTAGCTCCTCTGTTGTCGTCACAGATGTACAGCTGGAGAGAGGAGAGGGGAGGAGGGGGACGAGGGGAGGAGAGGGGAGGGGAGGAACGAGGAGAGGAGAGGAGAGGGGAGAGGAGGGGAGGAGAGGGGAGGAAAGGAGGGGAGGGGAGGGGAGAGGAGGGGAGAGGGGGCGAGAGGAGGGGAGAGGACAGGGGAGGAGAGGGGAGAGGAGGGGAGAGGGGAGGAGAGGAGGGTGGAGAGGAGAGGAGAGGAGGGGAGAGGGGAGGAGAGGGGAGGAGAGGAGAGGAGAGGAGGGGAGGGGGGAGGAGAGGAGAGGAGAGGGGAGGAGCGGAGAGGAGAGGGGAGGAGGGGAGAGGAGAGGAGAGGGGAGGAGCGGAGAGGAGGGGAGAGAAGAGGAGAGGGGAGGGGAGAGGTCAGTTTGTTGGTATTGGTAGGTGTTGGATTTTTCAAATTAGTTGGAGACGCTGTGTGTGTGTGCGTGTGCGTGTGTGTGTGTGTGTGTGTGTGTGTACATTGATGAGGTTGTGGGCGGTCAGCAGGGGCATGGTGTCAGGGTTCTGCTGCTTCTCCTCCAGCAGCTGCTTGGGCAGCGTGTCCTGGTGCAGCAGGAACCTCTCCTGCTCCACGATGTCTGACACAACAACAACAACAACAACAACAACAACAACAACAACATTCATTATTATTCTGTTTTTAAGAAATATATTAAAAAAAAATTAAATCAAGGTTTTTTAATTGTATTTTCCACAATATATCACAGGTCCAAACAGGACCAACTTAATAAATATGTTTTGAGGGCATTTCTGCTTTATTGGGACAGAGACAGTAGATTGACAGGAAGGATGGGTGAGAGAGAAAGGAGGGATGACATGCAGGATATGTTGATGCCCGGAATCAAACCAGGAACCATGCGATGATATGGTATGTGTGTTAGTGTGTAAGCGCCCCAACAATAATAATATCATTGATATTAATGCAGTACAAGTATTCAAATACAAATACAGTACAAGATTAATTCAATCTAATAACATGTAGGAAAATTATGTGAAAAAAATAAAACCATAATTTCAACATCAAAGTCTAGTTTTCTAAGGGCAAGATTCTAGTGACTGAACATGCATGTTTGATACTATTCCTCATTCAATTCCATGCGTTACAATGAGCCTGTCCTCCGATTTCTACCTCCCCCAGCCTCCCCTGAGTAGTGAGTAGTGAGCGGTGTCGTACCGTCGACCTGTGACCTCATGGTGGCGGGGGGCAGGTCGGAGGCCAGGGCGGCCAGCTTGCTGAGGGCCAGCAGGGTCTTCTTCTTCACAAAGTACCTGGTCTCCATGTTGGCCTGGCTGTACAGGGTCTTGTGGGCCTGGGGGGGGCAGGGACGACGACTGTTACTAGGGGGGGGGGTGTGTGGGTGTGTGTGTGTGTGTGTGTGTCTTACGTTGTGGTAGTCGTGGACGTGGATGTGGTGTGTGTGTGTGTGTGTGTGTGTGTTATGTTGTGGTAGTCGTGGATGTGGTGTGTGTTTGTGTGTGTGTGTGTGTGTCGTATGTTGTGGTAGTCGTGGACGTGGATGTGGATGTGGTGTGTGTGTGTGTGTGTGTGTCGTACGTTGTGGTAGTCGTGGACATGGATGTGGTGTGTGTGTGTGTGTGTGTGTCGTACGTTGTGGTAGTCGTGGACATGGATGTGGTGTGTGTGTGTGTGTGTGTCGTACGTTGTGGTAGTCGCGGACGTGGATGTGGTGTGTGTGTGTGTGTGTGTGTGTGTGTGTGTGTGTCGTACGTTGTGGTAGTCGTGGACGTGGATGTGGTGTGTGTGTGTGTGTGTGTGTGTGTCGTACGTTGTGGTAGTCGTGGACGTGGATGTGGATGTGGTGTGTGTGTGTGTGTGTGTGTGTGTGTCGTACGTTGTGGTAGTCGTGGACGTGGATGTGGTGTGTGTGTGTGTGTGTGTGTGTCGTACGTTGTGGTAGTCGTGGACGTGGATGTGGATGTGGTATGTGTGTGTGTGTGTGTGTGTGTCGTACGTTGTGGTAGTCGTGGACGTGGATGTGGTGCAGCCAGCTGAGGTGCTCGTGGGCCTGCAGGAAGGAGGCCAGGCGCTGGTGCTGGGCGCTGGGCTGGGACAGCAGCTTGCCCCGCTTCCCCTTCTCCATGTACCAGCGGAACAGGAAGTCCGCAAAGTTCTGCAGGAAATGACACGGGCGACAGGTGAGTCAACGTAAACGAACACTGTAGACGTGGAAGCGTGGGTTTGTTGTTTAGATGCGTGGTGTTCATCACACTGTCTTAAGGCCGGTTTAGGCTTCTGCGTAAAGTCGACGCCGTAGGCTACGCGTAAGTTTACGTAGTCCCGCGTGGACGTGCGTAGCCTGGACGTGCTCCTCTCAAAAAATCTATCCATGCGTCAGAGCGCACGTAACCGTAAGCTCTGTGATTGGTCCGCTTGGTAGCACATGATTCAGACAAGATTCCGACTCTCTCGTCGCCCAAAATGCGGAAGTCATGACAGAAATGTCATTCACCTTTTCTGTAATTACTTATTAATAAAGATTTGAAAAATTATGATAATACGATGGTTATCTTAGTTTAATGTCATTTCAATGCATCATAGAACTTTTATTTACAACAACATAACAACAAAAAGATCGCTATTATGCCGCTTAGAGCTTTGAGCTCCGTTGAGTT
>NC_137686.1:7903565-7926065 GCF_963989245.1 Nansenia antarctica | reverse complement strand
TCTCCCTCCCTCTCTCCCTCTCCCTCTCTCTCCCCCTCTCTCTCTCCCTCTCCTCTCTCTCTCTCTCTCTCTCTCTCTCTCTCTCTCTCTCTCTCTCTCTCTCTCTCTCTCTCTCTCTCTCTCTCTCTCTCTCTCTCTCTCTCTCTCTCTCTCTCTCTCTCTCTCTCTCCCTCTCCCTCTCCCTCTCCCTCTCCCTCTCCCTCTCCCTCTCCCGCTCTCCAGAGCTCTGAGCAGGGGGGTCAGCCATCTTCGGCGCCCCCCGGAGCAGTTAGGGGTTAAGAGCCTTGCTCAAGGGCACAACGGCACCTTAGCTATGATGCCAGCAACCCTCACCAGTCACCAGCTCACAACCAACCACCACCTCCTGTGGTGGGGATCGAACCAGTGAACCTTGCTGGCCGGCCTCTCTAACCTCTAGGCTACCTGCCGCCCAGGATGGTAGGGGGGGAAACACTAGATCTGTTTGAACTTCTCTCTCTCCCTCCCTCTCTCTCTATCTCTCTCCCCCTCCCTCTCTCCCTCCCTCCCTCCCTCCCTCCCTCTCTGAGCAGTGCAGACAGAGTCAGGCTGTGCCAACATCGTCTCCGCTGCTCCCTGTCAGGCCGACCCTCAACAGTACGAGACCCAGTTCTCCAGACTACGCAACTTCCTCTCAGGTACATCAACTTCCTGTGTCTGTGTCTGTGTCTGTGTGGGCATGCAATGGCCGAAGGTAAATCTCTTATTGAATGCTCTAGAACACTGTGCTGCTGTGTAGTATCATATACGCCATTTAGCTGACGCTTTTATCCAGAGCAACTTACATTGCAGTGAGTGCATACGTTTGTCAGTATATACGGTCCCGGCGGGAATCAAACCCACAACCTCAGCGTTGTTAGCGCCGTGCTCTACCCACTAGGGATGGACGGTTTTTCGGTTAAACCGAAAACCGGGGTTTCTAAAATTAGAAACGTTTTTTTATCAAAACCGTCTGAAACCGGATTTTTATTTTTTTATTTTTTTTTTTTTGAAGAATAAAATAGAATAAGAATAAAACTGGAACATGTCACATGTTTGTCGTGTGTGAAAATAACAATGATACAGTCTGAATCTGCCGCGCAATGAGTGAGAGGTTTGGTCAGTTGTGAAGAATAACTGAGGATTAATATCTAATTGGGATTATATTTAAGGGTAACGAATCACTCTATGGGAAAGATAGTTGCCTTCAGTTATTGGTAGATAGGAAAGGTTTTTTACAATTACTCGCTTACATTTAATAAGATCATTTTCGCTGCTCTCTGTAAAGCGCATTGGGTCACTTTTGTGAGAAATGCGCTATAGAAATAAAATGTGATTTGATTTGATATCAATCAATCAATCAAACTTTATTTATGTTCTATAGCACAAATCATGCATTGAATGTAACTCCAAGTGCAGTATTTACTAAACCACAATATAATAAAACAAGAGCTATACGGATCAAGAGTGTTTGTGCATAGCGCCACTGTGTGTGAAGGCGCTACTGAAAGTGATGACAGAACGCATGTCTCAGAAGATACGCGGTCACTTAGTGACGCAAAGGTAGTTCTGTATTTATCTCTATCTGTATTAGTACATTTATTTTGAAAGCTCTATTTTGACAGCTCTACCATGGGCACTTTGATTTTGATGGGGCATTCTTTGTTGATTGACGACGAGTCAGTCTCGCGGCATGTGGTTTTTATGAAAAGCTTTAAGTATGTTCACTGCATAATTCTAAGTCTAATATTTCAGTGATTATTGAGCAGTATTCAAATATTTAAATACATTGAGCAGCAGCTGAAACTTTGTCTAAGAACCAAGATATTGAGAAAGCAGTTCATTCAATGAAGACGCTGTTCCAAGAGATGATCTTCCGTGCAGGCGTGCACCCTGGATCAGCGGAGCTGGTGTGTTAAGTGTTCATGTGTTTTCATGTATGGTGTAGCTTACAAAAGTCTGCCTTTCCACTTATATTTGTGAAACTAAGTAGCCTAAATGTGTTGCGACTGTGCTTACGGTGTTTTAATGGTGTTCGACATGAGTGTATTGTAGCAGTAGGGCTCAATTATTTGAAATTGGCGTTTTTTTTTTTTTTTTTTACCTTTTCGGTTAACCGGAAAACCGCGGTTTTAGTCTTTGACGGTTTTTCGGTTTCAATAATTGGAAACCGTCCATCCCTACTACCCACTGAGCCACAGAGGACCCCAGAGTATCATTCTTCCCTCCTGAAGGATAATAAAAGTGGTGTCGTTGTTGACGTTCCCCCCCCCCCCCCCCCCCCCCCCGCAGAGGCCGAGGTGCCCTGGGGGAAGGAGGTGAGCTGCGTCCTCTACCCCCTCTTCCTCTACCTGCACCTGGACATGGTGCGCAGCGGCCTGAAGGGGGCGGTAGACGGCTTCTACAGCCGCTTCCACGGCCACTTCCTGCAGGAGGGCGGCGAGCAGCGGGCCACGGTGGAGCAGCTACGCCACGTCCTCACCTCCCAGGTACGTCCTCACCTCCCAGGTACGTGCATGCGCGAATGCGCCTCTGTGTGTGTCTCTGTGTGTGTGTCAGTCAGTCATTAGGTTAGATTACATAAATCTGTACCGGTAACGATCCAGGTAATTAACCGTTATCGTTAACCTCCCCCCCAGGACGTGACAGCCAACCCCAAGCTGAGCGCCTTCCTGGACCACAAGTACGTGGTTCACCTGACAGAGCCGGCGTACAACTACCTGCTGCGCTACCTGCAGAGTGAGGACAACAGCGCCCTCTGCAGGGCCCTGGGCACACACGTACAGGTGGGTGGTGGGACAGGTACAGGTGGGTGTTTTGCGTGGTGGTACAGGTGGGTGGGGTGCTGGGTGTTGTGGGTAGTGGTACAGGTGGGTGGGGTGCTGGGTGTTAGGGTTAGGGTTAGGGTGGGTAGTGTACCAGTCAGTCAATAATGGACAGAAGCTGTGTTCCAGATTCTCCATCCCTGTGTGCAACTTCCCCTCATGGATTTAAAAGCATTTGGGCTTGACGTAGGGAGCCGTGCTTACACCCATCATATGCTTTCAGATCCATGTAGAGGGGAGGAACAAGAGAGCACTCTGGGTAGAGAATTGGGACTCAACCTCTTGTCATTGCCCATCAACCTTGATTTTTTTAACGTCCGTTCTTGAACTTAAAATCCTCACCGGTCTTCACCTGGTCTGAACATCCGCCCAGGTGGAGGTCACGGCCTCGCAGCGCACGGACTACCAGCTGTACGGGACTGGGGGGGGCGCGGCGGGGGGCGCCAGGGAGGCCTCGGCGGCCGGGGGGCCCAACTCCACCTCCTCCTGGTCGGGCGTGGAAGGGGCGGAGGGCGGGGAGGCGCTGGAGGTCCCGGCGGAGGCCCCCCAGAGCGAGGCGGCCCTGGAGGCGCTGCAGGACTGCATCAGGAAGGTGCAGGAGGGCCCGCCGTCGCTCACCACCGTCTGCTTCTACGACTTCCAGCACACAGAGCAGCTGCTGAACACGGCCGAGGTGAGAGGTCATCTCTGGGCTTATGGGGAGGGGGGGGTTCGCTGTTTATTTCAGTGTCCTTGACCTTCAGAGTAGCGCCCACTAGATACTGTCAGGCTTGTTACTCTAGATCACATGTGTCAAAGTCAAGGCCCGCGGGCCAGATCAGGCCCGTGAATGACTTCTCTCTCGCCCGCGGGATGATATTTAATTACTATTAAAACCGGCCCGCAGTATTATGTGCCCGCAGCACCATAATACTACAAGTCCCAAGATGCACTGCGAGTGCATTGGCGCGTACCGAGTGCCCGCGAGCGAGCGCGACCCCGCGTCTTCTCTTCACTTCAGTACTAGTCATGAGCAGCAGCAGCACAGTCACAGTGGAGGCCTAAACATCGCCGTCAATTCCCGAGTGTTCCCGAGTACACAGTTTGCTGACAAACCGCCGAATTCAGGCGGAGATTTTCCGACTTTGAAGCCCAAAAAAGCAGGCTTCAACTGCTCAGCAATCCATTTGCAGTTGACCTGGAAAGTGCACCAGCAAATCTCCAAATGGAGCTGTAATGACACACTGAAGGCAAAATATGAGTCCGTGGCGCTGCTGAGTTTGCTCGTTTCATCCCCGACACAATGCCTGAGCTGCGCACCCAAGTTGCTCGCACGCTGTCTATGTTTGGCAGCACATACCTGTGTGAACAACTGTTTTCGTTGATGAAACTAAACAAAACATCACATAGGAGTCATCTTAGTGATGAACATCTGAACTCAATCCTGAGGATTTCCTCAGCTCAGAGCCTGACCCCAAACATTAATAATGAACTTGTACTCAAGATGAGCAGAAAGGACTTGGACTTGATATTTCTTTGAAGGGAATTATTATTTTTTTCTCCAGTTGAATGGACCCAGGGAAATGTTGCCTAAGATATTAATGCAACTGTTTTGCAAGTTTGCACTAACTTTTCTAATGTTATTATAAAAGACAGTCATTGGTGAGGATCAGAGCAGCACACTGATTTGTTTTTAATGCATGCTGTTTCATTTTTGCATTTATCTTGCCATTGAGCTTTGAAGGAAAATTACATTTAGCTGTTTACCTGTTAAAAAAAATAAGAAAAAATTGTTTTCAATTTATTACTGAAAGAGCCTTGAGAAAACATTGCAACTGATTTTATTTAAGTTTTACTTAATTTAATTTAAGGATTAATGTTAAGTGCAATATAGGCTGTGTTATTGGTATTGGTTCAATATGTGCAATAATTGCGCATTAGTTTTAATAAACATTGAACCAGCCCGGCCCTCCACTTGTACCATTTTTTTTATTTTGGCCCCCTGTGTATTTGACTTTGACATGACTGCTTTAGATACTGTCAGGCTTGTTACTCTAGATACTGTCAGACTTGTTACTCTAGATACTGTCAGGCTTGTTACTCTAGATACTGTCAGACTTGCCTGTCAGATTAGGACCACAATGAACAATTATATGTATATAGAAGAGGAAAAGAATAAGCTAATAATGATAATAATCACACGGTAGATCTATCGTGCTTTTATCATGTTGTTGTTGTGTGTTGTTGTTTTGTCATAGGTGAAACATGTTTTCAAGATTGTCTAATAGAACCCCTCTATCCTTCTCCCTCCTTCCCTCCCTTCTTTCCTTCTCTCCCTCCCCCCCCCCCCCAGGTGTCGGCTGACAGCAGGCTGCTGGCTGCAGGGTTCGACAGCTCCGTGGTGAAGCTGTGGAGTCTGAGGGCCAGGAAGCTGAAGACCCGCCCCCACCGCGCTGACGTCTCCCAGATCCACCTGGCCTGTGACATGCTGGAGGAGGAGGTGAGAGAAGGGGGGGGGAGGTGAGGGAGGGGGGAGAGGGAAGGGCGGAGGAAGTGAGGGGAGGCTTCTTGTTGATATCAGCCAACAACAAGCTGTCATCTCCCCCCCCCCCCCCCCCCCCCCTGAGGACAATGATAATCAATGACTTTATTAAACATTAACATGTCCTAGTCTGTCCTCATCAAACACCCGGTGGACTTAGACGATCCTTTAACTAAACACGTCTTACTGTTTTTCTTTTTTTCTTTTCCGATCAGGCGGACGACGAGGGCGCCTCGGGCAGCGAGATCAAGACCCTGCGCGGCCACAGCGGGCCCGTGTACCGCACGGCCTTCCTGACGGACGGCTCGGGCCTCCTCTCGTGCTCCGAGGACACGTCCATCCGCTACTGGGACCTGGGCGCCTTCGCCAACACGGCGCTCTACCGCGGCCACGCCTACCCCGTGTGGGACGTGGACGTCAGCCCCTGCAGCCTGTACTTCGCCTCGGCCTCCCACGACCGCACGGCCCGCCTCTGGACCTTCTCCCGCACCTACCCGCTGCGCCTCTACTCGGGCCACCTGGCCGACGTGGACTGCGTCAAGTTCCACCCCAACTCCAACTACCTGGCCACCGCCTCCGCCGACAAGACGGTGCGCCTGTGGAGCACCCAGCAGGGGGCGTCGGTGAGGCTGTTCACGGGCCACCGCGGCCCCGTGCAGGCGCTGGCGTTCGCGCCCAACGGGAGGTACCTGGCGTCGGCCGGCGAGGACCAGCGGGTGAAGCTGTGGGACCTGGCCTCGGGGATGCTGTCCAAGGACCTCCGCGGGCACACGGACAGCGTGACCAGCCTCTCCTTCAGCCCCGACAGCACCCTGGTGGCCTCCTCCTCCATGGACAACTCGGTCAGGGTGTGGGACATCAGGGGCTCCCCCTCCCACGGGGGGGCGCAGGCGGACGGGTCGTCCGGGGAGCTGGTGGGTCTGTACACGGGGAACACCAGCAACGTGCTCAACGTGCAGTTTATGGCCTGCAACCTGCTGTTGGTGACCGGGACGGCCCAGGAGAAGCAAGAACAGTAGCCGCCGCCCCCGCCGCCATTTTGTTTGTTTATGTTGTTTCGTTCGGTCGCTATGGAGATGGATGTTGTCAAGGCCAGCAGACTGATAGTGGTGTTGGATGCAGGCCAGGAGGAATAAGAACCAGTAGCCAGCCGCCATTTTGTTTGTTTGTTTTGTTTATGTTTTGGTTGTGTTCGCTGGGGGGGGACTGTCTGGGCGGGAGGAGCTGGTGGCAGACCTAGTCACCATGGAGACAGACATTTTCTTTCCCCTCGCCAATCACAGAGAGGTTTGATCAAAGGTCAAAAGGTCAAATTCGCCAAACTGACGCGCTGGTTGGTCGGCTAACCCGTCCTGATGTTATTTTGTCTTCCGGGTTGAAAATGACGTTTATTGTCCGTAAAAGAAAAAGAAAAGAAGGACACGTTTGATTTTGAGGATTTATGGAATTCTCTCACAGAAAGCCCTTACGAGAATTTAAAACATTCTTATCTTCCCAAATATACAGACCCAATTCTTCCAATAAAGTAGGTGTTTATAGAATGATGTAGCATTGCATGGAGGGATGTTGATTTGAATGTGAGGTCTCTAGTATAGTATCAGATCTATCTGGCTGATTTAGAGTCGTATAGGGGAGACCAGCCAGCTCCATCTGATCCTGGATAGCAAAAATCATTCTGATCCAGATTAAAAGTTTTGAACAACCGGGCCCTGATGATCAACAGCCAGGGGAGGCTGGCGGAGGTAGAAATGGGAGGACAGTCTCATTGTAATGCATGGGATGTACTGGAGTTTGATCCCTTTCTCTTCCATGCATTACAATGACCCTCTCCTCCCATGTATCTATTCCTGGTGTCACGCATAAGATTCACATTGATCTGAGAAAAGCGCTTAAAAAGAAAAGGTAACATTCTATACCTGTTCAGAGTTGAAGTGTCTGAAAGCAGTGTCTCCATTTAAAATGTCTCCCCACTGCGTTGCTGGGGGTCATTATAGTGTGGCTCAATTCCAATATCAACACTAGCATTCTACTCCCTACTGGGCTAGTACATTGCTTCAATTTGGTTAAGCAGGCCTAAGCATGCAAGGGTTAATGTTGGAACTGAGCCGGAGCCTATGCTGTAGAAGGCTGAACTGTTTATGACATCATCAGGGCCTAGTTGTTCAAAACTTTTAATCTGGATCAGAATGATTCTTCCAGAATCAGATTGAGCTGTCTGATTTCCCCTATACTACTCAAAATCAGCCAGTTAGATCTGATCCTGGATCAGAGAGAAGAATCGGGATCATTCTGATCCAGATTAAAAGTTTTGACAACTGGGTAGTGGATGAATGGAGATGCCAGTTCTGCTTTAAATAAAATTGTGTTAAATGCTGACTAAAAAAACAAGAACTTCTGTTATTGAACAACAGGACTGGTTGAGACTTGTGTAAAACCATGTCAATGTCAGAGGATGCAATGAAAACAAGGAAATTATTTTCGTACTGTTTTTTGCTAGTGGCATTATTTGTATACTCATGAAAATTGTAAATATATATTTTTAATATCTGACCACTTGTATATTTCTTTTTCATGAGAGTTTGCACCCTTTTGCATGTTTTTGTGGGTGAAAATGTATTAATAGATAAAGTGAAGCATAAAGATGTTTTGTCTCTGTCTCCTATTCATGTAGTCAGTCAAGTCAAGTTTATTTATGAAGCACATTTAAAACAACCTGACCAAAGTGCTGAACATGGATTAAGATATACAGTACATGGCAATAAATAGAGAATAAAAGCCAATAAAATCACAATATAAAATCATAACAACGCAAGCACAAAGACAAAAAAAAAAACAAATGTAAAAAAAAAAAAAAAAAAAAAAAACGCTTTAAGCGAGTGTCTGAAATGTAAAAGTATATGAATGAAGTATTTACAACTAGATTAGAAACTGTTTCAAAGCCTGGTGGGATTAACCAGCCACCAACACATTCCTTATTTACAACAACCAAACTCAAATGGGTTTACCAATTCCAGAATAATATTGTATACATTAATATTATATCCATACTGTATATGTTACGGTACATGTGGGAAAACTAGGGTTAGGGTTAGGTGCTAAGGTGCTACGGTTAGGGTTAGGGTTAGTAGTAGGGTTAGGATTAGGTTCAGGGTTAAACATGCCAGCATGTACCAAGTCGACGTAGCACCTAACCCTAACCCTAGTTTTCCCACATGTACCGTAACATATACACAGGGCCAGCCCAAGACATAAACGGACTAAGCGGTAGGACCACAACCACTAGAGGGGGCCACATTTTATAAATGTTTTAATTAAATAAATAAATAAAAAATAATAATTGGATGACTGATGTTGGATGGTCCATTGAGTCCATCTTAATGCAAGGATAACAGTTAATGTTATTTTGGAATCAATGTCTGTTTTTATAGGGTCTCTGATTTGCATAGGATTCAATGATCAGGTTGTCATTATAAATTGAGCAAATGGAGAGGAACAAAACTGCTCAGGAATGTGACCCTGAGGCCTGGGGAGACAAACATGTACAAAGTTGAATGGTGGAGAGGAAAAAGCACAGTCGATGGGACATCATCTCAGTCACTCTACAAAATTGGTCCAGAACCAAGTGGCCCAAAGAAAATCTTTGATGCTCCCAGTTTCTGCACCATCTCTCGTGTGAAGAATAGTGGAGCTGTATCAATGTATGCGTATATTTGTCATTGGCAGAGACTGAGGAGTTTATCAGGATCAAGAGAAAATTATACAATCTGAGAGTTGGTAGTGACATCCTAATCTACACAGTGTGTAATTGATTCCTATGCAAATCAGAAACCCTATAAAAACATATATAAATGTATAACCATATATAATATATATAAATAAATAAATAAAAATAATAAACATATATAAAAAGATATTGATTCCAAAATTACATTAACTGTTATCCTTGCATTAAGATGAACTCAATTCAACTTACTGAGTGATTTGTTGATGACATTTCTGTCACTCTTTTTAGCAAATGTTATGCACATGAAGTATTTCTGTGTTTCAATTTGAATACATTTTCAGACATTTCTAAAAACGTTGTCATTATGGGGTATTGTGTGTGGATTGATGCCAATTTTTGATGCCCCCCCCTTGTCTATTAAACACCCATCAATCGAAAACTCCAACCCCCCCGACAAAACGTGTGTGTGTGTGTGTGGGGGGGGGGGGGTATCTTCAACGAGGGGGGGGGGGGGGTCCATGCCACCCCCCAAGGCAAACCTAGGGGAAACACTGCACACATACATACACACACACACACACACACACTCACACACACACACACACACACACACACACACACACACACACATTCTCTCTCTCTTTCCAGCATTTCTTAAATAAAGGCATGCTAAAAAAATAATCTGAGACTTTGTGATTTCATTACAAATGTTTATTATTATTAATGTATTAGTATTATAGTTATTGTACCTCTGCAACAGCATCAGCTGACTGAGGGAACATCTCAGGCAAAGCCTAGACACCAAGGTCTACAGAGAGCCAACCGTCTGGCCGAGGGTTAGTTAGAAGTTACAGTTGAGACTCTTTCTAAATGAAGACCAGGCTACATGTCCTGCAGAGGGGAAGTGAGAGTGTCTGTAAACATCTTTGGTTTTCTTAGTTGGAACCTTTCTGTTTTCGGGGGTTGGTCTTGGGCCAGGGTGCAACACCCAAATGACGCGTCTCACATCTGACATTTTCGTCTGACATTTTCTTCTTTAATTATTTGACTAATCTATTTTAAAATGTTCAAGTATTCCCTCACAAAATGATTGACCTTGACCTTGAAATCTCCAACTTGATCTATCGTGGTTATCACTGTAGGAATGCATGTCAGCGGCTCACACACACACACACACACACACACACACACACACACACACACACACACACACAGCCAGGTCTGTCAGCACAGACAAACAGACAAACCCCACATTCCATAACAGAAGCGACAAAGGGCAACATTCTATAGTGAACTCCCAACGTTCCAGGGTGCATTCCTCCACCTCCGCCCTCATGAGCCAGCGGCCCCACCCAGGGAGAGAGGGGGCCTGTGGGGCAGGAAGAAGGGGCGAGGTCCCTCTCTCTCCCCGCCTGGCTTGTAGAGGAGGATAAACCTGTTTCTGTCTCGAGGGTGTGTACCTACCTGCCTGACAGGCTTCTTTCTCCATCACACTGGGATACACGAACACACACACACACACACACACACTCGCACACACACACTCGCACAAACACACACATACACACACGCACACACACACCTGGAGAAAAAAACACCAACACTCTCTGTCTCACTACTCACACCCCACACACACACACGCCTCTCTCTCCCTGTCACACAACGAGCCAGATCACTGTTCTATCCCATTCATCCAGTTGCACCCTCTGCTGTGAAGATGCCCTACAATTCCTCCCTGTCCGGTGGCGTCGGTGCGGCCCGGCCCAAGGCGGTCAGTACCCAGGCGGACGGGAAGACGTACGAACAGCTGAGGCAGGAGTGTCTAGAGAAGGGCACGCTGTTCCAGGACCCGGACTTCCCCGCCACCGCCTCCTCCCTCTACTACAGCCAGAGTGTCCCTGTCACCTTCGAATGGAAGAGGCCTGGGGTAGGTGGAGGACAGGAGGGTAGGTGGAGGACAGGAGGGTAGGTGGAGGACAGGAGGGTAGGTGGAGGACAGGAGGGGAGGTGGAGGACAGGAGGGGAGGTGGAGGACAGGAGGGGAGGTGGAGGACAGGAGGGGAGGTGGAGGACAGGAGGGCAGGGGTAGGTGGAGGGCAGGAGCGGAGGTGGAGGACAGGAGGGGAGGTGGAGGACAGGAGGGCAGGGGTAGGTGGACAACAGGAGTTCAGGGGTAGGTAGACAACAGGAGGGCAGGTACACAGTGTAAGCTGATGAGATAGTGGGTGCGTTCGTAAATACACTCTGAGAGCGCCGTGGTGCATCCGGGGTGCTCTCTGGTCATTTGGAAATTCAGAGCACTCAGAGCGTCCCGCGTTAGAAGATTCAGAGCACTGTGCACTGGGAGCAGCCAGAGAGAACACTGGGCACTCTGACTGAAAAGACAAATTGTTGTTTTTTGCTCAAATGTTATGGTTGCGGCTTGATTAGTACTCTAGAGAGTATTATTCAACACGAGTCTATGTGCAACAAAACATGTAATAATCATGTTTATACATACTGTCAATATCACTAAAGTTAGCAACAGAAAGCTAGCTAGTTAGATCACCCTGAACACCCCGATAGAGCCGATAGAGGAGTTGTACAGTCTGATTGTTTATTGTTTTAAGGAGGGCTGTGTTGTATGGGATGGCACAGGGAGGTCATTTGGAAAGCTAAGATGCTATAAGCTATAGAGAGACTAGTATGCCCCCTCTACAATCTGAGACTGTTTTAGCATTTGAAGATGTATAAGCATTCATACCAACCATCACTTTAACTCACCAACTGCCAAAGAATTCTAGCACACTGACTACCACCGACTGAGTGCAAAGTGTTTTATGTGGTGTTTACCTAGCTACAACACTCTGGCTACAAAATGAAGCATCCTCATTCATGCATTTGTGGTGAATAAAGTCACCCTTAGGCACTCTAGAATGTTGACATGTTGAACTTTATTCATCCTCGGCACTGAATGAGTTAAAAAACCAGTTCTGCAGGAAAGGAATGTTGTGAAATGGCCAAAGTACTCTTAAGACGTCATAAAGTGTATAAAGCTTTATTATCCTGTTGTCTAGATAGCGTACATTAGATAACTAGGCCTATGAACCTGTTAGGATACTGTGGGGCCTTACAGTGTAGGCTATATCTTTATGTGGGATAGTGTTCTTGAATGGAACCTGAAGGCATTCTGAGAATGTTGCGTGTCTCAGTTATTGACTTTGGCAGATAGGTAGGTGAACTGTCTCTCTCCTAACAGACAGGCCATCGAGACGTGTACTGTGTACTGTAACAACCTGTCTGAAATATGATCCATGTTCTGGTACTGGGTCAAACCCAGCTCAGCTCAGATGAGTCCCTCACTAAGGCTGATAATGCAGCATGTAAAACAACTTCAGCCGCAGCCCCGTCTCTCTGGAACGCCCTCCCCAACCACATCAGACAGGACAACACCCTCCCAACATTTGAACAGGCCCTCAAAACCCACCTCTTCAAGCTCGCCTTCACCTGTTAACCCTCTCCCCCTCCCCTTCCCATGTGTCCCCAGCACTACCTTCATTAGGCCCCTATACTTTCTTTTATTTATTTTTTGTATTACTACTCAATCTTTTCAGTTTGTAAAGCATTTGAGTGTCTAGAAAAGCGCTATATAAGTCTAATTTATTATTATTATCATTATTATTATTATTATTATTATTATTATTATTATTATTATTATTCATAAGTATTGGTTGGATCTGATAGGTAGGTAGGTAGGTAGGTAGACAGATAGATACAGTAGATAGATAGATAGATAGATAGATAGATAGATAGATAGATAGATGGATGGATAGATAGATAGATAGATAGATAGATAGATAGATAGATGGATAGATAGATAGATAGATAGATGGATAGATAGATAGATAGATGGATAGATAGATAGATAGATAGATAGATAGATAGATAGATAGATAGATAGATGGATGGATAGATAGATAGATAGATAGATAGATGGATAGATAGATAGATGGATAGATAGATGACAAAATAAAGAGAGACCTAATAGACATTCAAAACCTCCAGCCTGCCTCTGATCACCCACTCACTGTTGAAAACTATTACAAGTTAGAAACACCTGCTGTGTGTTTCACACCTCCTCATGGTGACGTCTTTGACTGTAGTCAGAAGTAAGATATTGATCTGTAGTAGTAAGACAGGTACTTTATTGATCTGTAGTAGTAAGATAGGTACTTTATTGATCTGTAGTAGTAAGATAGGTACTTTATTGATCTGTAGTAGTAAGATAGGTACTTTATTGATCTGTAGTAGTAAGACAGGTACTTTATTGATCTGTAGTAGTAAGATAGGTACTTTATTGATCTGTAGTAGTAAGATAGGTACTTTATTGATCTGTAGTAGTAAGATAGGTACTTTATTGATCTGTAGTAGTAAGACAGGTACTTTATTGATCTGTAGTAGTAAGATAGGTACTTTATTGATCTGTAGTAGTAAGACACTACTACATTACTTTATTGATCCCCAAGGGGTAATTAAGGCGTGACCGACTGGGGAAGGGAACTCCACTGGGATAAATACCATGGAAGCTAATTATGGTCATTATGCATTTCTGTCTTGGGCGTGAGAGTGAATGGCTCAACTGCCTGTGTCTGTGTGTGTGTGTGTGTGTGTGTGTGTGTGTGTGTGTGTGTTTTGTGTGTTTTGTGCATGTTTTAGTGACTGGCACTTTGTCTGATTAAGACCGCAGGAATGTGAACACACCTAGCCCCTCCCCTTACTCTTACTTTACAACTTGTACATTGAGATGTAACAAAAGCGATTGTGATTGTGATTGTGATTGTGATTCTTCTGCAGGAACTATGCCAGAACCCCAAGTTCATTTCCGGAGGCGCTCAGAGGACAGACATCTGCCAAGGACAGCTGGGTTAGTGTTCTCCTGTCTCCTTCTACCACGCCAGGTCATTCTACAACAAGGGCCTTATAATGAGGTCGTTCTACAACAAGAACCTTATAATGAGGTCGTTCTACAACAAGGACCAAAAATAAACACCATAAGCATGTGTAAAAACACACCCATTAGGTCTCCAGTGTTCAGTTCAACATTCATTCTAGGGCCTAGAGTTTTTCCTGACCAGGTCACACGGTCTGGAAAACCTTGAGGACCCTGGCCCCTACTATAAACAAACACCTCTGTCTTTGTATGTGTTTCCCAGGCGACTGCTGGCTGCTGGCGGCCATTGCTTCTCTGACCCTCCACAAGGAGACGCTGGCCAGGGTGGTGCCTCACGACCAGAGCTTCGACCACGGCTACGCCGGGATCTTCCACTTCCAGGTAGAGTAGACGATAGACGATAGATAGATAGATAGATAGATAGATCGATCGATGGTACACTTGCCTACGACTAGCAGCTATTCTCTAAGTCGTATTTTATTATTATTATTATATATGCTAAAGATAGAAATCTCCAGCTGTCGTGTTTGAATCAAAGGTTCTGCACTCAATATGAACAAAGCATTGTTTACCTCAGCTGATAATGATTGCCATGTAGAAAAGAATGAATGAATAAATGAATGAAAGAATGAATGGATGAATGAATGAATAAATGAATGTTTGTGTTTGTGTTGCTTCAGTTCTGGCAGCACAACCAGTGGCTGGACGTGGTGGTGGACGACAGGCTGCCCTCCGTCAGAGACAAGCTGGTGATGGTCCACTCAGCCACTAACAACGAGTTCTGGAGTGCTCTGCTGGAGAAGGCCTACGCCAAGTATGGACATATTATTATTATTATTATTATTATTATTATTATTATTATTAGTAGTAGTAGTAGTAGTAGTATATATTTATTTGATGTTTTTTCTGTTTTTGTTTCGTTTAAAAATCATTTCTTTATTAATTGGCCCGTCTCCATGACGCTCAGTTACAGAAGTTATTTTCTGTTTCAACAAATGCATTTATGTAACTCACTCTCTCCCTCTCTCTTCCTCCCTCTCTCCCTCCTTCCTCCCCTCCCTCCCTCCTTCCTTCCCTCCCTCCCCCCCCTCCCTCAGGATGAATGGCAGCTATGAGTCCCTGAAGGGAGGCAGTACCCTGGAGGCCATGGAGGACTTCACGGGCGGCGTGGGAGAGATGTACGAGACCAAAGCAGCTCCAGCCAAGCTCTTCACCATCATGAAGAAGGCCCACGTTCGAGGCTCCATGCTGGGCTGCTCCATCGACGTAAGGCCCCCTAAAGCAAGCCTGGCTCCAGGCTGATATGGCAGCATCTGGTGAAGGGATACTTCAAAATGCCCAGACTTTTATTCAGAAAATGTTAAATACATTTCAGCGGTGTTGAAAATCAGTGACACACTGCAATGTTTTGACTCCAAATCAACCAGATCGATCTGATCCTGGATAGCAAAAAAGGATCAGGATCATTCTGATCCAGGTTAAAAGTTTTGAACAACGGAGCCCAAGGTGACTGATACCGGATGTGGTTTAAATGTTAACACACTCTCTCTCTCTCTCTCCCTCCATCCCTCTCTCTCTCCCTCCCTCCTTCCCTCTCTCCCTCCCTCCCTCTATCCCTCTCTCTCTCCCTCCCTCCATCCCTCTCTCTCTCCCTCCCTCCATCCCTCTCTCTCTCCCTCCCTCTCTCTCTCTACCTCCATCCCTCTCTCTCTCCCTCCCTCCATCCCTCTCTCTCCCCCTCCCTCCATCCCTCTCTCTCTACCTCCAGATCACAAGTTCAGCAGAGTCGGAGGCCCAGACAACGACAGGCCTTGTGAAGGGACACGCCTACTCCATCACAGGGCTGGAGGAGGTACCTCACTTCCTGTCTCAAACCAACCAATCAGATCCAATCAGACCCAATGTGATAAAACACAGTACCCCTTCCTCATCCCCTACCACGTGTTACTGTACATCGAGATTGCGTCCTCCGCCAGCCTCCCCTAACATTTAGGACTATAGACTCTGTACCCTGCGCCACAGAGTTAACCCTTTATGCTCCTGGTCCTGCAGGTGAGCTACCGAGGACAGAAGGTCCAGTTGATCCGAGTCAGGAACCCCTGGGGTCAGGTGGAGTGGAACGGCCCCTGGAGCGACAAGTAAGGATGGATGGAGGGATGGAGGGATGGATGGATGGAGGGATGGAGGGATGGAGGGATGGATGGATGGAGGGATGGATGGATGGATGGATGGATGGATGGAGGGATGGAGGGATGGAGGGATGGAGGGATGGATGGATGGATGGATGGATGGATGGATGGATGGAGGGAGGGATGGATGGATGGAGGGATGGATGGATGGATGGATGGAGGGATGGATGGATGAAGGGATGGATGGAGGGATGGATGGATGGATGGATGGATGGATGGAGGGATGGATGGATGAAGGGATGGATGGAGGGATGGATAGATGGATGGATGGATGGATGGATGGAAAGATAGATAGATAGATTATTTTACATTCAATTACGATGAGGGCTCACTTGTAGACCTTGGACTCAGTGTGACTCCCTGCCTAAACAAACGTTAAATATTCATTAGTGAAACGTTCTCTCTCTCCCGCAGGTCTAGAGAGTGGGAGGTGATCGACCAGGCCGAGAAAAAACGTCTTACTCAGAACAACTTAGAGGACGGAGAATTCTGGTTGGTATCAATTCTGGTCGTTGCTTTTACCCAGGGTGCACCACACTACCCAAGGTGCACCACACTACCCAGGGGGCAACACACTACAAACAACCGTTTTACCCAAGGCGCACTACTACAAACATCCCCAAAGTGTGTACGCCACACTGACGCAACACTGACAAAGTGGACAGAAAAAGTGTGCAGACTTTTGTTCCAGCCAAGCACACTAAAGCATTCCCGGGGTCTAGTGGTTACCGCTGACAACATCGTGAAAAATGGTGAAGTAACTGAGCGAGGCGTTTGTTTCAGGATGGAGTTTGAGGACTTCAAGGCCAACTACAACAAGATCGAGATCTGTAACCTGACGCCTGATTCGCTGATGGACGACACCAAGCGCCAGTGGGCGGTGAACATGTTCGAGGGCAACTGGATACGAGGCTCCACTGCGGGGGGCTGCAGGAACTTCATAGGTACTGGGAGATGTAGTCCTGCAGGTCTGGGACTTGTAGTCATGTAGGTCTGGGACTTGTAGTCCAGCAGGTCTGGGAGATGTAGTCCAGCTGACTGATCTGTCTGTCTGTCTGTCTGTCTGTCTCTCTCTCTCTCTGTCTCTCTCCCTCTCTGTCTCTCTCCCTCTCTGTCTCTCTGTGTGTGTGTCTCTCTCTCTCCCTCTCTCACTCTCTCTCTCTCTCCCTCCCTCCCTCCCTCTCTCAGACACATTTTGGACCAACCCCCAGTTCAAGCTGACCCTGGAGGACGCTGACGATGATGATGACGTGTGCAGCGTGGTCATCGCTCTGATGCAGAAGAACCGGCGTCAGCTCAGGAAGGAGGGGCTGGACCTGGAGACCATCGGCTTCGCCGTCTACGAGGTGAGGGAGGGAGAGTAGGGGTGGGGGGGGGGAGAGGTTAGAGAGAGAGAGTAGGGGTGGGGGGGGGGGGAGAGGTTAGAGAGAGAGAGTAGGGGTGGCGGGGGGGAATATGTCCTCTGATTTCTACCTCCACCAGCCTCCCCTGGGTTAGAGAGAGGAAAGAGACTTGCCCATAGGTTGAGTGCTATAAACGCATCTCTCATTCTCTCTCTCTCTAACCTTTACCTCCCTCTCTCCCCCCCTCCCCCCCTCCCTCCCTCCACCCCTCCCTCCCTCCTTCCGTCCACCCCTCCCTCCCTCCCCCCTCCCTCCCTCCTTCCCTCCTTCCCTCCAACCCTCCCTCCCCCCTCCCTCTCTCCTTCCCCACTCCCTCCCTCCCTCCCTCCCTCCCTCTCCACCAGGCTCCTAATGACGAGGACCACCTGGGGAAGGACTTCTTCCGGTACCACGGCTCCCAGGCCCGCAGCAAGACCTACATCAACATGAGGGAGGTGTCTGAGCGCTTCACCCTGCCCCCGGGGAAGTACCTGCTGGTCCCCACCACCTTCCAGCCCCACCACGAGGCCGACTTCATCATACGCATCTTCTCTGAGAAGGCCACCGGGAGCATGTGAGTTAACAGGGGAGGGAGGGAGGGAGGGAGGGAGGGAGGGAGAGAGAGATGGATTCTTCATCATTCGCACCTTCTCTGAGAAGGCCACTGAGAGCATGTGAGTTAACAGGGGAGGGAGGGAGGAAGGGAGGGAGGGAGGGATGGATGGATAGAGTGGGAGAGGGAGAGGGAGAGGGAGGGATGGAGGGATGGAGGGGAGGAGGATAGAGCGAGAAGGGAGGGAGAGAGAGAGAGAGGGATATTTCATTAAGCATCTTCATTGAGCATCTTTTCTGAGAAGGGCCACTGGGAACATGTGAGTGAGATTGAAGACCCATCTCTTCAGGCTACATCTTAACTGTTCCTCCTAAAGACCTCCTCATCCCCATTACCCCACTGTACAGTTTCTCTACTTTAAATACATTTTTTCAATAATACTACAATTAAAAAATGTATTCTTCCTTCTTCTAACAGTGTAACAGCCAATGGCCCCTGGTCCTAGCATAGATTACTTTTTCTTAGGATGACTGATGGATAGATGATTCACTTACTTGGACAGAGGAGGGAGAGAGGGAGGGATGGATGGATGGAGGGAGAGTGGAGGGTGGAGGGAATGCCTGCATATACTGTATATTGACTCAATAGATTTGATTGAGCCATTTAAAAAAAATAAAATAATAATCTTGCGGTAGCTAATCCCACTTTGTGTCTCCGTCCCCAGGGAGATGGGGAACACCATAGAAGCTGACCTGCCAGATGTAAGTTATCAACCGCTGAACCCCTGAACCCCTGAATACCCCCTGAGTTCTGTCCTGCTTAACCCTCCATGGTGAATGTGTGTGTGTGTGTGTGTGTGTGTGTGTGTGTGTGTGTGTGTGTGTGTGTGTGTGTGTGTGTGTGTGTGTGTGTGTGTGTGTGTGTGTGCGCGCGCGCGTGTGTGTGTGTGTGTGTGTGTGTGTGTGTCAGCCCCCCATGCCCAGCCTGCCAGAGGAGGAGACAGATGAGGAGAAGGGGCTGAGGAGGCTGTTCGAACAGATCGCTGGCTCAGTAAGAAAATATCACATTATTAATATTAACATGATCAATATCAACATTATTCATGTTCACATGATTAATATCAACATTATTAATATTAACATGATTAATATCAACATTATTCATGTTCACATTATGAATACCAACATTATTAATATCACCATTATTAATATTAACATTAGTAGTATCACCATTATTAATATTAACATTATAAATATCAATATTATTAATATCGACATTTTTAATATTAACATTCACATTTGATCTCCAACTCATAGGCATACTAAACAGTAGACAGAGCGCTCTGCTCTCACAGGTCTCGTGATCTGTATTGAAGCTCTTGCGCCCCCTGCTGGTCATAACCTGAACGTCATGTTGTGTGTCTGCAGGACCAGGCGATCTCTGCCAAGGAGCTGCAGCAGGTGCTGAACGGGGTGCTGAGCAGGAGTGAGTCTCCTCTACAGAGACACATGTCATACTGTCATATACGCTATTATTATGATTATTATTATTGTTATTATGATTATGATTATTATGATTATTATTATGATTATTATTATGATTATTATTATTAATGGTACATATGGACATGTTACGTGGAGGGGTCTTGGAAACACTTTTTTTTTCCTAGCATAGATCAGTTTATCTTATGATGACTGATGGACAGATGATTCACTGATGTATTCACAAATGGATAAAGGCGTCTGCTAAATGTTTGAAACGTCCAATGTAAATGTGATGGTTCTCTCTGTGTTCCTCCGCCAGGGAGGGAGATCAAGTTTGACGGCCTGAGCCTGAACACCTGCCACAGCATCATCAACCTCATGGACGTATCCTCCGCCACACGCCAACCACACGCCAACCACACGCCAACCACCACACGCTAACCACACGCCAACCACACGCCAACCACCACACGCCAACCACCACACGCCAACCACACGCCAACCACCACACGCCAACCACCACACGCCAACCACACGCCAACCACCACACACCAACCACCACACACCAACCACCACACGCCAACAACACGCCAACCACACACCTCCCACCACACGCCCACCACACACCTCCACACACCTCCCACCACACACCTCCCACACACCTCCACACCACGCCTCCACCACACACCTCCCACCACACACCTCCACCACACACCTCCCACCACACACCTCCACCACACACCCACCACACACCAACCACACACCTCCGCCACACGCCAACCACACACCTCCAACCACCACACACCTCCCACCACACACCTCCACCACACACCTCCCACCACACACCTCCACCACACACCCACCACACACCTCCCACCACACACCTCCACCACACACCAACCACACACCTCCCACCACACACCTCCCACCACACGCCCACCACACACCTCCAACCACACACCTCCCACCACACACCTCCCACCACACGCCAACCACCACACACCCACCACACACCTCCCACCACACACCCACCACACACCTCCCACCACACGCCAACCACACACCTCCACCACACACCTCCACCACACACCTCCACCACACACCTCCACCACACACCAACCACACACCTCCACCACACACCAACCACCACACACCTCCGCCACACACCAACCACACACCTCCCACCACACACCAACCACACACCTCCCACCACACACCAACCACACACCTCCGCCACACACCAACCACACACCTCCCACCACACACCCACCACACGCCAACCACACACCTCCCACCACACACCCACCACACGCCAACCACACGCCAACCACACACCTCCGCCACACGCCAACCACACACCTCCAACCACCACACACTTCCAACCACCACACACCTCCCACCACACACCTCCACCACACACCTACCACCACACACCAACCACACACCTCCCACCACACACCCACCACACACCTCCCACCACACGCCAACCACACGCCAACCACACACCTCCACCACACACCAACCACACACCTCCCACCACACACCAACCACACACCTCCACCACACACCAACCACCACACACCAACCACACACCAACCACACACCTCCCACCACACACCTCCCACCACACGCCAACCACACGCCAACCACACACCTCCGCCACACACCAACCACACACCTCCCCCACACACCAACCACACACCTCCACCACACACCAACCACACACCTCCACCACACACCAACCACCACACACCAACCACACACCTCCCACCACACTCCAACCACACGCCAACCACCACACACCAACCACCACACACCTCCCACCACACACCCACTACCACACGCCAACCACACACCTCCCACCACACACCTCCCACCACACACCCACTACCACACGCCAACCACACACCTCCCACCACACACCCACCACACACCTCCCACCACACACCCACTACCACACGCCAACCACACACCTCCCACCACACACCAACCACACACCTCCCACCACACGCCAACCACACACCTCCCACCACACACCAACCACACACCTCCCACCACACGCCAACCACACACCTCCCACCACACACCTCAACCACACACCTCCCACCACACACCAACCACACACCTCCCACCACACACCAACCACACACCTCCCACCACACGCCAACCACACACGTCCGCCACACACCAACCACACACCTCCCACCACACACCAACCACACACCTCCCACCACACGCCAACCACACACCTCCGCCACACACCAACCACACACCTCCCACCACACGCCAACCACACACCTCCGCCACACACCAACCACCACACGCCAACCACACACCTCCGCCACACGCCAACCACACACCAACCACCACACACCAACCACACACCTCCCACCACACGCCAACCACACACCTCCGCCACACACCAACCACACACCTCCTACCACACGCCAACCACACACCTCCACCACACACGCCAACCACACACCTCCCACCACACACCTCCACCACACACCTCCCACCACACGCCAACCACACACCTCCCACCACACACCTCCCACCACACACCTCCCACCACACACCAACCACACACCTCCCACCACACACCAACCACCACACACCAACCACACACCTCCACCACACACGCCAACCACACACCTCCGCCACACACCAACCACACGCCAACCACACACCTCCCACCACACACCACACACCTCCCACCACACACCTCCCACCACACCTCCACCACACACCTCCCACCACACCTCCACCACACACCAACCACACACCAACCACACACCTCCCACCACACGCCTCCCACCACACACCAACCACACACCTCCCACCACACACCTCCCACCACACACCCACCACACACCAACCACACACCTCCACCAC
>NC_137686.1:7796065-7898565 GCF_963989245.1 Nansenia antarctica | reverse complement strand
ACATTTTGTTTGTTACTCAACATCAGTTACCAAACACACGTGTGTATAATTATAATAACTAAATAATAATGCATACAATAACATATATTATATAATTGTATATAATGCTCTTCTCAGTACTCAAAGACACTCAGTTGGAGAGAACAAGAATAAATGGATAAATAAAAAGTAAAACAAATTAGACTCATCTCACTCTCTGTGTGTGTGTGTGTGTGTGTGTGTGTGTGTGTGTCCAGGTGGAGGTTGAGAAGCGGCGTGACGCGCAGAGGGAGTTCGGCGTGTTCTTCGACGACGACTACAACTACCTGCAGCACCTGAAGGAGACGGAGAGACCTGTGGAGCTGGTGGCCTCCTCCAACCAATCACAGAGAGGCAGGCGACGACCTCTCGACCTCCAGGGTGAAGATGATGAAGATGATGACGAGGAGGAGGAGGAAGTGGACCAGCCCACCCCTGTAAGTCTGGCAGGACGTGGAGGTCTTGTTGTTGTTGTTGTTGTTGTTGTTGTTGTAAGTGTTTTGGTGCACTCAGCCTTAAGTTACTCCAGGGAGACTGTCCCTGTAACCTGTGTCTGCTAAATGGTTAAAAAAAAAAAATGGCTCATTGTAATGCAGGGAACGGCGCCAGTATGACTTGTGAGGTGATTGTTTCTAGTGCAGTTATGACACATCTGTGTTTCTAGTGTAGTTATGACACATCTGTGTTTGTGACTCTTCCTTGCAGAAGGTCCCCGCCAGCATCAACCTGCCCTCCTCTGTGTTCGCCTCCGAGTTTGAGGAGGAGGTCGGGATGCTGAACAAAGCTGCTCCCATCTCCGGTAAGAGTCTGTCCATCAGTTAATGAATCGATCCATCGATCAATTAAATCGTATGGTGTATGGCGACTGGCCGTAACGGTTACCCAGCCTATCAGCATTAGCCAAGCACCGTTATGCATTTCCATAAATGTAAAAAGAATATCAGTTTGGGGGGTTTGTTTTATGACCACACCTTTATTGTAAGTAACAGAACACGCAGGCGGTTAAAGAAAGGCTTCTGACCCCAGTGTGACCCCTGACCCTAGTCACCAGTGTGTCTAACCCCAGTCTGACCACTGACCCTGCCTCTCTCAGGACCCAGACTGGACCTGGACCCAGACATCGTAGCAGCTCTGGACGAGGACTTTGACTTCGACGACCCCGACAACATGCTGGACGACGACTTCATCGCCAAGGCCAATGATGTCACCGGGGCGGTTGCCAAGAAGAAGTAAGGCTGACATCATCACTACTTTAGAATCACCTGTCCTTGTTTTTAGGTTTAGTCACCTGGGCCCAAAGAGATAATCTGACTGACCGGTTCTTCTCTCTCTCTCTCTCTCTCACTCTCTCCCCCTGTCTCTCTCTGTCTCTGTCTCTCTCTCTGTCTCTCTCTCTCTCTCTCTCTGTCTCTCTCTCTCTCTCTCTCTCTCTCTCTATCTCTCCCCTCTCTCTCTCTCACTCTCTCCCCCTGTCTCTCTCTCTATCTATCTCTCCCCTCTCTCTCTCTCTCTCTCTCACTCTCCCCCCTCTCTCTCTCTCTCTCTCTCTCTCTCTATCTATCTCTCCCCTCTCTCTCTCTCGCTCTCTCTCCCTCCATATCTTTGCCTCCTCTCTCTCTCTCTCTATCTCTCCCCTCTCTCTCTCTATCTCTCACTCTCTCTCTCACTCTCTCCCCTCTCTTTCTCTCTCTGTCTCTCTCTCTCCATATCTTTGCCTCCTCTCTCTCTCTCCCTGCCTCCATTCCAGAGGCGGCGATGATGATGATGAAGAGTGGGACACAGAGGAAAGCGACAGCGACGAGGGCGACTTTGACTCGGAGGGCGAGCTCTCGGACGGCGGCGGTGGCGGCGGCGAGGGGCGTGAGTTCATGTTCACGGATGAGGAGACGAGGAGCCGCTTCACGGCGTACTCCATGACCTCCTCCGTCATGAGGAGGAACGAGCAGCTCACCCTGCTGGACGACCGCTTCGAGAAGGTGAGGCCACGTCCCTTTAGAACGCCCCTTTAACACGCCCCTTTAACACGTCCCCACCAATCACTGAAATGGTGTATAAAACAGGGTTCCCATGGGTCCTTGAAATCCTTGAAAGTTTGTGAATTTGAGAAAAAAATATCAAGGCCTTCAAAGTTTTTGAAAATAGACATGGGTCATTGAAAGTGCTTGAATTCCCCTCTCTTTTTAATTGTTGTCTGTTTAATTATTTTTAATTCTCTTTTTAATTGTTGTCTGTGAGCGGATAGTTCCTATTATATAAATTCTCATCTAGTTCTGTCTCAAACTATGCCGTGTTGGGTCCTTGAATTTGAGGGAGTTGAGTCTTGAAAGTCCTTGAAAGGTGCTTGAATCTGATGTTTCAGAAGGTGTGGGAACCCTGATAAAAGGTGAATATTTTAATAGTAAGCCCTCATACCTACACAGAACACACAGCTCAGCCCTGATATCTACACACAACACACAGTAAACAAGACGACTACTCCCAAACTAAACCAACAGGCACAACCTTAGGTTGTCATGTCTGTGGCAGGGCTGGAGGGGAGAATGACAGGTAAACAGTGCTCACCTCCCTGCCAGGCAAGGTCAACAGAAGTTCCATGTTATCTAGCTGAGAAATCAAACACAGACTAACCCCGTAATAAAACAGAGACGAGATTTATATGGCAGTTAGTGAGTTGACCAATTCGGTTGTTAAGTCGTGACGTGTTTCCGGGTCCAAGGTTGGCTGAGGCGCTGTCTTCGAAATGCCTCAGTAATAATAATAATTCATTATATTTATATAGCGCTTTTCCGAGGCTCAAAGACGCCGACAAATATGGGAAAAACGTGAAAGTGCTTCTGTGTCCCTTGTTGTATGAATAGATCCGAGTCTAAAAAACGATTGAACTGTCATTCTACCGCTGTAGTACACTGGTACTATGGTGCAGGGAATTTCTGGTTTGGACCCGGAAATTGCTAAACGTCACGTTTGACGTCAGACTTAACAACCGAATAGCGAAGCAGGGTTCTCCTTGTTACCAAGACCCACTCGTGTTCATTCAGGTCGAAATGCGCAAAAACTGTGAGGAACACAGAAACGCTGTCACTTTTGACTTTGTTCTGCTTTTTAACAACGATGCCGTTAGTACGTTCTTACCCGTCCCCCCGCCTCGCCTCTCCTGTAGTTCTTTGAGCAGTTTGATGATGATGAGATCGGGGCGTTGGACAACACTGAGCTGGAGGGCTACATAGAGCCAGACAGCGCCCGGCTGGAGGAGGTCATCAAAGACTACTTCATACAGAAGGGGAAAGAGTGAGTACACTGGATGAACCAACACACAGAATCTGTGTGTGCGTGTGCGCGTGTGTGTGTGTGTGTGTGTGTGTGTGTGTGTGTGTGTGTGTGTGTGTGTGTGTGTGTGTGTGTGATTGACAAGAAGGATGGGTGAGAGAGAAGGGGGGGGATGACATGCAGGATATGTCGACGGCTGAAATCCAACCGGGGACCCTGTGATGATATGGCATGTGCCTTAGTGTGGCGATAGAGAGAGAAGGGGAGGGAGGGAGAGAGAGAGAGAGAGAGAGACTAACACTGGTCACCTCTGCCTCCCAGGTACCTGCGGCCAGATGACCTGGGTCCTAAAGAGCTGCCGGCCGTGAAGGAGGAAGAGGAGGATGATGACGATGAAGAGAAGCAGGAGATGGAGACCATCGTCATACAGGGACCGGCGGAGAAGTGGGACTGTCAGACCATCATCAGTGAGTTGGTCTCAGATCACAGACTAATGATCTAATCACTCATTATCAACTCACCAATACACACCAGATATTATTATAATAATAGTAAACTGTTCCAGTTCAACAATAGCTGTAGATGCACAGTAGAGGCTGGTGGAGGTAGAAATCGGAGGATTGGCTCATTGAATCCATCCTCCAATGGTATCAAACTTGTATGTTTGATACAATGTCTTCTTCCGTTCCATGCATTACATTACAATGAGCCCATCCTCCAATTTCTACCTCCACCAGCCTCCCCTGCTCTTGGCTTACTGGTGGAAATATGCAAATCAGCTGAGTGTCATATTACCGTAACACTCGGTTTCTTTCAAGTGTGGATAGAATATATCATATCTCCTGATATCATCTCTTGTCCTCAACAGGTACATATTCAAACTTGTACAACCATCCGAAAATCATCAAAGACCCACCGAAGGTGAGAATAACGTTCTCTTCTCTAGCATCAAATGTTTCACTGGCCTACGGTGTGTGTGTGTGTGTGTGTGTGTGTGTGTGTGTGTGTGTGAGAGAGAGAGACACAGAGAGAGAGAGAGACAGAGAGAGAGAGAGACAGAGAGAGACACAGACAGAGAGAGAGAAAGAAAGTGTGCGATCGATCCCCTAGCTCGTCTCATCTCCCCCCCTCTCAGACGAAGCCCATCCAGGTGTCAGCGAGGACCGGCATCCCCCTGGACGTCCTCCCCGCCCGGGGCCCCACCGCCAAGCAGGCGGAGCGCATGGAGCGCATCAACGACTCTGACCTCCCCCGCGCCGCCACGCAGCCCCGCTCCCGCGACGAGACCCCCGAGGAGAGGAAGGCCAGGAAACAGGCCATCAAGGAGGAGCGCAAGGTGGGTTTACACACCCCACCGCCAGAGCCTTCCGGAAACACCCACCGCTCACCAGGGCTGCGTTCGTAAAAATTCACTCTGGAAAATCTGATCAGCATCTCACGGAGCGCCTCTCGTCCAATCAAATGACTCGGTCCCTTTATGACATCGAGCACTCCGGCACTCTCGGAGCTCATTTTTACGAACGCAGCCATAGAGTGCCATGTGTTCTATGTGGTGTCTACCTAGCGACAGCACTTTGATTGGCTCCAAAATGAAGCGTCATAATATATGCTGTTTCCACCGGCAGGCTACATTCATTTTCGGAAAATATTTCAAACATTGCTCCTTATTATTATTATTGTTGTTGTTGTTTCGATGTATGAACGATGCCTGAGTGGGAGGCTGGTGGAGGTAGAAATCGGAGGACGGGCACGTCGCCATGCATGGGAATCGGTCGGTCCTCTGATTTCTCCCTCCACCAGCCTCCCCCCCCTGGTGTGTGTTGTGTTGACTGACCCTTGACCTTTGACCCCACAGGACAGGAGGGTGGAAAAGAAGGCCAACACCACGGCGTTCAAACAGGAGAAGGTCCTGCAGGAGAAGCAGATGGTGGGCTTGAGGAACAATGTCCAGGGCCTCAAACTCTGCTGACCACCCCCTGGAGGGGGGAGGACACGGGCCTGAAACTGTCCTGGTTAGAGACCCAGACCACCAGGAACCAGGTCTCACAACTATCCTACTGCCACTGCCCTGAAGAAAGAGGAGGAGGAGGAGGAGGAGGAGGAGGAGGTAAACTAAAGGATCCCAGCTCCCCGAGGAGGAAGACAGACCATAATCTGCTCTAACTGACTTTGTGGGTCTTCTAGGACCACCCTTCCCTCGGGACCCCCCCACTTTGGAGAAAGGACCCCCACACACACACACACCCTCCGCCTGCCCCCCCCGGATTACCACGACTCATGAGCTCTTGTTAGAAACATGGTTCCTCTTTACCCGCTTACTACTCAAAGCACATTGGATGAGAAGACCTGGGCTCCTCCCCCTTTTAGCTATTCTCCTCCAATGCTCTTTGAGAAGGAAGTGAGTGGAGGAGGCAAGGAGAGGACGCAAGGAGATTGAGTTTCAACCAAGTGAGAAAGGGCCGTGGGGCTCTCACTCTCGACCACTGTTCTCTCAAGTGTTCACTTGTTAACTCCCACGGATGGCATTGAAAAAGTGACAGTTTGGAATTTAAAAAGTGATGATTCAACTGTTGTTTGGTCTAGAGGAGTTCTGTGTTTTTCCTCTATTACTCAATCAAATGTTTTGAAATCCAAGCGGGTGGCAGACTGAACAAGTGAGAAGGGAAAGGTGTCGCAATTCAGCATCCGTGTGTGTGCGTGTGACACATTTTGAGACGTGCTCAGAATACAATGGTGTCGTTTGCAGATGAACAAGATTTTGAAGTGACCGTGTGGTCGTTCATATCTCTGCAATTCGCACAGTGCATTCTTCTCTTGCGAGATAATGACAAATCCAAATGTATTTGTAAAACTCCTTTGAAATCTTTATTAAAATTCTTCATCTGTGACGGTTCTGTGTTTGTTTGTTTGTGGGATTTAGCTGCTCTTTCACTTCCCAGAAGTCCTGTGAGAGAGCGGTATCAAACGCACTGGAAACCATTCAGTCATGGGTTGTCTGGTCTAGAATAGTGTTCACACCTTTGATGCCATTACCTCATTCCATTACAATGAGCCGTCCTCCGACACAGTACGTTACTCAACGAGTCTCAAACCTAATCAAACATCTTGGCATAAGTAGCAAGGGAACACAGGCTGTACCCTATTATCAGATCTGGGTGGAGAAGTCTGCGGTCAACTTGTTGGGACTGTTTTATTGGGTCCATGGTGCTAGGCAAACTCAAATGAAGGAGATGGATATACATTTATTGTGTTTTTGAATGAAACCTAACCTGTTAATTGTCATGACTCACTGCGATACAATCTCACCTGCATCAATAAACAATATCACAACGTCAATAAAAATAAATCCGGTTAGGGCGCGGATATAAATAGGTCATTGTTACTGTATGATAACCAGTTCTGATGTGCACAGCAGCATTCCAGTAGAACAGTCACACGGTACCACCGTGGTGTGTGGGGGGAGTCACTAGAAGACCATGCTACAAGGGACACATTTGGCTATAATGTAGCTTCAAAACTTTTATTGACTGAACATTTCATCTGAGATTAAAATTAAAAAAGGGGTGAAAAAGCTCCCTGAAGTCCTGAGAGAACATTCCTTCACCAGAGAGAACCGTATAGTCAGTCTCAGTCTCAGTCCCTCTCTCTGTCTCTCTCTGTGTGTGCGTGAGAAAACTGCACATGGCATACTCCTTCTCCAGCATACCTGTAAACCAGGGGAGGCTGGTGGAGGGAGAAATCAGAGGGCAGGCTCATCACAATGAGCCTGTCCTTCCATCCCTACCCCCACCAGCCTCCCCTGCTGTTAAGTCCAGACGTGAAGTTAGGATTATAGGCCTTCTTTCTGAGCCAGCTACAGAGAGAACGGCCAAATTGCCCAAAATCCACAAACCGCCTGTAGCAACGTCACTACCCGCCCCGGAGCCCCTGCCAATCCCAGAGAGAAACCCTGTACGGCGACGGTAGGATGCCGTTTAGGTGGGTCCGTAGCCTATCACTACATCCCCGGGGTCCATCTCCAATTCCACTTCTACGTGTCTTCGGTTGTAGGCACAGTGAATCTCCTCTTGCTCCTCTTCCTCTTCCGCCATCACACCCTCCTCCACCGGCCCAGTACGACCCCATCCCTGGACCCGCCTACTCTCCGAGAGCTCGTAACTCGGACCGGGACCAATGGGGGGACGAGGGGACACCTCAGAGCCCATGTGATTGGTCAGAGTGTGGCTTGGTCCCTCTGTCTCATTCTCCTCCAATGAGGTGTCCGCGGTGGTTGGGGTCGCAGGTTCTATGGCGCTGACCTGCGACACTTTCTCGTAGGGCAGGTTAAACACCTTCCTGTCATTGGGGTTAGACAGCATGGATGCCTGTATAACAGATAAAAGACACACGTGTGTTTATGCTCACGTTCATCCGGCAAAGCATGGCTGTTGACTATGGTGACATCATTCATTTTAAAGGGACAACAAATAAAATCAGCTGATAAAGCTTTTTTTTCTCCTCAAATCTGAATTGAAACATCAGACAGCAGGACAAATCAAATGGTAGTGACTGATTTCTGAACTTAAAACAGTGTATTGTATACAGAAAGGACACTTTGATTGCATGGGTCAAACTGGAGATACTGACTAAACACTGGACCTGGTGGGACTGGACTTTTGTTTTACTTTTTATTTATCTATTCTATTCTTGTTCCCTCCATGGATGTATTGTAGTGTCTTTGAGTACTGAGAGAAAAGCCCTATACAAAATAAATGCATTGTTATTACTACTATTTTCGTTATTTTATAAAAAAATAAAAAAAAATAATGCTTTGTTATACACACCACTTGTGAATGACAGTGTCATTGATTGATTGATTGAAAACTTTATTAGAAGATTTGCAGAAGTAGGTACATGAAAGTACATATTACATACAAGGTCAACTAACAGGATAAAAACCCAAGAAAGCCACTGGCTTATTTCAATTGGGGTCCTTGATTCTCAATTCATCGTTACATGTAAGACAGACAAAAAAGCTAGTACTATCTACAAGATAATACAGACAAATAACTATTACTATCTACAGGATAAACACACATCCATCATGGGAAGAACAATACAACGAAACATAAGGTATGTACAGCGGGTAGGACAGGTGGGGACATACACCACAGGTGGGGGCGGGGGACAAAACACAAAGTATGTACAGTGGGTAGTTCGGGTCTTTTAATCTGATTTTTGATTTAGAGGGTCCAGTTACGGATTGCAGCCTCCTGTAAATGTTTTTTGAGAGTGGTTTTGAAGGTGGGCAGTGTTTTGCACTCCTTTAAGATTATAGGAAGGGCGTTCCACATTTTTACTGCATAGTTTGCAAACGAGTTTAACCCCTTGTTTGTGGTGCAACGCGGTTGAACGTGGTTCGTGGAGCTGCCTCTGGTGTTGTATGTGTGGACGTTGTTCACATTTTGGAAGTATGTTGACAGGTACTTGGGTGTCTTTGTGGTGTAGCGTATCTTGAAGACCAGGCCCAGTGCAAGCTGCTGCACTCTGTCAACTACTCGTAGCCAATCAAGGCTCAAAAAATGAGCAGCGGTTAGATGTGTCCTAGGGTTGAGGCCTAGCAGAAGCCTAACCAGTTTATTTTGGGCTGTCTGGAGTCTTGTTTTATGGGCCTTTGTGGTTCTATAGTACCATGATGTTACGGCATAGTCGAAGTGACATTGAATGAGAGCTCCTGATAGGGTCCTCAGTGTGTTTTTACTGACAAGTGAGGATATCCTGTACAAGAATCTAGTTCTATGGTTCACTTTTTTGATTACTTTTGCTGCCATTTTATCTCCGGAAAGATTTGCCTCTAAGATGGAGCCCAGGTATGTAATATCCTCTTTTCTTGTGATATTAATGTTACCCACTTTTATTTTAAAATTTTCAGCCTTTCTGAGTTTAGATGGGGATCCGTATAGGATGGTTTCAGTTTTACCTAGGTGTATTGATAGTTTATTGTCAGCTAGCCAGATGCAGATTCTACTCAGTTCAGTGCTTAGCGCTTTTTCCACCTGCAATATGTCCCTGTCAGAGACCAGCAGAGCCGAGTCATCCGCGAACAGGAACAAATTGCAATCACATGCTGATGACATGTCATTCACATATATTAGGAACAGTAAAGGTCCCAAAATGCTTCCTTGTGGAACGCCGCAGGTCACTGGGAGGGGGGGGGACAGTGTTCCGTTCACACTAACCACCTGTTCCCTCCCCTCTAAGTAGGATTGCATCCAGCTCACCGATGTTCTATCGAACCCAATTGCTTTCAGTTTATCTAACAATATGTGGTGATCTACTGTGTCGAAGGCCTTCTGGAGGTCCAGCATGACCATGCCGCAGTACTTGCCCGAGTCCACCTCATGGTTGATGTGGTCGTTCAAATAGAGAAGGCATGTGTCAGTGGAATGGGATGTTCTGAATCCTGATTGAAATTCATACATCAGCTTTTTTTCGGTAAGGTACCTATCGACCTGTTCATAAACTATTTTTTCCATAAGTTTCGAGATGGAATTAAGAATAGAAACAGGTCGGTAGTTGCCTGGGTCTAATTTGCTTCCTTTTTTATACAGTGGGGTTACCCTTGCTATTTTAAAGTCAAGGGGGACGTGTCCCTGTTTGATGGAGAGGTTTATTATGTGGGTGATGATTGGGGTAATGGAGGCAGCTGAGTCTTTTAGAAATCTGGCTGGAATATTGTCATGGCCCGTGGCCTTTTCTGAGTGTAGAGCGCCTAGCTTTTTAAACACCTCATCGTTTGACACCATGGAGAGTTTAAAATCATCATTGCGTACACCCAGTTTATTGTAGAACTCACGGATGTGCTCTACACCATAACGCCCTGAGTGGGGTGGTAGATTGTTAACTAATTTAGTGGCTATGGTTGTAAAGAAAGTGTTTAAGCACTTAGCCACATCCAGCTTGTCTGTAAGGAGAGAATCACCAGATTTTATGCTGATGTTTGTAGACCTGGTTTTGAGTTTTTGACTGCAACCTAGTTGGCTATTAAGTAGCTTCCAAAGGTCACGTGGTTTGTTTAGGTTTTCTTCGATTTTGTTATCGAGGTATTCTTTCTTAGCAGATTTGGTCATGGTAATTACCTGATTGCATAGTTTGTTGCATTGTTTTTTAATTTTCTCAAAGTGGGTTTTGTGATCTTCGTTTAAGTGTTTCACTAATTTTGATTTGCATTTTTGAACTTCAGAGCATTTTAGGTCTCTGACTTTCATAGCATTTAGAATGTCCGAATTCATCCATGGTTCCGATCGGGTTTTAACCCTGGTGGTTCTCATGGGGGCTATACTGTCAATAATATTTAGGAATTTGGTTTTGAAACCTAGCCATGCCTCTTCAACCTGTGTGCATTTTAGTTCATCAAACCAGTCTTGATTCTCCAGTTTATGGTTTAAGGCCTCACTAGAATAGGATTTAAGGGATCTAGTGGTTACAGTTTTATGACCGCCAGCCTTGGGTTTTTGTTTTTTACGAGTGCAAAAGATCATGTAATGATCACTTAGCCCACATACAATAACCCCACTCTTGGAGATTTTGGACTCATCCGATGTTAGAATGAGATCTATGGTGGTTTGAGTAGAAATACACACCCTAGTGGGTTTGGTAATTTGTTGACGGAGACCGTGTAATTCAGAAAACCTAGTGAAGGATTTGAAAACGGATGCTTCATTTCTGAGCATGTCCGTGTTCAAATCTCCAATAAGAATCTTTTCCACACAGTCAACGTCATCCATGCACCCCTCAAGAATATCATAGAAATCACTCTGATCGGGAGGTCTGTAGATTGTACCAACCAGCACCGGTTTTGCTTTGTTAAAGATAATTTCAACCCAAACAGATTCTAATTTGTCATGATTCAGGTCATCACGGGTGTTAAAGATAATATCGTTGTGAATGTACATGCAGACACCACCCCCATACCTGTTCCTGTCGTTTCTGATGACTGTGTAGTTAACTATTTCAATCTCTGGGTCTTTGATGGATTCATCAAACTTGGTCTCAGAGAAGCTCAAAATATGAACCTTGCTGTCATGGAACATTTCTCTGATTTGGTCCAGTTTAGGCACAAGACTGTTCACATTAAGGTGAACAATATGCAGGCCCTTACTGCTGTGTCCAAATAGAGAGTTTATGTCTTTGACTTGGAAATAGTCACCACCATTTTGGTCATCGTCACGTTGAGGATTGGGGGGTGGGGGGGGGCGCCCATTGTTCAACGGTTTCGTCGTAGAGTCTCCGGGTGGAGAAGGGGGGGGTCGTCGTCGGGTGGGGGAGGGAGGGGGGAGGGGGGGGTTCATCACCGGGTGGGGGAGGCCTCTGTGTTCGTCACCGGGTGGTGGGGGGGGGTTCGTCACCGGGTGGGGGAGGTCTCTGTGTTCCCTGGCTAGCTGGTGGAAGATAGGTGGGGGGGTAATGTTATTAGCATATCTACCCATTGTTTTGCTAGCCACGTCTGAATCCTGGAAGTCTGCTGTTGCCGGCAAACTAACCGGTTTGTCGACAATGGCGTCAGTGTCTATGCTCGTAGCATTTGCCTGGGAAAGACACAGTTGTTCTCTGGCTAAACGCGAAGCCCGCCTGGTTGCGACTGGCCCGGGATTCAGCTGAATGTCTCCCGAGAGCAGTAGATAGAGCCATATCACGGTTCTTCGGTCCATTCTACCTGTCGGGGGTTTGTTTCTTCTCGTCCGGTCCGCAGTCAACGTCGTGTGGATGGTTGTTGCTCCGAAGCCCAAACATTTCTTTGCGGCGTGGAGATAAAAGTCGCTATGTGTCTCACCTTTTCCAACAAAGCTTGACTCCTTCTCCATAAGATGCAAGTTCTGTGGTGATTTGATGTACAAATCCGTAATCCATAGAAGGAACAGAAGAAAATGTGGTATAATCCTCGCCGTTGCGCCCGAGCGCTGATAGAAGCGACCACTCATGCTGACTGCTGACTGCTGACCTGACTGCTGACCTTAATGTGTGTGTGTGTGTGTGTGTGTGTGTGTGTGTGTGTGTGTGCTTGTGTGTGTGTGATCATATTACAGAAGAAACAACAGCAGCATACAATGCATAGCAACTACAAGACAAATACAACACAAACAGTCAGCTCATATTTCACACGTTACAAACATAATACTCTCACCCTTCAGGTCAGAAATTACTATTATTATCATCAACAACAACTTACCAGAGTGTTTGGCAGAATGGAAGGAGTCTTCTTCCAAGCCTTAGCCCAGCAGAACATCGCTACTACCGCGATGATCGCCACAACAAAGACGACCATCACAGCTACGAACATCAGGGGGAAAGGCGTTTCTGCAAGAGATCAAATCTTAGATCAGTCACGAAGGGGCTTTACACACGACAGGGCCGATCTGAACCGTACTGGGCTGGCCGTGTTAGCGCTGTTACAGCCACTCTGGTTGGACGCGTAACCAAGGCAACCAGTAGCAGCTCGGCTCAGTTCAACCCTGACCTGTGAATTAGGGTTCAGTAGCTAGCTGGGGGACCTGCCTTAAAACATTCAAAGTATACACATTTGTGTCTTTAAGAACCAACAACTACGGTACAACAAAAACATTAGTGTGTTTTGAAAGAAAGAAGCTAGAAACACAGTCAGATATGACGGCTTCAGTACGTACCTGTTTCTCTGACACAGGTGGTTTGTGTTCTGTTGAAGGGTAGATGCACAGCGCGCCTGTCGGTTGGGTTGTCTCCGTTATCGTCGATCTCTCCTGTGAGATACAGACAGTACTGCTGCCTCTCCTCCTGCACCAGGAACTCCCGCCTACACACGCTCTCCTCCATCGTACACGTGTAGTCCTTGGGTTCCAGCTGATAGAGGAAAGAAGAACGAACCAAGGTCTACAGTCACCAGCCACTCCGTTAGGTACACCTTGCTGGTACGATCAGTTGAAAACGTGTACCTAATGAAGCGGCCGGTGAGTCTAGATCAGCCACGGTCATGTTTTGTGTGGTGATGAATCTATTGGTTAGTTAGATCATCGTCGATAATAAGATCAGCAAACTGACTGTAAAGATGTAATTAACACCTACCAGTGTGGAAATCGATTGACTCACGAACAGGTTTAACACGCAACATATAAACAGGTAGCATATTTACCATTAAAAAATAATTTGGGCTTTGAGTGGTAAAAATGTTCGTGACTCAAATAAATTCCGCTCACATAGGCACAGTATTCATTCATCTTAAAATACATTTATACAAAATACATTTTAAAAGGTTATCTTAAGAATATGAACTATGAGTAGAGAAAATACTTTATTTAGCCTTCATACTGTAGGTTTATTTTAGCGGTGCTTACATTGTCAACATGGACTTGGTAGGAGAAGACGTCGTGGTCCCGCCTGGAGCGGCTCAGCTGGTCGTAGAGGTGGAAGGGGTTGGTGAAGCTCAGCGAGACCTTCTTCTCTCTGACCAGCACCTCCACGGCAGGGAAGTCCAGCTGGCCTGCAGACAGAGGGAGAAGGTTAGAGGATGGAACTAATATAGTCATCAAGAAAAATAAAAAGTAAAATAATAAATAAAAGTAAGTTAGGGCAGTCCCACTCATATGGGTTACATTTTATTGGACAGATGTAGTGAAGACAGACAGGAAAGTAAGGAGTAGAAGGGAGAGAGGGCATGTCAGCAGGGCATGGGCAGGATTTGAACCCATGCCAACATGGGTGTATGTGTGCACTGTAGACCGCAGTGCTAGACCACAGTTGAGTTCATATAAAAACACTGCATGGAGGGCATGAACTAACTTTGACATGTCAAACGAAAAGGTTCTTGATAGCTGCAGTTGTTTTTAATTGTCAAATCTATTGCCAACACTTGAAAAACGTTGTCCGCTCTGAAATCCTACTTACATGTGACGTCTGCCCTGTGCCAATAGTCCTTGTTGAATGTGATTGACTGGGAGTGATGAGAAGGTTCAGACTCGTCAGTTCCGTTCACAGCTGTGACCCGTAGAGAGTAGACCTCCGCTGGGGACCACCTGTCCTTCCAGACCACAGGAGTGAGGTCATAGTAAGGCTGTTCGGTTTTAGCCTCGACTGGCCTGGAAATACACAAACAAACAAAAACCAAACATTCACGACATTGTCCGTGCCAAGTTTAACAGACACTTTTAAGAGAAACTTTACAGACACGACTCATGTTTAACAGAGCATTCTGGAGTATAGAATATGTGACACGGTCTGGTGAAAGGAGGAACAAGTCGGTAACCAATCAAAATGTTCAGACTTTTATTTTGAAACACGGAAATACATTTCAATGTTGTTTAAAAATCATAACACACTCTCACTAGTCAAACCAAAATACTGCACTGCGATGGATTCGGTAAGTAATCCCCACTGCTACCTAGTTAACTATAACACTACTTTACATTGTTAGCAGTGAAAAACAAGCTGTGTTAGTTGACTAGCGAGTGTGTCATTGATTTTCAACACAGCTGAAATGTTTTTACATTCTTCAAAATAAAAAGTCAGAACATTAAATCGGCTGCCGACTTGTTTCCCCTTTCGCCAGACCGTGTCACATATGTCCCAGCGCTCAGTAGAATAGCAGCAAAGCCGACCTGTCTGCGCTGTAGAAGGTCTCCACTCTGAAGCCAGGCTGTGGAGGGACACCCCTGTAGGCCCAGCGGACTGACGTCTCAAAGTTCTGACAACTGACTGTGACGTTCTCTGGAGGGGGAACTGTCCATGAAGAAGAACAAGAACAACATTTATTTAGTTGTAGTTTTAAGGCAACCGAGGTCGCACGTTACAGCACGGATATGATTTATTAAGAAACTACATTAAAGAATGCCACAACATGGCACTGCACCAGAATTAGATCGCAAATGTTCCTCTGTAGTCCCTGGTATGGGCCGGTAGTTACTGTACACGATGATAACCTCTGCATCGTTAGTGTCTCTCTGTGATCTATTGTAACCACCAACACGAGGCAGGGTTGGGGACCAGGTAGGTAGTTAGCCAGCCAGCCGTTGGAAACGTTGGATTGTATGATCAGCACCACACTGTTGGATTCAATTATGGCTGTGTTTCGTAAATTCGCTCTGGAAATCTGATCAGCACTCATGGAATGCCTCTTGTCCAATCAAATGACTTGGTCCCTTTATGACGCAGCCTAAGAATAAAACAGACGTCTGTTTTAAGCATTAGTTACCGATAATATGAACTAAGTAACAGATACTACCCAACGTTACCACATAATCACCTAGTAAATACCTGATAGGCCTATATAGTGGTGGTTGGGGGTGCAGGAATAAGAGCATTTACACTATATGTACGCATGAGGTGGGCCTGTGATTGGTATTGATGGATGAATACACGGGACATAGGAGGTTCTGTATATATTTATCCAGCCCAAACTACGGGACATCCCGGCTGATATGGGACAGACCACAGCTGTGTGTTAACTACTGAAGGCCTGCGTGTGTACTGCTTCGCCCTCAAGGCTTCCACGGTAACCGTCCTAGGCTGGGTTGTCTGCAGGGACTGCCGGGGCTTTAGCAGCGGTGCAGAGCTGTGGTGTTTTTCCGATGCTGGTCCTCTAGGGCAGTGGTTCCCAACCTTTTTTGTCTTGTGTACCCCTTGAGCTGTTTTGCCATGCCAGAAGTACCCCCTCACTCATGCGTGTTGATTATTTCCCAAAAAAATCAATTAAACTCTAACTTGCAAATATAACATTTATTACTGACACACAGAGAGCAAAACCTCTTCTCATGTCTCCAAAACTCTAAACACATTTTCTGCTTTACACACATTTTGCTATTCAAAATGGCACTTTTTAAATGCACTGAACACGGGTTTCTGCACACAACAATCTGACATAAAGTCACATGTTTGCCATTTCAAAACATTGCCATTCAAAATTAGACTACATGAGCTAATTGGCCAATACATGTGCCACCTGGCCACCTCAATGGTTAATTGTTACCACATGCCCACACACTCACTGAAAATAGAAAAATAAATAATAAATAATAATGAATTTGATTTGATATCTGTTTCTTTTCCCTTTCTCCTGCTCCTCTTTGGCTTCTGTCTGAGGTGCAGTGATGTCATCATTTTCTCATCCCAGAGTCTTGACTGATGGGGAGAGGAAACAGACAAGATGAGACAGGATAAAACTTATCACACACACACACACACACACACACACACACACACACACACACACACACACACACACACACACACACACACACACACAGACAGAGAGAGAGAGAGAACACATTCAAGACATTATGATTATCACAAATACCCTCTCAGGGACAAGAGCTAATTGAACCAGAATATCATCACAAGTGTCAGTTGCACTTGCAATACAGCCACCCACACCCCCAACTATCCACACACACACACACACACACACACACACACACACACACACACACACACACACTTAAACTTCTTATCTAACTCTACTGATTATTAATGAAATCATTTGAACCACTCCCCTTTAATACATAGATATTTACACCATTGTGAAAAATAGACTCACCCAGTAGCAGTTGCAATTCTTTTTTTCATCAGTTGAGCTTTAATGAGACACTTGAGGTTGCTTCTCTTTTATAAGCTTTGACAGTTCTGGAGGCAGTGTGGCAACAGAAGTCACCAGGCTGCTCTCCACACTTCTCTGTTCCTTGGCTTGGTTTTGATGTGGGTCAAAGCTGAGAAGGTCACTTCACACATATATGTAGATCCAAAAGGCAAAAGTTCATTCAATGCACACTTTCCCAGCACTGGATATTCCTTTTCAACATCACACCAAAACTCTGTCAATGACTTGTCAGCATGTGCCATCTTCAACCCACGATCAGAGGACATGTCCATCAGATTTTCCTGCAGGCTTGCAGGAAGGCTGCTGCTGCTGCTCCTGTCATTCACTCTGAATGGGTTTCTCACCCAGTCCAGTTTTTCTGACTTTGTTTCAATGTCATGAAAGTACTGGTTGAAGTCAGTGTCAAGTTTGGACAGATGTGCTTTAACTATTTTCACCACAGGACCTCTGTCAGCATCAGTGGTGGCGAGATGGCCATCAAGCAGTGGGAAACAGCTCACATCTCCATCCTTACATTTCCTCTCCCATAATTTAACCTTCTTTATGAATCCATTCACTTTGTCATACATGTTAAGGATGTGTGAGTACTTGCCCTGAAGTGAAAGGTTGAGCTCATTCAGCTTAGTGAAGACATCAGCAAGATATGCCAGCTGCGCAACCCACACTGCATCCTCAAACAGGGCTGCAAGAGGGTGGTCGTTTTCTGTCAGGAAAGCAAACACCTCGATGCGCAATTCATAGACCCGCAGCAGCGTTTTGCCACGAGACAGCCAGCGAACGTCTGTGTGAAGCAGTAGCTGCTCATGCTCTGACCCGCTGCCATGACAAAGAGTTTGAAACAGTCTGTGGTTCATTGGCCGGGACTGAATGAAGTTAATCACCTTAACTGCGTCATCCACAACTGCACTTAACTCGGGGCTCATCCTTTTGCTGGCGAGTGCCTCCCGGTGAATAATACAGTGCATCCACTTAATTTGGGGGTTCACCTTCATCACACGCCCAAGCAGCCCACGCACCTTACCCGTCATTGCTGCCGCTCCATCGGTACAGATGTGACTGCAGGATTTCCACTCCAGATCGTTGTCTTTGAAGAAGCTGTCAATAATCAGAAATATTTCCTCGCCAGTTGTCTTTCCTGGCAGCGTCTTGCAAAACAAGATATGCTCATTTATGTCCGACTCTTCTTTATAACGCACAAAAGCCAGCAGCTGAGCCTCCCCACTAACGTCGGTCAACTGACCTGCTTGCTTCATTTTATCCACCACTTGTCCGACAATATTTATGGACATATCATCAATCCGACGGGAGACGGTATTGTTTGATAATGGTACCAACTTGAGCGTGTCAGCTGCTTTCTTGTCCAGCATAGTTTTAGCCAAAATCATAGCGGCAGGCAAAATCAGATCTTCTGCGATTGAATGTGGGGTTTTTTACTTAGCCACCAGTAATGAAACAGCATAGGACGCCTCCAGTGCTTTGCTTGACACACTTGCCACTTTTTTCAGTGTAGCCTGACTTGACTTGAACTCTGACAGTTTTCGCTTGAAAAAGTCGTCAGTTTTACCAACAGTTGCTAGGTGTTTGGTGCTCTGGTGTCGCTGTAAATGGGCTGGCTTCATTGAATTATTAGCCAGGACTTCGCCGCAGAAAAAGCACTGTGGCTGTGGTGGATCAGCCGATGTACATGTAAATCCCCACAAAACATATGTTTCCAGATAATAGCGGGGTCCTTTTTTTCTTTTTTTCTCTGATCTGACCGTCTGATCTGCCTCTGATCTGACCGTTACTGTAGCTGGTCGTTTTAGCCATCTGTCCATCTTTGCGGTATACTGACAGGCCTAGCTGACGTGCGCGTGTAAATGAACGTAAATGAACGTGATTTAAATGTGACGTGACTACCACTTGTGTTACAGTCATCACCTGTCGGGGAGGAACTTAAGTTGCAGTGTACCATTTTAACAACAGGTTTATGAAACGACTATATTTAATAATTTTTTTGGAAAGGGAAATAAATTATAATTCCAAATCTTTCCACGTACCCCCTGCAATCCCCTCACGTACCCCTAGGGGTCCGCGTACCCCCGGTTGGGAACCACTGCTCTAGGGGATGCTGGTCCTCTAGGGGATGCTGGTCCTCTAGGGGATGCTAGCTAGTAGCTAGCGCCTCAGGCCTGCACAGTGTTGTTGGGTAACATTCTGAATGAACTGATTCCATTTTGAGATGATTCGTATTTCGAGTCGATTCAGGTGGTTCACAGGTTTGCGTGATCCAATCCAAACATGGACCTCTGCAATATCCGAGATAAAAGAGTTGGTGGAATGACTGTGTTCGTAAGCTGTGAACAACATTTATTTAGTTGTAGTTTTAAGGCAACTTTTAAGGCAACCGAGGTAGCACGTTACAGCACGTTACAGCACAGACGTCAGAAGTTCAATCCACTCCAGGAGATGTAAACCTTTATAGACATCACCATACAGAGTCTGCTCAGAGATGTAAACCTTGATAGTCATCACCATACAGAGTCTGCTCAGAGATGTAAACCTTGATAGTCATCACCATACAGAGTCTGCTCAGAGATGTAAACCTTTATAGTCATCACCACAGTGTCTGCTCAGAGATGTGGCCTCTGGACGCAAAAACAACCTGCCAAGACATGACGCAACCCTCCCGTGCCTCTAGTCCCCCCTCGCAGGAAGAGGCCAAATAAGGTATCACTCCGGCGGTTGTCTTCTACAGCAAGTCAAAACACAGACCTGTACGGGCACAGCAGGTGCACGCACACAAACACACACGCCAACACTCACACCCCTGAAGGGAATCAAATTATCTGCAAGACCCGACACATAAATATGAGTTTAGGTCAACGGCAAAGATCCAAGAGTGATCAGCAACACACAGAGCTCCCTGTTACACCTAGCACCGTGGGCACTTCCTGTCATAACATGACCATTTCCTGTACAGATAGCGTGATGAAAATTCAATCGAGCAGACCGACCTGTTCTAACCTCACCGCCACACAGCTTCCTTGATGTGTATCAGATACTGGTCATGTATCAACATCTGTTTGCATACCGTTTGCATACTGTCAAGTAATGGTAATGTTATAAGGTGATACTGATAAGAACGGTTATACTGATAAGAACACGTATGACACTGTGCTGTTGCAACTGTTGCCATGGTATCAGAATACGCATTAACATTTTTGATACTCTTACACATAATGGAACACAGTTTCAACCCCAATGATTGGATGAGAGCGGAGAAGCGATGGCCCCTGCCCAAACTGTAAATGCAGAGTGGGATTGTGGGGGCTCAACTCTGCTCTCACCTCATTGAAGTTGAGGTTATGGTTAAAATGGTTAAGGCTAGGGTCAGGTAAGGTTATGGTTAAGTTAAGGGTCAGGGCAAGGGTTATGGTTAAGTTTAGGGTAATGGTAAGTTATATAGGTAGGTTATGGATAGGGTAAGGTTTATTCAATTCAATTCAACTTTATTCGCCATGTGCAGTGCACTAGGAACATGACTTGGTATTCTACCATGCTGAACAAGCTACAGTACATACAACAGCAAGACGACAATACAACAATACTCAAGACAAAATATACAGTACCAATATGAGTGAATAAATATACTGTACAACTTAGTGCAAGAACATGTAAAGTGCAAGGTGCAATGATCAGGAGTTAATGAGGAGGGCTATGGCTTTGGGGAAGAAACTATGGAGGTCTGTGATGGGAGGCAGGGGGCAGCCGATGAGGTTTAGGGTAGGGTCCTCCCCAAATATCCCATTTAGCATCTACCTATCTGTCCTCCCCAAAGATCCCATTTAGCATCTACCTATCTATGAAAAATATGTTTTGGTCTTGTTGTCAATTACATGACGGCTGAGTCATGTCCAAAGAATGCCTGCTGAGGTCAAAAGTCCAGAGATTTCCACCTCCACTTCGCTCATAAATAAGTCAGTTAAGAGCCTCCAGTAGATGATTGTATGCTGTACTGACTCAGTCCGACCTGCTTTTGGTGATGTTATCTCAGCTGTTAACAAGCCCATCCCTGAGCTGAGGTGGTAAACCAAGGGAACGGCTGGTTCAACAGAAACCTAATGTGTGTGTGGCCTGGGGCGGTCCAGAGGTCTGGTACCAGTACTGTGGCCTGGGGTGGTCCAGTGGTCTGATACCAGTACTGTGGCCTAGGGTGGTCCAGTGGTCTGGTACCAGTACTGTGGCCTGGGGTGGTCCAGTGGTCTGGTACCAGTACTGTGGCCTAGGGTGGTCCAGTGGTCTGGTACCAGTACTGTGGCCTGGGGTGGTCCAGTTGTCTGGTACCAGTACTGTGGCCTAGGGTGGTCCTGTGGTTTGGTGCCAGTACTGTGGCCTAGGGTGGTCCAGTGGTCTGATACCAGTACTGTGGCCTGGGGTGGTCCAGTGGTCTGGTACCAGTACTGTGGCCTGGGGTGGTCCAGTGGTCTAGCACCGCGGTCTACAGTGCATACATATGCCCATGGGTTTGAGTCCGGCCCATGCCCTGCTGACATGCCCTCTCCTCCTTACTTTCCTGTCTACCCCACTCAATGTGTAACTGCAGGTAGACTCAAGGTCAGAGAGGCCATCATGTCTAAGATGCCTACCACTGCCGTTGGGCCCTTGAGCAAGGCACTTAACCCCTAACTGCTCCAAGGGCGCCGAAGATGGCTGACCCTGTGCCTAGAGCTCTGTTCTCCCGGGGGGAGACGTGTGCACCAACTACATATCGTTGTCTCGGTACTTGTATTCTGTTCAATGACAATAAAGTTGAATCTTCTCTTAACTCCACCATAGACTCATGGTGTCCGTCTAATCCAACACAACTTTATTCATATACAGTGGGGGAAATTAGTATTCGACACATCAACAATAATTTAATTCGACATATTTCCATTGCAGGTATTCACATGAAATGTAGACCAGACATTGGTATTAACTCAATAAATACCACCAGGGTTCGAGTTATGTGGGAGCCAAAGGGAGCTGAGCTCCCATAAGGAAGGTCTGAGCTCCCATGAAAGCAGTAAAATCATACATCTGTGGGGGTCGCTAATAATATATTACCACAACCATTATTTGATCAAAAATGTCAATGTAATGAGTATTATTTATATTTATTTATATGATAAATATTCTAAAATAAACACGTTTTCCAAAAGAACTACGCGCACCAGCATTAATCTCCTGTGAATGACAGTATGCCTTTGACTGCCTGCACTTTACCACCAAGACACTATGGGGCGCAGTAGAATATTGTGCAACAGCAGAATATGATCGTTGAGAGCTTGCGAACGTGAAAACGTGATTATTGAGAAGAAAACATTCAGTAGCTAGCTATCATGCCGCCCCAAAAAAGGCCACAAGTCGAGTCGACAAGCCTGGAAAGTTTCGGGTTTTCATCCAAGAAACCAAACTTGAATTCAGCTGCACCTGTTATGACACCTAACGTTGAAACTGTTGAAATAGCAGAGCTCAAACAAAAGCAAGTGCTTCCGAAGAAAGTAGCAGAACTCACCTCCAGTATGTATAAGGAGACAGCTAGTTCGTTCAGGGCAGCCTATACTGTCGCTAAAGAAAGGATGCCTTATACAAAACTGAATCCAATTATGAAACTTAATGAGATGAATGGCACGACAGTTGGCCCCTGCTCACCGATCCGATCATTCATGTGCCCAGATTGTAGAGCACATTGTACAAGAGATGAAACAAATTCATTTCTAATGTCAAATCACTTGATTCCCGTAGTAGCATAACATTAGATGAAAGCACAATTCATGGACGAGCATACATGATTATTTATGTCAGGTGCGATGTCACTGGAAATGGAGATGTAGACAATGTGTCGTGCTAACAGGGAAAGTGAATGGACTGTATAGCAAAAACAACAAAATTATTGGCCGAGATACCCGTGACTATCGCTTATATAGCTGTTGTTTCATGTGGTGCTGTTGATGTGGTGAAATGAGTAGCCTATGGCTAATTAAAAATTGTAAGTCCCAACGCTGTGTGGGCATGATTCGCGCGCGTGCATGAGAACATTTCGCACTGTTATTTTGGAGACCCCCACAAAGCTCAGCTTATAACTCGAACCCTGAATACCACAGTAATACCAATGACTTGTCAACATTTCATGTGAATAGCTGCAATATGTCAGATTAAAACATTGTTGATGTGTTGAATACTTATTTTCCCCCACTGTAGCACATTTAAGTCCCCTTCCCATATTGTTTACAAATTCTCCAAATACAAATGTGCTTTACAGAAACAAACAATCCACTGTAGCATATCTATACTTACTCATATTATTGATTGATTGATTGATTGATTGATTATACTTTATTGCCCCCGAGGGGAAATTTGTCTTGGGCATGGTACTTTCATGCTTCAAGTGCTTCAAGTGCAACAGAGACGATACATACAACATACAGTAGACAAAGTAAACAACAGGACAGCAACAAACATTGAGTGACATTGGCAGCAGTTTCCACCTGGACATGGCATCATTTGGTATAAATATATATTGCACATAACCCTTCAAGTGGTGTTTTCGAATATTGCACATGGCCCTTCAAGTGGTGTCTAAGATAAAGTGCAGGTGCTGGTGATCATGTCCTAATCATCGTTTCTGCTTGAGCGAATTGATTAGTTTAATGGAGAATGGGACAAATGATAGTTTTAAGAGCTTATAATTACATCTTGGCATGCAAAGCCTTCTACCTAGGGGGAGAACTTCGTATTCTGTGGAGAGCGGATGTTGGGGGTCTGCGATTATCTTTTTAGCCTTGTCCAGGACAGCTTTTTCATATAGTTTATTTAGGATCACATAGTCTCTTTCACCTACAATTTTCATAGCTGTTTTGTGAATACTGACTAGTCTGTTTTTTTGTTGTACAGTTAAGTTGCCAAACCACACAATTATTCCATATCTGATTACACTTTCAATAATGGACTGATAGAAAATTCTCATGATCTGCTTTCTCACCCCATAAAGTCTGAGTCGCCTCAGGTGATAAAGCCTCTGCTGTAGTTTGTTATATAAGCTGTCTAAGTGTGTATTCCAGCAGAGATGGTTGTCTAATTGAATACCTAAGTATTTATAAGAGGGCACCTGGATGATTGTTTGGTCTTTAACGACCACAGGCTCATGGTCAGTTACCTGCCTTGGGTCTAACACAACCTCCTGAGTTTTGGTGAGGTTTAAGATACATATCTATACTTTATATTGCGGTGGCGGTAGGTAGCCTAGAGGTTAGTGAGGCCGGCCAGCAACCGGAAAGTCACTGGTTTGGAGGGAGACGGATGTGAGTTGGTGATTGGAGGGTTGCTGGCGTCATATCTAACATATCCTACCCCCCAGTGGTGTCAAACTCAAATACACAGTGGGCCAAACATTTTAAACTGGGACAAAGTCGCAGGCCAGATTTAATATTTATTGGAAGAAATGCTTTCCTTTCTTTCTAGATATAATAATGAACCTTTCCATATGGGAACAAACTTAAGTTTTACTTAAACACTGAATCTGGAACAAGCAAAGCTTAATACAATATAATACAATATAAACACCTGAGAAATCAAATTTCAAATAAAAGATCAGTGGCATTCATTTCTTAAATAATATGATGCCTCTTTCTCCATCTGTAGCCTTTTCAGTTCATTTTAAAAGGAATAATTTTTTCATTTCACAGGCCAACAACAACAACAATACTAATAATGAGGATAATTTCCTTCAATGAAAATCCAACAATTCAAGTCCATGTCCTAGAGAAGCAAGGAAAAGTGCATAAATAAAACATTCATTAAAGCTCTGTTTGCTCATCTTCATCAAAGAGAACAGTTGTTCACATATGTACAGTATGTGCTGCTGAACATAGAGAGCATTTGAGCAGAGTGGGTACGGAGGTGTGGCGTTGTGTCAGGGATGAAACATGGAACCTGTGTGCAGCGCCCACAGAGTCATACTTTGACATGAGCGTGTCACTACACACTGGAGTTCAATCAGCTCCATTTGAAGGTTGGTTGGTGCGCTTTCTACGTCAACTGCAAACGGTGCATTCGTTACCGGCGGGCCCGTGGGCCCAAGTTTGACACCCCTGCCCTAAGGTATCCTACCACCACTGCCATTGTGCCCTTGGGCAAGGTAATACATTATTATAATTATTATTATTATCCCTCACAGAACTCAGTGTAAGACTGTTTGAATGGCCTGTCGGGCTGAGAACAGGGCCAGGACACAGAACAGGGAGGGAGTTCAGGGAGTTCCTCAGAGCTGTCACTGTACCACACACCTACCACACACCTACCACACAGATAGATGACACAGGTAAATGAGGTACAAAGTGCAATTAGATACACTTTTCAAACGTTCCATAGAAAATGTGGCCTGGGAATTTGGGAAAGTCCCCCCCCTAATATAGAAGTCACAGGGCACATAATGTTAAATTAAAATTAATTAATTAAAATTAACATAATGTTGTGTTTTCAGAGACAAATACAATCAGCGTATAAAAACCCTCTCATCACTCATGAACGCCAAAGAATTCCCATGAATTGCTATACATATCCTAACAGTGACTAAACAATATTATTGTTCTGGGAAGAAATGTTCTGGGGGAGGGGGGAGGGGAATTGCGGGGGTTAAAAAGTGTGCAAAATGTGTGTTATTAATTAACTAATTTTGATTAGTTGTAAAACTTACTGTAACAGTAAAACAGTAAGAGTAAAAACAAAACCTATGTACAACGAATTCAAATCATAGTTGGAGTGGCCAATATGATTTAAAAACGTTTAGGCAATTTATCTAATTTCACACAGTACATCAAACCACAATTTCCTAATCTAATGATAAGAGGACAATCAACATCATTCACATTGACCGTTATAAGTTTGTCCAAATCATTTCATTCATGGTTTTAGTGTTGATTTCCAGACTTACCTAGTGCGGGAATGTGTGTAACCACCAACACCATCAGGACTGGCAGGGACTGGCACACTGACCATGCCATGGCGTTGAATCAGTCAATTAAAAGCAATCCAGGGAATGAATAAGTCACATCGGTAGACTTAACTTGCTCTTCCGAGGAAAAAAAAACGATATCCTATAATTTGCGACAAACTATAAAACCCCTATCCTATGAGCCTAGTTTCTCCCCAGGCTGTCTCCACTCCTATTCCGGGTGACAGAGGTTTCCTGGTAATGGTCATGACCGCTCCAGTGACTCGTCTCGTTTCCGCATTTCATTCATACAAAGGTATCTGAACAGAGGGCCAAGTCTTTAGAGTTGATCGCTTTATAAATAAGTTGATGTCTAAAATATCAGTTTATCGTGTTCCACCTCGCACATGCCTGAGCGACCACGCTTCTCTCGTAGTGGGATGACAACAGACTTCTCACACACCTTGACTGAAGTCAACCACTTCAAGCACACCTTGACCTGAAGTCAACCACTTCAAGCACACCTTGACCCGAAGTCAACCACTTAAAGCACACCTTGACCTGAAGTCAACCACTTAAAGCACGTCACCTGTATCTTAAAGACCGGGGTTATGGTGTACGGATAGTCTACTTGCCAGGTCATACCTGGTCACTGCCTCCGCCTGCTGGTCATTTCAGGTACAACACATCTCTCACAAATGTTGTACACAGAGGCTGCGTTCGTAAGATTCGCTCTGAGAGCGCCGGAGCGCACACTGCCTTCAACGTCATACAGGAATCAGGTAGTCTGATTGGACAAGAGGCATTCCATCGGTGCTGATCCGATTTCCAGACTGAATTTACAAACGCAGCCAGAGAAAGTGGGGCAATCAATTCAAGAGCCGCCAGCTGCGCAGTGATGATGAGCACACCTGAACCAACATATCAATCAACAGCACCAGGAATGAACAGTCAGTACGTCATGTGAGCTGTGTGGAAAGAGTAATTTCTTGCAGAACATTTAATCTGAATGTGGAAAGATTTAGGGTATTGCTCAGGTCTGCCCGTTTTAACATTTATTAGCTACAATGGATATTAATTACTGATATCTGCAACATCATTTTGCCTAGTCAAAACTCAAATTCAAGATAGTGTGGTGGGTTAACATAATTCACCCACGGAACTAATAGTTGGGAGTATTGTTCCGCACGGAGAGTTAAGTGTGTGGTACCCAAGTTTGTGATTTCTTGAAGCATGTGGTAGAGACTTGTTCATGTCTGTAAATAAACGTTTAGCTGTGACATTCGATACACCGCCTCCGACTCCCGTCTCTCGGCACTACAATATGTTTAATTATATTTTGACTAATCAAAACTCACATTTTAGATATCTGTAATTATATTTTGACTAGTAAGATTCAAATGTATTTTGCCATTCAAGTGTAAGGGGTTTGTCATTACAGATATCTACAATTCAGTTGTATTCAGCTATTCACATTGCCGATATCTGCAACTGAATTATGACTAGTTGTAATTACAGTTTCAGATATCTACGGTTTCATTCTGACTAGTCATAATTCCAGTTCAAGATATCTTTAATTCCCATTAATTCAAGATATCTACATTGTCTTAAATTAAGTTGAAGATATCTTGAATGAAGTTGTAGATATCTCAAACTGGAATTAGGAATAATTGTAGATATCTATTATAAAGTTATAGATATCTTGAAATTCATTTTAATGATTGATATCTCAAATTGGTGATATCTTTAACTTTCATTCTGCCTAGTCGAAATGTTATTACAGATATCTTAAATTAGAGTTTAGACTAGTCGAAATGACGTTTCAGATATGTCTGTTGTTGTCAGAAAACGCTGGAGCAGCTCAATTACTGCGCTGTAGATTTCTAGTACAATGAATGAATGAATATGAATGGTCTTTATTGTAATTTAATACAGTACAGGCACCATACAACATACAACAAGAATCTAGTGAACGAATCTCACGTTCACCACAAATCCCTTGATGATATATTCTCTCTATTTCATGGCATTGTCGCGCTATCCTATCCACCACAGCAACCGCCATTGCTTCTGCCAACACTCATCAAATGCTTTGCTGCTCCCGCCAATATCATGAGATACCTCGCATCATGAGATACCTCGCATCATGAGATACCTAGCATCATGAGATACCTCGCATCATGAGATACCTCGCATCATGAGATACCTCGCATCATGAGATACCTCGCATCATGAGATACCTAGCATCATGAGATACCTCGCATCATGAGATACCTAGCATCATGAGATACCTCGCATCATGAGATACCTAGCATCATGAGCATCGTCTTGCAATACAATTCGGACTAATCATAATGGCGTTTGAGATATCTGCAACTATTATTTTGACTAGTCAAAACTGAATTACAGCAGCGCGCTAACGTTAGTTATCTGAGGTAGCTAGCTACTTAGCTAGTCTGAGTGAGAGCTGCACGCTAACGTTAGTTATCTGAGGTAGCTAGCTACTTAGCTAGTCTGAGTGAGAGCTGCACGCTAACGTTAGTTATCTGAGGTAGCTAGCTACTTAGCTAGTCTGAGTGAGAGCTGCACGCTAACGTTAGTTATCTGAGGTAGCTAGCTACTTAGCTAACATACCAGAGAATCCAATTGCTAGAGAAATTGCTCTCCAAGATTGGTCTCTTCTTATAAGATCTTTGTACAGTTCATACAGGCATGATAATCGCTCACCTTTCGGCGAAATTCGCCGTTTTGAATCCAAAATAGGTGACCTACAATCTTTTTTTTCCCTTATTTTTTTTTGCAATCTTGTAATTCTGCATGTGACCACCACTAGAGTAAATCTAAAAAAAATCAGATATGAGCACATGGAAGCTAATTTTTCCACAAAAAAAAACTTGCCGCCGGGACTGCCTAGCAGGTTCCGGGTCTCGTATCCTTCTCACCTTGTTCACCCCGACCCATTTTTTCATGCCTACCTTGCAGGATAGAACGTTCCCAAAGGCAGAGAAGGTGTGGTAGAGAGCGTTGCTGTCGATAGACTTGTCTCCGTTCTCGACGAAGACGATGTTGCTCAGAGAAGGGTCAGGCTGAGACGCCATGGTGAGGCAGTAGGCAGCGGAGGCTGGGGCCCCGCACCTGGGTCTCTGATAAATCCCTGCAGGTGGAGGTGATCTTAGACCTAACCCGTTTAACCATGGCTCTCTCCAGAGCTTGCGCAGGCCCACAAACAGCGGCTCATGTTCATGTCAGCCACGGCCTTGGTGGCCACCGCCTCAGGGGAGGAGAAGAGCCCGGAGCCGTGGCCCTGGCCCTGGCTGTCGCCACCTTTGCACTTGGGATTGTTCCGAAGGCGGAGAACACGTAACTGACTGTTTCCGTAACGAGCAGAGTGGATGTGTGGTGTCTCCTTATGTTTTCATTTCATTTATTTATTTTTGCACATGAGATTGTCATACATTTTTATGTGCCCTATACAATTAATTAATTTCCCCATGGGCAAAAAAGGAGCAGGAAGAAGAAAATCTTATAATTACTTGCCCCCTATTCATCATCAACAAAAATGACACTTGATGGTCGGCGCACAACCAGAATTTGCACAAAATAATTTATATATTACAATAATTAACAATGAAACCTACCAAGACCAACAAAGAAACAAACAATGAGCAAATGAACAATAATTAGGAAACAAATGTGTGGATTGAAGCACAGTTACTAACGTAAACGTTAGACACTGGCAGTATATCACATTGTCCTCCTGATTAGCGTAAAATCTAGTCACTAGGTGCCTGTAGTTACTAACGTAAACGTTAGTTACTGGGAGTATATCACATTGTCCTCCTGATTAGCGTAAAATCTAGTCACTAGCGTAAAAGTTCACCAACTGTGGGACAGTGAGTAGAAGGGGGTGTGTCTTCTTACTTATATTTGCTCTGCTTCTCTTTTTTTGTTCAGTTGTCATTAGATTTAGCTAGAGTAAAGACCAAACTAATTTAGGCTGGGTTGCACCAACCTGGTTTATTTTTTGGTCAAGATCACCATAATATACCAAGATAACAATCCACTACATAGCCACTGAATGGACTATACCCATTATTATTATTATTATTATTATTATTATTATTATTATTATTATTATTATTATAGTGAGTGTAGCTGCCTGTGGACCCAGTATCCCAAAAGCAGCCAAGACTCCCACCTCACTGAAACGCCTCTCAAGATGGGCAATCAGGCCAACCAGATACGGATCCATCACCTGCTCAAACAAAAAGATGTCAGTAAACTATTCATCTAAATAAAACTGCACAGTGACTACATTAAAGTAACATCAATTAAATCAGCCAAGCTACATAGTCATACTTGTGATCGAAATCTTTGCCAGAACTGCATTGTGTTCCCAGGCCCTGTGTCATCTGGCTGTCCTCTCCTTCCTCTCTCCTGTTCGGCAGTGATAATGAATGCACCCAGCCCCAAAGGGTCTTCAAGTCAACTTTGGTTCAGCTTATTTAAGTGTGAGCCAACAGGTTGATGATCCCCAGCATCCTTTATGCCTTTTATTAAGGCCAGTGTGACAGAGACTTGGGAAATGTACCAAATTTGAAATGAACCAAATTGACACCAAAAATGTTTGCAGAAAATGCATGAAGTTAAAATATTGCAGCTGATTTGGGTTATTAGTTACCCGCTCTTTGATTGTCAGGAACATCACATCCTCCTTTTGAAATAGCTTAGAGAGGCGTGCCAGGTGAGGGAGCACATCTGCTTGCAGGTGGAGGGCGGCAATGAAGCGATAGGTAGCTAGGAATGAGTACAATCCACCACATACAGTATAAAAACAGAATATACAACATAAAAAAACAACAGAAACAGTGAGCAGATACCCTAACCACATAGATAACCTAAGCACATTTGCATGTATGATTCAAAGTCTCTGTAACATACAGTTTAAAGTCAGAATGCGCTTTACAGGAAGAATATACTGTATAAAAAAGGGCACCTTCAGGCATGATAATCGCTCACCTTTCGGCGAAATTCGCCGTTTTGAATCCAAAATAGGTGACTTACAATTACAATCATATACTGTATATAAAAACAAATTTGCAATCTTGTAATTCTGCATGTGACCACCACTAGAGTAAATCTAAAAGAAATCAGATATGAGCACATGGAAGCTAATTTTTCCACCCAAAAAACTTTCCGCCGGGACCGCCTAGCAGGTTCCGGGTCTCGTATCCTTCTCACCTTTTTCACCCCGACCCATTTTCATGCCTGTTCATAGCTGGGTCGAAGAGCTCCCTGTGGCTTTGAATAATATGTGATCAGTTTTTCGTCATCCATGTTGGCTGTAACATTACCGGTAAATTAACGTACAGTAGAGTAAATATTAATTTTGGGTTGCCAGATGTCTGGTTTTCAGTGGACAGTGTCTATACAACGTAACGTTACTTGCTCAAAGATTTACGATAGCTTTTTTGGCTGCACAGTACAAAATACAAATAACAACAATGATAATGATAATACTTTTTTAGTAATATTTTATTGTAAATGTATGCCATCATGTTAAATAACTTAATAGCCCTCCTAAAGCACGTATTTCATCAAAAACATTGGTCCATTATAACATTGGTAAATATATGACACTGGTCTAAAGCTACCATATAGACAATGAATGGGGCAATGCAAGTGAACGAGATCTATAAAGTAAGTAAGTAAGTAAGTACATTTTATTTATAAAGCACCTTTCGAAACAAAGTTACAAAGTGCTGTACAGTGGACATCACATAAAAACAATCAGGTAAAAACAAGTTAACACAAGGCACATAAGGGCATAAGAGCAATAACACAACAAGAGATGAAACAAAACAATGACGTAAAGAAGTGGGTCAGGTGAAAATGTCATGGAATAAAGTGCAAACAAAAAAGCTACCATAAAGCTACCATAGACAATGAATGGGGCCAATGCAAGTGAACAGTAGCGTTAACAACCCAACTCTCAATTACAATCTCTACATAGACTACTGATGTGAGAAATAAACAGCAACATCGTTTAATAATATACAAATTGTTCATATATAAAATTGTTCCCATGTTATCTCAGACCTCGTGGCGCAACGGTAGCGCGTCTGACTCCAGATCAGACACATGGTGGACCCCGAACATGCGCCGACTAGGTGTGGCTTCTGATTCTTGTTTTTCTCTTTCAATGTCTTCATCAGTTTGATGGGAGAGGTGGTGCTCCTTTAAGTCTTTTAAATGCTGGAAACTGGCGCCACACAAACCACACTGGTAGAGTCTGACGGAAGTGCCACCAGCGCCATTGAGGTTCTTCGTGTCAACAGTGTCATCGTTGTGTCTAAAAGAGGATAAAACGCTGCCATTGCGGTTCTTCACATTGACAGATGTGTCATCGTTGTGTCCAGAAGAGGTCACAGAATTGCCATTCCGGTTCTTCAGATCAATAGATTTGTCGATGTTCTGACAGGGTGTGTGTGACTTAAGGTCTTGCTGAGGCTGGCGTTTGGTGTCTATTGAAGAGTCAACGGTGTGTAGGTCCGATGTTTTCTTGGAATGGTTGATTAAGTGGCTCTGCAAGTCGGAGAGCCAGAAGAAACACAAGTTGCACTTCTTACAAGGATACGTTCTCTCTTTGTTCTCTTGATCGTGTTCCGACCTTCTCTCTTGCCTGAGCCAACTGTGTTGCTCTGTCCGATGAGCATTCAAGCTCTCCCGTTTCAGGAAGCGTTTTCCACACTGACCACAGCAGTAAAATCTCTGATCGCTGTGCTCTTGAAGATGTTTCTTTAGCTCCTCTCTGTTACGTCTGTGTTTACGACAGTTTGGGCTTTACGACATGTGCCGTATTACGTTTTGTGTTAGACTCGTGTTTGATTAAATGGAGTACACGTTCCAACTTGAAGCTCTGAGTTCAGTCTCCATTATTGAACACAACATTGGCGATGAGCGATGGCTGATTGTTCTCTACCAACACCCCCTCCTTTCCTAGCAGTCCCGGCAGAACCACCGATTCCGTGGGGCCGCTGGATTTCCTCTTTCGAAACATATATCCTAGCCGCCGGTTTGGAGGATGTATCAGACAAGAGGAAATGCGCGCTGCTGCGGCACTGCCTGGGAACGGAGGGTCAGCGCGTGTTTGGAACTCTTGGCACTGCGGCGAGATACACAGACGCTGTGGAACTATTGAAGGAACACTTCGCCCCTCCACAAAGCGCTCTTCTCCGCCGCGTCATATTCGGACGAAGACACCAACGAACAGGTGAGACAGTGACACAGTATGTGGCTGATCTGCGGGGCTTGGCGAGCTTATGCAAGTTCGGGGCATTGCAGAACGAGATGATAAGAGACCAACTCATCTTGCACACGAACTGTGACAAGATTAGGGAAAGACTGTTACTGGAAAATGATGAACTTACATTATCAGCAGCTCTGAACATGGCGGTCCAGGTTGAAACAGCTTTAGAATGTGCAGTTAGTTTTTCAGCCTCTCCCAGCTCACCGGCAGAGGGCGCGCACAGCCTACAGGTGCCCCTCCTCCACGTGAGTGCAACCAGCGGCGGGGAGAGCATTTTACTGGCCTCTCGGTCACGCGACCAGCCACACCAGCCGTGTGGGAATTGCGGCTCTTCTGCACACAATTCAAGAGCTCAGACATGCCCAGCCCGTGGTAAAACCTGCTCCAACTGCGGGAGACTAAACCACTTTCACAAGGTCTGCAGGTCTGCCCCAGCTAGAGCTTCCCAGTCACCTACCACAGTCATCCATAATGTCAGCTCAGGAAGAGCGCCATTCAAAACATGCTCGTTGGTGGTTGGTGATGTCACTCTGCCGCTCCTCCTAGACACTGGAGCCACAGTGTCCCTTGTGAACTTGACGACTTATACACAGTTCTTCTCCCATGTGCCCCTGGGGTTGCCCTCCACCACCCTGCGTGGCTATGCCAACTCTAAGATTGACATTGTGGGCTCTTTTCAGCTGCCTGTGAAGTACGGGGAGAGGACACTGCCGGCTTTCAGGTTCAACGTTGCACGCCACGGGACCAACTTGTTAGGCCTCGACCTGTTCAACGCCCTCGGTTTCACCCTGCTAGACACAGCTGGCTCAGAGATTCACACCGTTTCCACCCCCTGGCAGCAACAGTGGCCTGCGCTGTTCAGCGGTGTAGGCTGCCTCGACACTTTTGCCCACCAGCCTCTGTTAGATCCTACAGTGATGCCTGTTATACAGCCCCTCCGCCGCTCCCCCCTGGCTCTCCGCGATGACATCTCCTCTCAACTACAGAGCATGCTCGATAGCGACATCATTGAGCAGGTGAACGCATCGCCTTGGATCTCCAACCTGGTGGTGGCGAAGAAGAAGTCTGGGGGGCTGCGCATCTGCGTGGATCTGAGAGCGGTAAACAAGGCCATCATCCCTGACAAATACCCCCTGCCAACGATAGAGGAGCTCACCGCCCAGTTCTACGGGTCCAGCGTGTTCTCTAAACTGGACCTCCGTCAGGGTTACCTCCAAGTGCCACTACACCCCGAGAGCCGCAACCTCACAGCGTTCATCACTCACAGAGGGGTTTTCCGCTACAAACGCATGGCTTTCGGTTTAAGCCCCGCCCCCAGCTGCTTCCAAAAGATCATGGCCTCCATTTTCGCTGGGATCCCAGGTGTGGCCATCTATCTTGATGACATCGTGGTTCACGGGGCCACCGTCGAGAGCCACGACGAGCGTCTCCACAGTGTGTTCAGTGCATTGGCCAAGCATCACCTGACACTCAATGGTGAGAAGTGTGTATTCGCCGCCCCAGCCATCGACTTTGTGGGGTTCCGCCTCTCAGCTGATGGCACGTACCCGCTGCACTCGAACACCGAGGCCATCCATCATGTCCCGGAGCCCACCACAGCCGCTCAGGTGGCCTCCTTTCTAGGCATGACGGCGTACTACCTCCGTTTCCTGCCACAGTACTCGGCCACAACCACACCGCTGCGGAAGCTGTTGAAGCATGACGAGCCCTGGCTCTGGACGTCTGCCTGCTCAGACGCCGTACGCCTCCTGAAGGCCCAACTCACCTCGCCACCGGTCCTGGCGCATTTCGACCTGGCCAGCCCCACTCTTGTCACGTGCGACGCCTCTGCCACAGCCATTGGTGCGGTGATGTCCCAGCTGCAAGGGGGGGTGGAGAGACCGATCGCCTTCGCCTCCCGTGCTCTCAGCCCCACGGAACAGAAGTACTCGGTGGGGGAGCGAGAGGCCCTAGCATGCCTCTGGGCATGTGAGCGCTGGCACATGTACCTCTATGGACGGCTATTCACACTGAGGACAGACCACCAGGCCCTCATCACCCTCCTGGCCACGTCTGGCACCGGTCACAAGCCACTCCGCCTCCACCGCTGGGCCGACCGCCTGCAACAGTACAACTATCGGCTACAGTTCACGCCAGGACGAGACAACGTGGTAGCCGACTTGCTATCACGCGCAATCCCCAGCCCACCCACAGCCCCAACCTTGACCCCCGGACTGGACCAGGCTGAGCATGACCTCGTCCAGCTCCTCCACACACCCCTTCAGGAGACGGTGTCGCTGAAGGAGCTCCGGGATGCCTCAGCCGATGACCCCACCCTCTCTACACTCTCAACCTACATCACGCAGGGGTGGCCGGTAAGAGTACCTGACGAGCTACTCACTTACTCCAGGATCAGGGAGGAGTTGTCGGTTTGGAATGACACCTGTGTCGCTCGCGGGTTCTGCACTGTGGTCCCAGGTGTCCTTCGGGCGCGTATCCTTGCTATGGCGCACGAGGGTCACCTGGGCATAGTCAGGCTCAAACAGCGCTGTCGTGAGGTTGTGTGGTGGCCAGGCATCGACAGGGAACTCGAAACCCTGGTCAAGGATTGCACTGCCTGTCTCCTTAGTGGTAAGACCAGGGCTCCAGCTCCACCCCCGCCCATGCAGCCGTTGGACTGGCCATCTCAACCCTGGGAGCACCTGCAACTGGATATCTGCGGCGAGCTGCATGGGGTACCACATCACCAGCGTTTTCTCGTTGTGACCTACGACCTCCACTCTAAGTGGCCAGAGGTGACACCTGTGGGCTCGGTCACAGCAAAGGTGCTGATCGACATTCTCGACACTCTGTTTGCGCGTTGGGGCCTGCCCAAGAGGATCACGACTGACAACGGTCCTCAAATGGTTTCCCATGAACTGTCCTCCTATCTAGTGGGTAAAGGGATCCACCACATCCGCACAGCGTTCTACCACCCTGCTGCGAACGGGGGGGTGGAACGGCTGAACCAAACCCTGAAGAATGGCATCAGGGCCCACCTGGCACAAGGGTGCACGCTCACCACCAGCCTCCTCCAGACGCTGTTGCATTATCGGGCCACGCGACACGCCACTACAGGAGTCTCCCCAGCCTCCCTCATGCTGGGGCGGGAGCTCCAGCTGCCTCTCGATAGGCTCCGCCCTATACTAGCTCAGCCCCCGGTCCATCCAGTTCAAGCCACAGTCACCAAACACCAGCGCTTGATGAAGGATCGTTTCGACAGGGCCAGACGTGCTAGGCCACCTGTCATCGCTGTGTCGGACTGGGTCAGGATCCGACGACCTCATCGGGACAACAAACTCCAGTCGTTTTGGTCTGACCCTGTCCAGGTCAGCAAACAGCTTGGCCCGGCCTCGTTTAGGCTCGCCGACGGCACTCGCTGGCATGCTACCCGCCTGCGTAAGGTGCAGCCTCCCCCTGGCCCAGCGCTGAGTGTGGCCTCTTCCACAGTCTTGCCAGCCGCACGGTTGGATGAAGCAGCAACCCCGGCCTACCAGGCTCAGCCCCAAGGCGTGGAGCCGCCACCAGTGGCTGTGGCTGCACCAGAGCCACGTCTGGTTCGAGCACGCAACAGGCCCGAGCACTTGCGTGATTACATGACTGAGTATCACACCTAGGTTGTGTGAGGGGGGGGGAAATGTTACGTCTGTGTTTACGACAGTTTGGGCTTTACGACATGTGCCGTATTACGTTTTGTGTTAGACTCGTGTTTGATTAAATGGAGTACACGTTCCAACTTGAAGCTCTGAGTTCAGTCTCCATTATTGAACACAACACTCTCTGCTTTCAAAGACGTTGCAACACAAGGTGCACTTAAAACCTCTCTCTGCATTCCCATACTGCTGGTGCTGTCGTAAACCCTGCTGGCCATTAAAGGACATGCCACATGTTTCACATCGGCATGGTGAAGACTTCACCGGAAGAGAGGTGTTAACGCGTGGTGGGTTGGTTGGTGCTGCCAACGTAGAAAAGCGTGCACGTCGATATGGAGATACTGGCCTCACTTTGGGAGGTGGGGATGGCGGTCTCCTCACTGGCGGAGTCAGGGATGGTGGTCTAAAGGAAGGTGGTTTGGCGGAAGGTGGTTTGACCGAATACCTGTCGACCAATGTGAGTGTTCCATTTTCATGGAGCACATACTCACGGGGGACTTCGAACCCATTTGAAGAACCATCTAAGGAAAACGAACCCAACTCTCGATTACAATCTCTACATAGACGACTGATGTGAGAAATAAACAGCAACATTGTTTAATAATATACAAATTGTTCATATATAAAATTGTTCCCATGTTATCTCAGACCTCGTGGCGCAACGGTAGCGCGTCTGACTCCAGATCAGACGCATGGTGGACCCCGAACATGCGCCGACTAGGTGTGGCTTCTGATTCTTGTTTTTCTCTTTCAATGTCTTCATCAGTTTGATGGGAGAGGTGGTGCTCCTTTAAGTCTTTTAAATGCTGGAAACTGGCGCCACACAAACCACACTGGTAGAGTCTGACGGAAGTGCCACCAGCGCCATTGAGGTCCTTCGTGTCAACAGTGTCATCGTTGTGTCTAAAAGAGGATAAAACGCTGCCATTGCGGTTCTTCACATTGACAGATGTGTCATCGTTGTGTCCAGAAGAGGTCACAGAATTGCCATTCCGGTTCTTCAGATCAATAGATTTGTCGATGTTCTGACGGGGTGTGTGTGACTTAAGGTCTTGCTGAGGCTGGCGTTTGGTGTCTATTGAAGAGTCAACGGTGTGTAGGTCCGATGTTTTCTTGGAATGGTTGATTAAGTGGCTCTGCAAGTCGGAGAGCCAGAAGAAACATAAGTTGCACTTCTTACAAGGATACGTTCTCTCTTTGTTCTCTTGATCGTGTTCCGACCTTCTCTCTTGCCTGAGCCAACTGTGTTGCTCTGTCCGATGAGCATTCAAGCTCTCCCGTTTCAGGAAGCGTTTTCCACACTGACCACAGCAGTAAAATCTCTGATCGCTGTGCTCTTGAAGATGTTTCTTTAGCTCCTCTCTGCTTTCAAAGACGTTGCAACACAAGGTGCACTTAAAACCTCTCTCTGCATTCCCATACTGCTGGTGCTGTCGTAAACCCTGCTGGCCATTAAAGGACATGCCACATGTTTCACATCGGCATGGTGAAGACTTCACCGGAAGAGAGGTGTTAACGCGTGGTGGGTTGGTTGGTGCTGCCAACGTAGAAAAGCGTGCACGTCGATATGGAGATACTGGCCTCACTTTGGGAGGTGGGGATGGCGGTCTCCTCACTGGCGGAGTCGGGGATGGTGGTCTAAAGGAAGGTGGTTTGGCGGAAGGTGGTTTGACCGAATACCTGTCGACCAATGTGAGTGTTCCATTTTCATGGAGCACATACTCACGGGGGACTTCGAACCCATTTGAAGAACCATCTAAGGAAAACGAACCCAACTCTCGATTACAATCTCTACATAGACTACTGATGTGAGAAATAAACAGCAACATCGTTTAATAATATACAAATTGTTCATATATAAAATTGTTCCCATGTTATCTCAGACCTCGTGGCGCAACGGTAGCGCGTCTGACTCCAGATCAGACGCATGGTGGACCCCGAACATGCGCCGACTAGGTGTGGCTTCTGATTCTTTTTTTTCTCTTTCAATGTCTTCATCAGTTTGATGGGAGAGGTGGTGCTCCTTTAAGTCTTTTAAATGCTGGAAACTGGCGCCACACAAACCACACTGGTAGAGTCTGACGGAAGTGCCACCAGTGCCATTGAGGTTCTTCGTGTCAATAGTGTCATCGTTGTGTCTAAAAGAGGATAAAACGCTGCCATTGCGGTTCTTCACATTGACAGATGTGTCATCGTTGTGTCCAGAAGAGGTCACAGAATTGCCATTCCGGTTCTTCAGATCAATAGATTTGTCGATGTTCTGACGGGGTGTGTGTGACTTAAGGTCTTGCTGAGGCTGGCGTTTGGTGTCTATTGAAGAGTCAACGGTGTGTAGGTCCGATGTTTTCTTGGAATGGTTGATTAAGTGGCTCTGCAAGTCGGAGAGCCAGAAGAAACACAAGTTGCACTTCTTACAAGGATACGTTTTCTCTTTGTTCTCTTGATCGTGTTCCGACCTTCTCTCTCGCCTGAGCCAACTGTGTTGCTCTGTCCGATGAGCATTCAAGCTCTCCCGTTTCAGGAAGCGTTTTCCACACTGACCACAGCAGTAAAATCTCTGATCGCTGTGCTCTTGAAGATGTTTCTTTAGCTGCTCTCTGCTTTCAAAGGCGTTGCAACACAAGGTGCACTTAAAACCTCTCTCTGCATTCCCATACTGCTGGTGCTGTCGTAAACCCTGCTGGCCATTAAAGGACATGCCAAATGTTTCACATCGGCATGGTGAAGACTTCACCGGAAGAGAGGTGTTAACGCGTGGTGGGTTGGTTGGTGCTGCCAACGTAGAAAAGTGTGCACGTCGATATGGAGATACTGGCCTCACTTTGGGAGGTGGGGATGGCGGTCTCCTCACTGGCGGAGTCGGGGATGGTGGTCTAAAGGAAGGTGGTTTGGCGGAAGGTGGTTTGACCGAATACCTGTCGACCAATGTGAGTGTTCCATTTTCATGGAGCACATACTCACGGGGGACTTCGAACCCATTTGAAGAACCATCTAAGGAAAACGAACCCAACTCTCGATTACAATCTCTACATAGACTACTGATGTGAGAAATAAACAGCAACATCGTTTAATAATATACAAATTGTTCATATATAAAATTGTTCCCATGTTATCTCAGACCTCGTGGCGCAACGGTAGCGCGTCTGACTCCAGATCAGACGCATGGTGGACCCCGAACATGCGCCGACTAGGTGTGGCTTCTGATTCTTTTTTTTCTCTTTCAATGTCTTCATCAGTTTGATGGGAGAGGTGGTGCTCCTTTAAGTCTTTTAAATGCTGGAAACTGGCGCCACACAAACCACACTGGTAGAGTCTGACGGAAGTGCCACCAGTGCCATTGAGGTTCTTCGTGTCAATAGTGTCATCGTTGTGTCTAAAAGAGGATAAAACGCTGCCATTGCGGTTCTTCACATTGACAGATGTGTCATCGTTGTGTCCAGAAGAGGTCACAGAATTGCCATTCCGGTTCTTCAGATCAATAGATTTGTCGATGTTCTGACGGGGTGTGTGTGACTTAAGGTCTTGCTGAGGCTGGCGTTTGGTGTCTATTGAAGAGTCAACGGTGTGTAGGTCCGATGTTTTCTTGGAATGGTTGATTAAGTGGCTCTGCAAGTCGGAGAGCCAGAAGAAACACAAGTTGCACTTCTTACAAGGATACGTTTTCTCTTTGTTCTCTTGATCGTGTTCCGACCTTCTCTCTCGCCTGAGCCAACTGTGTTGCTCTGTCCGATGAGCATTCAAGCTCTCCCGTTTCAGGAAGCGTTTTCCACACTGACCACAGCAGTAAAATCTCTGATCGCTGTGCTCTTGAAGATGTTTCTTTAGCTGCTCTCTGCTTTCAAAGGCGTTGCAACACAAGGTGCACTTAAAACCTCTCTCTGCATTCCCATACTGCTGGTGCTGTCGTAAACCCTGCTGGCCATTAAAGGACATGCCAAATGTTTCACATCGGCATGGTGAAGACTTCACCGGAAGAGAGGTGTTAACGCGTGGTGGGTTGGTTGGTGCTGCCAACGTAGAAAAGTGTGCACGTCAATATGGAGATACTGGCCTCACTTTGGGAGGTGGGGATGGCGGTCTCCTCACTGGCGGAGTCGGGGATGGTGGTCTAAAGGAAGGTGGTTTGGCGGAAGGTGGTTTGACCGAATACCTGTCGACCAATGTGAGTGTTCCATTTTCATGGAGCACATACTCACGGGGGACTTCGAACCCATTTGAAGAACCATCTAAGGAAAACGAACCCAACTCTCGATTACAATCTCTACATAGACTACTGATGTGAGAAATAAACAGCAACATCGTTTAATAATATACAAATTGTTCATATATAAAATTGTTCCCATGTTATCTCAGACCTCGTGGCGCAACGGTAGCGCGTCTGACTCCAGATCAGACGCATGGTGGACCCCGAACATGCGCCGACTAGGTGTGGCTTCTGATTCTTGTTTTTCTCTTTCAATGTCTTCATCAGTTTGATGGGAGAGGTGGTGCTCCTTTAAGTCTTTTAAATGCTGGAAACTGGCGCCACACAAACCACACTGGTAGAGTCTGACGGAAGTGCCACCAGCGCCATTGAGGTTCTTCGTGTCAACAGTGTCATCGTTGTGTCTAAAAGAGGATAAAACGCTGCCATTGCGGTTCTTCACATTGACAGATGTGTCATCGTTGTGTCCAGAAGAGGTCACAGAATTGCCATTCCGGTTCTTCAGATCAATAGATTTGTCGATGTTCTGACGGGGTGTGTGTGACTTAAGGTCTTGCTGAGGCTGGCGTTTGGTGTCTATTGAAGAGTCAACGGTGTGTAGGTCCGATTTTGTCTTGGAATGGTTGATTAAGTGGCTCTGCAAGTCGGAGAGCCAGAAGAAACATAAGTTGCACTTCTTACAAGGATACGTTCTCTCTTTGTTCTCTTGATCGTGTTCCGACCTTCTCTCTTGCCTGAGCCAACTGTGTTGCTCTGTCCGATGAGCATTCAAGCTCTCCCGTTTCAGGAAGCGTTTTCCACACTGACCACAGCAGTAAAATCTCTGATCGCTGTGCTCTTGAAGATGTTTCTTTAGCTCCTCTCTGCTTTCAAAGACGTTGCAACACAAGGTGCACTTAAAACCTCTCTCTGCATTCCCATACTGCTGGTGCTGTCGTAAACCCTGCTGGCCATTAAAGGACATGCCACATGTTTCACATCGGCATGGTGAAGACTTCACCGGAAGAGAGGTGTTAACGCGTGGTGGGTTGGTTGGTGCTGCCAACGTAGAAAAGCGTGCACGTCGTTATGGAGATACTGGCCTCACTTTGGGAGATGGGGATGGCGGTCTCCTCACTGGCGGAGTCGGGGATGGTGGTCTAAAGGAAGGTGGTTTGGCGGAAGGTGGTTTGACCGAATACCTGTCGACCAATGTGAGTGTTCCATTTTCATGGAGCACATACTCACGGGGGACTTCCAACCCATTTGAAGAACCATCTAAGGAAAACGAACCCAACTCTCGATTACAATCTCTACATAGACTACTGATGTGAGAAATAAACAGCAACATCGTTTAATAATATACAAATTGTTCATATATAAAATTGTTCCCATGTTATCTCAGACCTCGTGGCGCAACGGTAGCGCGTCTGACTCCAGATCAGACGCATGGTGGACCCCGAACATGCGCCGACTAGGTGTGGCTTCTGATTCTTGTTTTTTTCTCTTTCAATGTCTTCATCAGTTTGATGGGAGAGGCGGTGCTCCTTTAAGTCTTTTAAATGCTGGAAACTGTCGCCACACAAACCACACTGGTAGAGTCTGACGGAAGCGCCACCAGCGCCATTGAGGTCCTTCGTGTCAACAGTGTCATCGTTGTGTCTAAAAGAGGATAAAACGCTGCCATTGCGGTTCTTCACATTGACAGATGTGTCATCGTTGTGTCCAGAAGAGGTCACAGAATTGCCATTCCGGTTCTTCAGATCAATAGATTTGTCGATGTTCTGACGGGGTGTGTGTGACTTAAGGTCTTGCTGAGGCTGGCGTTTGGTGTCTATTGAAGAGTCAACGGTGTGTAGGTCCGATGTTTTCTTGGAATGGTTGATTAAGTGGCTCTGCAAGTCGGAGAGCCAGAAGAAACATAAGTTGCACTTCTTACAAGGATACGTTTTCTCTATGTTCTCTTGATCGTGTTCCGACCTTCTCTCTTGCCTGAGCCAACTGTGTTGCTCTGTCCGATGAGCATTCAAGCTCTCCCGTTTCAGGAAGCGTTTTCCACACTGACCACAGCAGTAAAATCTCTGATCGCTGTGCTCTTGAAGATGTTTCTTTAGCTCCTCTCTGCTTTCAAAGACGTTGCAACACAAGGTGCACTTAAAACCTCTCTCTGCATTCCCATACTGCTGGTGCTGTCGTAAACCCTGCTGGCCATTAAAGGACATGCCACATGTTTCACATCGGCATGGTGAAGTCTTCACCGGAAGAGAGGTGTTAACGCGTGGTGGGTTGGTTGGTGCTGCCAACGTAGAAAAGCGTGCACGTCGATATTGAGATACTGGCCTCACTTTGGGAGGTGGGGATGGCGGTCTCCTCACTGGCGGAGTCGGGGATGGTGGTCTAAAGGAAGGTGGTTTGGCGGAAGGTGGTTTGACCGAATACCTGTCGACCAATGTGAGTGTTCCATTTTCATGGAGCACATACTCACGGGGGACTTCGAACCCATTTGAAGAACCATCTAAGGAAAACGAACCCAACTCTCGATTACAATCTCTACATAGACAACTGATGTGAGAAATAAACAGCAACATCGTTTAATAATATACAAATTGTTCATATATAAAATTGTTCCCATGTTATCTCAGACCTCGTGGCGCAACGGTAGCGCGTCTGACTCCAGATCAGACGCATGGTGGACCCCGAACATGCGCCGACTAGGTGTGGCTTCTGATTCTTGTTTTTCTCTTTCAATGTCTTCATCAGTTTGATGGGAGAGGTGGTGCTCCTTTAAGTCTTTTAAATGCTGGAAACTGGCGCCACACAAACCACACTGGTAGAGTCTGACGGAAGTGCCACCAGCGCCATTGAGGTCCTTCGTGTCAACAGTGTCATCGTTGTGTCTAAAAGAGGATAAAACGCTGCCATTGCGGTTCTTCACATTGACAGATGTGTCATCGTTGTGTCCAGAAGAGGTCACAGAATTGCCATTCCGGTTCTTCAGATCAATAGATTTGTCGATGTTCTGACGGGGTGTGTGTGACTTAAGGTCTTGCTGAGGCTGGCGTTTGGTGTCTATTGAAGAGTCAACGGTGTGTAGGTCCGATGTTTTCTTGGAATGGTTGATTAAGTGGCTCTGCAAGTCGGAGAGCCAGAAGAAACATAAGTTGCACTTCTTACAAGGATACGTTCTCTCTTTGTTCTCTTGATCGTGTTCCGACCTTCTCTCTTGCCTGAGCCAACTGTGTTGCTCTGTCCGATGAGCATTCAAGCTCTCCCGTTTCAGGAAGCGTTTTCCACACTGACCACAGCAGTAAAATCTCTGATCGCTGTGCTCTTGAAGATGTTTCTTTAGCTCCTCTCTGCTTTCAAAGACGTTGCAACACAAGGTGCACTTAAAACCTCTCTCTGCATTCCCATACTGCTGGTGTTGTCGTAAACCCTGCTGGCCATTAAAGGACATGCCACATGTTTCACATTGGCATGGTGAAGACTTCACCGGAAGAGAGGTGTTAACGCGTGGTGGGTTGGTTGGTGCTGCCAACGTAGAAAAGCGTGCACGTCGATATGGAGATACTGGCCTCACTTTGGGAGGTGGGGATGGCGGTCTCCTCACTGGCGGAGTCGGGGATGGTGGTCTAAAGGAAGGTGGTTTGGCGGAAGGTGGTTTGACCGAATACCTGTCGACCAATGTGAGTGTTCCATTTTCATGGAGCACATACTCACGGGGGACTTCGAACCCATTTGAAGAACCATCTAAGGAAAACGAACCCAACTCTCGATTACAATCTCTACATAGACTACTGATGTGAGAAATAAACAGCAACATCGTTTAATAATATACAAATTGTTCCTATATAAAATTGTTCCCATGTTATCTCAGACCTCGTGGCGCAACGGTAGCGCGTCTGACTCCAGATCAGACGCATGGTGGACCCCGAACATGCGCCGACTAGGTGTGGCTTCTGATTCTTGTTTTTTTCTCTTTCAATGTCTTCATCAGTTTGATGGGAGAGGTGGTGCTCCTTTAAGTCTTTTAAATGCTGGAAACTGGCGCCACACAAACCACACTGGTAGAGTCTGACGGAAGTGCCACCAGCGCCATTGAGGTTCTTCGTGTCAACAGTGTCATCGTTGTGTCTAAAAGAGGATAAAACGCTGCCATTGCGGTTCTTCACATTGACAGATGTGTCATCGTTGTGTCCAGAAGAGGTCACAGAATTGCCATTCCGGTTCTTCAGATCAATAGATTTGTCGATGTTCTGACGGGGTGTGTGTGACTTAAGGTCTTGCTGAGGCTGGCGTTTGGTGTCTATTGAAGAGTCAACGGTGTGTAGGTCCGATTTTTTCTTGGAATGGTTGATTAAGTGGCTCTGCAAGTCGGAGAGCCAGAAGAAACACAAGTTGCACTTCTTACAAGGATACGTTCTCTCTTTGTTCTCTTGATCGTGTTCCGACCTTCTCTCTTGCCTGAGCCAACCGTGTTGCTCTGTCCGATGAGCATTCAAGCTCTCCCGTTTCAGGAAGCGTTTTCCACACTGACCACAGCAGTAAAATCTCTGATCGCTGTGCTCTTGAAGATGTTTCTTTAGCTCCTCTCTGCTTTCAAAGACGTTGCAACACAAGGTGCACTTAAAACCTCTCTCTGCATTCCCATACTGCTGGTGCTGTCGTAAACCCTGCTGGCCATTAAAGGACATGCCACATGTTTCACATCGGCATGGTGAAGACTTCACCGGAAGAGAGGTGTTAACGCGTGGTGGGTTGGTTGGTGCTGCCAACGTAGAAAAGTGTGCACGTCGATATGGAGATACTGGCCTCACTTTGGGAGGTGGGGATGGCGGTCTCCTCACTGGCGGAGTCGGGGATGGTGGTCTAAAGGAAGGTGGTTTGGCGGAAGGTGGTTTGACCGAATACCTGTCGACCAATGTGAGTGTTCCATTTTCATGGAGCACATACTCACGGGGGACTTCGAACCCATTTGAAGAACCATCTAAGGAAAACGAACCCAACTCTCGATTACAATCTCTACATAGACTACTGATGTGAGAAATAAACAGCAACATCGTTTAATAATATACAAATTGTTCATATATAAAATTGTTCCCATGTTATCTCAGACCTCGTGGCGCAACGGTAGCGCGTCTGACTCCAGATCAGACGCATGGTGGACCCCGAACATGCGCCGACTAGGTGTGGCTTCTGATTCTTGTTTTTCTCTTTCAATGTCTTCATCAGTTTGATGGGAGAGGTGGTGCTCCTTTAAGTCTTTTAAATGCTGGAAACTGGCGCCACACAAAACCACACTGGTAGAGTCTGACGGAAGTGCCACCAGCGCCATTGAGGTTCTTCGTGTCAACAGTGTCATCGTTGTGTCTAAAAGAGGATAAAACACTGCCATTGCGGTTCTTCACATTGACAGATGTGTCATCGTTGTGTCCAGAAGAGGTCACAGAATTGCCATTCCGGTTCTTCAGATCAATAGATTTGTCGATGTTCTGACGGGGTGTGTGTGACTTAAGGTCTTGCTGAGGCTGGCGTTTGGTGTCTATTGAAGAGTCAACGGTGTGTAGGTCCGATGTTTTCTTGGAATGGTTGATTAAGTGGCTCTGCAAGTCGGAGAGCCAGAAGAAACACAAGTTGCACTTCTTACAAGGATACGTTCTCTCTTTGTTCTCTTGATCGTGTTCCGACCTTCTCTCTTGCCTGAGCCAACTGTGTTGCTCTGTCCGATGAGCATTCAAGCTCTCCCGTTTCAGGAAGCGTTTTCCACACTGACCACAGCAGTAAAATCTCTGATCGCTGTGCTCTTGAAGATGTTTCTTTAGCTGCTCTCTGCTTTCAAAGACGTTGCAACACAAGGTGCACTTAAAACCTCTCTCTGCATTCCCATACTGCTGGTGCTGTCGTAAACCCTGCTGGCCATTAAAGGACATGCCACATGTTTCACATCGGCATGGTGAAGACTTCACCGGAAGAGAGGTGTTAACGCGTGGTGGGTTGGTTGGTGCTGCCAACGTAGAAAAGCGTGCACGTCGATATGGAGATACTGGCCTCACTTTGGGAGGTGGGGATGGCGGTCTCCTCACTGGCGGAGTCGGGGATGGTGGTCTAAAGGAAGGTGGTTTGGCGGAAGGTGGTTTGACCGAATACCTGTCGACCAATGTGAGTGTTCCATTTTCATGGAGCACATACTCACGGGGGACTTCGAACCCATTTGAAGAACCATCTAAGGAAAACGAACCCAACTCTCGATTACAATCTCTACATAGACTACTGATGTGAGAAATAAACAGCAACATCGTTTAATAATATACAAATTGTTCATATATAAAATTGTTCCCATGTTATCTCAGACCTCGTGGCGCAACGGTAGCGCGTCTGACTCCAGATCAGACGCATGGTGGACCCCGAACATGCGCCGACTAGGTGTGGCTTCTGATTCTTGTTTTTCTCTTTCAATGTCTTCATCAGTTTGATGGGAGAGGTGGTGCTCCTTTAAGTCTTTTAAATGCTGGAAACTGGCGCCACACAAACCACACTGGTAGAGTCTGACGGAAGTGCCACCAGCGCCATTGAGGTTCTTCGTGTCAACAGTGTCATCGTTGTGTCTAAAAGAGGATAAAACGCTGCCATTGCGGTTCTTCACATTGACAGATGTGTCATCGTTGTGTCCAGAAGAGGTCACAGAATTGCCATTCCGGTTCTTCAGATCAATAGATTTGTCGATGTTCTGACGGGGTGTGTGTGACTTAAGGTCTTGCTGAGGCTGGCGTTTGGTGTCTATTGAAGAGTCAACGGTGTGTAGGTCCGATTTTGTCTTGGAATGGTTGATTAAGTGGCTCTGCAAGTCGGAGAGCCAGAAGAAACATAAGTTGCACTTCTTACAAGGATACGTTCTCTCTTTGTTCTCTTGATCGTGTTCCGACCTTCTCTCTTGCCTGAGCCAACTGTGTTGCTCTGTCCGATGAGCATTCAAGCTCTCCCGTTTCAGGAAGCGTTTTCCACACTGACCACAGCAGTAAAATCTCTGATCGCTGTGCTCTTGAAGATGTTTCTTTAGCTCCTCTCTGCTTTCAAAGACGTTGCAACACAAGGTGCACTTAAAACCTCTCTCTGCATTCCCATACTGCTGGTGCTGTCGTAAACCCTGCTGGCCATTAAAGGACATGCCACATGTTTCACATCGGCATGGTGAAGACTTCACGGAAGAGAGGTGTTAACGCGTGGTGGGTTGGTTGGTGCTGCCAACGTAGAAAAGCGTGCACGTCGATATGGAGATACTGGCCTCACTTTGGGAGGTGGGGATGGCGGTCTCCTCACTGGCAGAGTCGGGGATGGTGGTCTAAAGGAAGGTGGTTTGGCGGAAGGTGGTTTGACCGAATACCTGTCGACCAATGTGAGTGTTCCATTTTCATGGAGCACATACTCACGGGGGACTTCGAACCCATTTGAAGAACCATCTAAGGAAAACGAACCCAACTCTCGATTACAATCTCTACATAGACTACTGAGGTGAGAAATAAACAGCAACATCGTTTAATAATATACAAATTGTTCATATATAAAATTGTTCCCATGTTATCTCAGACCTCGTGGCGCAACGGTAGCGCGTCTGACTCCAGATCAGACGCATGGTGGACCCCGAACATGCGCCGACTAGGTGTGGCTTCTGATTCTTGTTTTTCTCTTTCAATGTCTTCATCAGTTTGATGGGAGAGGTGGTGCTCCTTTAAGTCTTTTAAATGCTGGAAACTGGCGCCACACAAACCACACTGGTAGAGTCTGACGGAAGTGCCACCAGCGCCATTGAGGTTCTTCGTGTCAACAGTGTCATCGTTGTGTCTAAAAGAGGATAAAACGCTGCCATTGCGGTTCTTCACATTGACAGATGTGTCATCGTTGTGTCCAGAAGAGGTCACAGAATTGCCATTCCGGTTCTTCAGATCAATAGATTTGTCGATGTTCTGACGGGGTGTGTGTGACTTAAGGTCTTGCTGAGGCTGGCGTTTGGTGTCTATTGAAGAGTCAACGGTGTGTAGGTCCGATGTTTTCTTGGAATGGTTGATTAAGTGGCTCTGCAAGTCGGAGAGCCAGAAGAAACACAAGTTGCACTTCTTACAAGGATACGTTCTCTCTTTGTTCTCTTGATCGTGTTCCGACCTTCTCTCTTGCCTGAGCCAACTGTGTTGCTCTGTCCGATGAGCATTCAAGCTCTCCCGTTTCAGGAAGCGTTTTCCACACTGACCACAGCAGTAAAATCTCTGATCGCTGTGCTCTTGAAGATGTTTCTTTAGCTGCTCTCTGCTTTCAAAGACGTTGCAACACAAGGTGCACTTAAAACCTCTCTCTGCATTCCCATACTGCTGGTGCTGTCGTAAACCCTGCTGGCCATTAAAGGACATGCCACATGTTTCACATCGGCATGGTGAAGACTTCACCGGAAGAGAGGTGTTAACGCGTGGTGGGTTGGTTGGTGCTGCCAACGTAGAAAAGCGTGCACGTCGATATGGAGATACTGGCCTCACTTTGGGAGGTGGGGATGGCGGTCTCCTCACTGGCGGAGTCGGGGATGGTGGTCTAAAGGAAGGTGGTTTGGCGGAAGGTGGTTTGACCGAATACCTGTCGACCAATGTGAGTGTTCCATTTTCATGGAGCACATACTCACGGGGGACTTCGAACCCATTTGAAGAACCATCTAAGGAAAACGAACCCAACTCTCGATTACAATCTCTACATAGACTACTGATGTGAGAAATAAACAGCAACATCGTTTAATAATATACAAATTGTTCATATATAAAATTGTTCCCATGTTATCTCAGACCTCGTGGCGCAACGGTAGCGCGTCTGACTCCAGATCAGACGCATGGTGGACCCCGAACATGCGCCGACTAGGTGTGGCTTCTGATTCTTGTTTTTCTCTTTCAATGTCTTCATCAGTTTGATGGGAGAGGTGGTGCTCCTTTAAGTCTTTTAAATGCTGGAAACTGGCGCCACACAAACCACACTGGTAGAGTCTGACGGAAGTGCCACCAGCGCCATTGAGGTTCTTCGTGTCAACAGTGTCATCGTTGTGTCTAAAAGAGGATAAAACGCTGCCATTGCGGTTCTTCACATTGACAGATGTGTCATCGTTGTGTCCAGAAGAGGTCACAGAATTGCCATTCCGGTTCTTCAGATCAATAGATTTGTCGATGTTCTGACGGGGTGTGTGTGACTTAAGGTCTTGCTGAGGCTGGCGTTTGGTGTCTATTGAAGAGTCAACGGTGTGTAGGTCCGATTTTGTCTTGGAATGGTTGATTAAGTGGCTCTGCAAGTCGGAGAGCCAGAAGAAACATAAGTTGCACTTCTTACAAGGATACGTTCTCTCTTTGTTCTCTTGATCGTGTTCCGACCTTCTCTCTTGCCTGAGCCAACTGTGTTGCTCTGTCCGATGAGCATTCAAGCTCTCCCGTTTCAGGAAGCGTTTTCCACACTGACCACAGCAGTAAAATCTCTGATCGCTGTGCTCTTGAAGATGTTTCTTTAGCTCCTCTCTGCTTTCAAAGACGTTGCAACACAAGGTGCACTTAAAACCTCTCTCTGCATTCCCATACTGCTGGTGCTGTCGTAAACCCTGCTGGCCATTAAAGGACATGCCACATGTTTCACATCGGCATGGTGAAGACTTCACGGAAGAGAGGTGTTAACGCGTGGTGGGTTGGTTGGTGCTGCCAACGTAGAAAAGCGTGCACGTCGATATGGAGATACTGGCCTCACTTTGGGAGGTGGGGATGGCGGTCTCCTCACTGGCAGAGTCGGGGATGGTGGTCTAAAGGAAGGTGGTTTGGCGGAAGGTGGTTTGACCGAATACCTGTCGACCAATGTGAGTGTTCCATTTTCATGGAGCACATACTCACGGGGGACTTCGAACCCATTTGAAGAACCATCTAAGGAAAACGAACCCAACTCTCGATTACAATCTCTACATAGACTACTGAGGTGAGAAATAAACAGCAACATCGTTTAATAATATACAAATTGTTCATATATAAAATTGTTCCCATGTTATCTCAGACCTCGTGGCGCAACGGTAGCGCGTCTGACTCCAGATCAGACGCATGGTGGACCCCGAACATGCGCTGACTAGGTGTGGCTTCTGATTCTTGTTTTTCTCTTTCAATGTCTTCATCAGTTTGATGGGAGAGGTGGTGCTCCTTTAAGTCTTTTAAATGCTGGAAACTGGCGCCACACAAACCACACTGGTAGAGTCTGACGGAAGTGCCACCAGCGCCATTGAGGTTCTTCGTGTCAACAGTGTCATCGTTGTGTCTAAAAGAGGATAAAACGCTGCCATTGCGGTTCTTCACATTGACAGATGTGTCATCGTTGTGTCCAGAAGAGGTCACAGAATTGCCATTCCGGTTCTTCAGATCAATAGATTTGTCGATGTTCTGACGGGGTGTGTGTGACTTAAGGTCTTGCTGAGGCTGGCGTTTGGTGTCTATTGAAGAGTCAACGGTGTGTAGGTCCGATGTTTTCTTGGAATGGTTGATTAAGTGGCTCTGCAAGTCGGAGAGCCAGAAGAAACATAAGTTGCACTTCTTACAAGGATACGTTCTCTCTTTGTTCTCTTGATCGTGTTCCGACCTTCTCTCTTGCCTGAGCCAACTGTGTTGCTCTGTCCGATGAGCATTCAAGCTCTCCCGTTTCAGGAAGCGTTTTCCACACTGACCACAGCAGTAAAATCTCTGATCGCTGTGCTCTTGAAGATGTTTCTTTAGCTCCTCTCTGCTTTCAAAGACGTTGCAACACAAGGTGCACTTAAAACCTCTCTCTGCATTCCCATACTGCTGGTGCTGTCGTAAACCCTGCTGGCCATTAAAGGACATGCCACATGTTTCACATCGGCATGGTGAAGACTTCACGGAAGAGAGGTGTTAACGCGTGGTGGGTTGGTTGGTGCTGCCAACGTAGAAAAGCGTGCACGTCGATATGGAGATACTGGCCTCACTTTGGGAGGTGGGGATGGCGGTCTCCTCACTGGCAGAGTCGGGGATGGTGGTCTAAAGGAAGGTGGTTTGGCGGAAGGTGGTTTGACCGAATACCTGTCGACCAATGTGAGTGTTCCATTTTCATGGAGCACATACTCACGGGGGACTTCGAACCCATTTGAAGAACCATCTAAGGAAAACGAACCCAACTCTCGATTACAATCTCTACATAGACTACTGAGGTGAGAAATAAACAGCAACATCGTTTAATAATATACAAATTGTTCATATATAAAATTGTTCCCATGTTATCTCAGACCTCGTGGCGCAACGGTAGCGCGTCTGACTCCAGATCAGACGCATGGTGGACCCCGAACATGCGCCGACTAGGTGTGGCTTCTGATTCTTGTTTTTCTCTTTCAATGTCTTCATCAGTTTGATGGGAGAGGTGGTGCTCCTTTAAGTCTTTTAAATGCTGGAAACTGGCGCCACACAAACCACACTGGTAGAGTCTGACGGAAGTGCCACCAGCGCCATTGAGGTTCTTCGTGTCAACAGTGTCATCGTTGTGTCTAAAAGAGGATAAAACGCTGCCATTGCGGTTCTTCACATTGACAGATGTGTCATCGTTGTGTCCAGAAGAGGTCACAGAATTGCCATTCCGGTTCTTCAGATCAATAGATTTGTCGATGTTCTGACGGGGTGTGTGTGACTTAAGGTCTTGCTGAGGCTGGCGTTTGGTGTCTATTGAAGAGTCAACGGTGTGTAGGTCCGATGTTTTCTTGGAATGGTTGATTAAGTGGCTCTGCAAGTCGGAGAGCCAGAAGAAACATAAGTTGCACTTCTTACAAGGATACGTTCTCTCTTTGTTCTCTTGATCGTGTTCCGACCTTCTCTCTTGCCTGAGCCAACTGTGTTGCTCTGTCCGATGAGCATTCAAGCTCTCCCGTTTCAGGAAGCGTTTTCCACACTGACCACAGCAGTAAAATCTCTGATCGCTGTGCTCTTGAAGATGTTTCTTTAGCTCCTCTCTGCTTTCAAAGACGTTGCAACACAAGGTGCACTTAAAACCTCTCTCTGCATTCCCATACTGCTGGTGCTGTCGTAAACCCTGCTGGCCATTAAAGGACATGCCACATGTTTCACATCGGCATGGTGAAGACTTCACCGGAAGAGAGGTGTTAACGCGTGGTGGGTTGGTTGGTGCTGCCAACGTAGAAAAGCGTGCACGTCGTTATGGAGATACTGGCCTCACTTTGGGAGATGGGGATGGCGGTCTCCTCACTGGCGGAGTCGGGGATGGTGGTCTAAAGGAAGGTGGTTTGGCGGAAGGTGGTTTGACCGAATACCTGTCGACCAATGTGAGTGTTCCATTTTCATGGAGCACATACTCACGGGGGACTTCCAACCCATTTGAAGAACCATCTAAGGAAAACGAACCCAACTCTCGATTACAATCTCTACATAGACTACTGATGTGAGAAATAAACAGCAACATCGTTTAATAATATACAAATTGTTCATATATAAAATTGTTCCCATGTTATCTCAGACCTCGTGGCGCAACGGTAGCGCGTCTGACTCCAGATCAGACGCATGGTGGACCCCGAACATGCGCCGACTAGGTGTGGCTTCTGATTCTTGTTTTTTTCTCTTTCAATGTCTTCATCAGTTTGATGGGAGAGGCGGTGCTCCTTTAAGTCTTTTAAATGCTGGAAACTGTCGCCACACAAACCACACTGGTAGAGTCTGACGGAAGCGCCACCAGCGCCATTGAGGTCCTTCGTGTCAACAGTGTCATCGTTGTGTCTAAAAGAGGATAAAACGCTGCCATTGCGGTTCTTCACATTGACAGATGTGTCATCGTTGTGTCCAGAAGAGGTCACAGAATTGCCATTCCGGTTCTTCAGATCAATAGATTTGTCGATGTTCTGACGGGGTGTGTGTGACTTAAGGTCTTGCTGAGGCTGGCGTTTGGTGTCTATTGAAGAGTCAACGGTGTGTAGGTCCGATTTTTTCTTGGAATGGTTGATTAAGTGGCTCTGCAAGTCGGAGAGCCAGAAGAAACATAAGTTGCACTTCTTACAAGGATACGTTCTCTCTATGTTCTCTTGATCGTGTTCCGACCTTCTCTCTTGCCTGAGCCAACTGTGTTGCTCTGTCCGATGAGCATTCAAGCTCTCCCGTTTCAGGAAGCGTTTTCCACACTGACCACAGCAGTAAAATCTCTGATCGCTGTGCTCTTGAAGATGTTTCTTTAGCTCCTCTCTGCTTTCAAAGACGTTGCAACACAAGGTGCACTTAAAACCTCTCTCTGCATTCCCATACTGCTGGTGCTGTCGTAAACCCTGCTGGCCATTAAAGGACATGCCACATGTTTCACATCGGCATGGTGAAGACTTCACCGGAAGAGAGGTGTTAACGCGTGGTGGGTTGGTTGGTGCTGCCAACGTAGAAAAGCGTGCACGTCGATATGGAGATACTGGCCTCACTTTGGGAGGTGGGGATGGCGGTCTCCTCACTGGCGGAGTCGGGGATGGTGGTCTAAAGGAAGGTGGTTTGGCGGAAGGTGGTTTGACCGAATACCTGTCGACCAATGTGAGTGTTCCATTTTCATGGAGCACATACTCACGGGGGACTTCGAACCCATTTGAAGAACCATCTAAGGAAAACGAACCCAACTCTCGATTACAATCTCTACATAGACAACTGATGTGAGAAATAAACAGCAACATCGTTTAATAATATACAAATTGTTCATATAGAAAATTGTTCCCATGTTATCTCAGACCTCGTGGCGCAACGGTAGCGCGTCTGACTCCAGATCAGACGCATGGTGGACCCCGAACATGCGCCGACTAGGTGTGGCTTCTGATTCTTGTTTTTCTCTTTCAATGTCTTCATCAGTTTGATGGGAGAGGTGGTGCTCCTTTAAGTCTTTTAAATGCTGGAAACTGGCGCCACACAAACCACACTGGTAGAGTCTGACGGAAGTGCCACCAGCGCCATTGAGGTCCTTCGTGTCAACAGTGTCATCGTTGTGTCTAAAAGAGGATAAAACGCTGCCATTGCGGTTCTTCACATTGACAGATGTGTCATCGTTGTGTCCAGAAGAGGTCACAGAATTGCCATTCCGGTTCTTCAGATCAATAGATTTGTCGATGTTCTGACGGGGTGTGTGTGACTTAAGGTCTTGCTGAGGCTGGCGTTTGGTGTCTATTGAAGAGTCAACGGTGTGTAGGTCCGATGTTTTCTTGGAATGGTTGATTAAGTGGCTCTGCAAGTCGGAGAGCCAGAAGAAACATAAGTTGCACTTCTTACAAGGATACGTTCTCTCTTTGTTCTCTTGATCGTGTTCCGACCTTCTCTCTTGCCTGAGCCAACTGTGTTGCTCTGTCCGATGAGCATTCAAGCTCTCCCGTTTCAGGAAGCGTTTTCCACACTGACCACAGCAGTAAAATCTCTGATCGCTGTGCTCTTGAAGATGTTTCTTTAGCTCCTCTCTGCTTTCAAAGACGTTGCAACACAAGGTGCACTTAAAACCTCTCTCTGCATTCCCATACTGCTGGTGTTGTCGTAAACCCTGCTGGCCATTAAAGGACATGCCACATGTTTCACATTGGCATGGTGAAGACTTCACCGGAAGAGAGGTGTTAACGCGTGGTGGGTTGGTTGGTGCTGCCAACGTAGAAAAGCGTGCACGTCGATATGGAGATACTGGCCTCACTTTGGGAGGTGGGGATGGCGGTCTCCTCACTGGCGGAGTCGGGGATGGTGGTCTAAAGGAAGGTGGTTTGGCGGAAGGTGGTTTGACCGAATACCTGTCGACCAATGTGAGTGTTCCATTTTCATGGAGCACATACTCACGGGGGACTTCGAACCCATTTGAAGAACCATCTAAGGAAAACGAACCCAACTCTCGATTACAATCTCTACATAGACTACTGATGTGAGAAATAAACAGCAACATCGTTTAATAATATACAAATTGTTCCTATATAAAATTGTTCCCATGTTATCTCAGACCTCGTGGCGCAACGGTAGCGCGTCTGACTCCAGATCAGACGCATGGTGGACCCCGAACATGCGCCGACTAGGTGTGGCTTCTGATTCTTGTTTTTTTCTCTTTCAATGTCTTCATCAGTTTGATGGGAGAGGTGGTGCTCCTTTAAGTCTTTTAAATGCTGGAAACTGGCGCCACACAAACCACACTGGTAGAGTCTGACGGAAGTGCCACCAGCGCCATTGAGGTTCTTCGTGTCAACAGTGTCATCGTTGTGTCTAAAAGAGGATAAAACGCTGCCATTGCGGTTCTTCACATTGACAGATGTGTCATCGTTGTGTCCAGAAGAGGTCACAGAATTGCCATTCCGGTTCTTCAGATCAATAGATTTGTCGATGTTCTGACGGGGTGTGTGTGACTTAAGGTCTTGCTGAGGCTGGCGTTTGGTGTCTATTGAAGAGTCAACGGTGTGTAGGTCCGATGTTTTCTTGGAATGGTTGATTAAGTGGCTCTGCAAGTCGGAGAGCCAGAAGAAACATAAGTTGCACTTCTTACAAGGATACGTTCTCTCTTTGTTCTCTTGATCGTGTTCCGACCTTCTCTCTTGCCTGAGCCAACTGTGTTGCTCTGTCCGATGAGCATTCAAGCTCTCCCGTTTCAGGAAGCGTTTTCCACACTGACCACAGCAGTAAAATCTCTGATCGCTGTGCTCTTGAAGATGTTTCTTTAGCTCCTCTCTGCTTTCAAAGACGTTGCAACACAAGGTGCACTTAAAACCTCTCTCTGCATTCCCATACTGCTGGTGTTGTCGTAAACCCTGCTGGCCATTAAAGGACATGCCACATGTTTCACATTGGCATGGTGAAGACTTCACCGGAAGAGAGGTGTTAACGCGTGGTGGGTTGGTTGGTGCTGCCAACGTAGAAAAGCGTGCACGTCGATATGGAGATACTGGCCTCACTTTGGGAGGTGGGGATGGCGGTCTCCTCACTGGCGGAGTCGGGGATGGTGGTCTAAAGGAAGGTGGTTTGGCGGAAGGTGGTTTGACCGAATACCTGTCGACCAATGTGAGTGTTCCATTTTCATGGAGCACATACTCACGGGGGACTTCGAACCCATTTGAAGAACCATCTAAGGAAAACGAACCCAACTCTCGATTACAATCTCTACATAGACTACTGATGTGAGAAATAAACAGCAACATCGTTTAATAATATACAAATTGTTCCTATATAAAATTGTTCCCATGTTATCTCAGACCTCGTGGCGCAACGGTAGCGCGTCTGACTCCAGATCAGACGCATGGTGGACCCCGAACATGCGCCGACTAGGTGTGGCTTCTGATTCTTGTTTTTTTCTCTTTCAATGTCTTCATCAGTTTGATGGGAGAGGTGGTGCTCCTTTAAGTCTTTTAAATGCTGGAAACTGGCGCCACACAAACCACACTGGTAGAGTCTGACGGAAGTGCCACCAGCGCCATTGAGGTTCTTCGTGTCAACAGTGTCATCGTTGTGTCTAAAAGAGGATAAAACGCTGCCATTGCGGTTCTTCACATTGACAGATGTGTCATCGTTGTGTCCAGAAGAGGTCACAGAATTGCCATTCCGGTTCTTCAGATCAATAGATTTGTCGATGTTCTGACGGGGTGTGTGTGACTTAAGGTCTTGCTGAGGCTGGCGTTTGGTGTCTATTGAAGAGTCAACGGTGTGTAGGTCCGATTTTTTCTTGGAATGGTTGATTAAGTGGCTCTGCAAGTCGGAGAGCCAGAAGAAACACAAGTTGCACTTCTTACAAGGATACGTTCTCTCTTTGTTCTCTTGATCGTGTTCCGACCTTCTCTCTTGCCTGAGCCAACCGTGTTGCTCTGTCCGATGAGCATTCAAGCTCTCCCGTTTCAGGAAGCGTTTTCCACACTGACCACAGCAGTAAAATCTCTGATCGCTGTGCTCTTGAAGATGTTTCTTTAGCTCCTCTCTGCTTTCAAAGACGTTGCAACACAAGGTGCACTTAAAACCTCTCTCTGCATTCCCATACTGCTGGTGCTGTCGTAAACCCTGCTGGCCATTAAAGGACATGCCACATGTTTCACATCGGCATGGTGAAGACTTCACCGGAAGAGAGGTGTTAACGCGTGGTGGGTTGGTTGGTGCTGCCAACGTAGAAAAGTGTGCACGTCGATATGGAGATACTGGCCTCACTTTGGGAGGTGGGGATGGCGGTCTCCTCACTGGCGGAGTCGGGGATGGTGGTCTAAAGGAAGGTGGTTTGGCGGAAGGTGGTTTGACCGAATACCTGTCGACCAATGTGAGTGTTCCATTTTCATGGAGCACATACTCACGGGGGACTTCGAACCCATTTGAAGAACCATCTAAGGAAAACGAACCCAACTCTCGATTACAATCTCTACATAGACAACTGATGTGAGAAATAAACAGCAACATCGTTTAATAATATACAAATTGTTCATATATAAAATTGTTCCCATGTTATCTCAGACCTCGTGGCGCAACGGTAGCGCGTCTGACTCCAGATCAGACGCATGGTGGACCCCGAACATGCGCCGACTAGGTGTGGCTTCTGATTCTTGTTTTTCTCTTTCAATGTCTTCATCAGTTTGATGGGAGAGGTGGTGCTCCTTTAAGTCTTTTAAATGCTGGAAACTGGCGCCACACAAACCACACTGGTAGAGTCTGACGGAAGTGCCACCAGCGCCATTGAGGTCCTTCGTGTCAACAGTGTCATCGTTGTGTCTAAAAGAGGATAAAACGCTGCCATTGCGGTTCTTCACATTGACAGATGTGTCATCGTTGTGTCCAGAAGAGGTCACAGAATTGCCATTCCGGTTCTTCAGATCAATAGATTTGTCGATGTTCTGACGGGGTGTGTGTGACTTAAGGTCTTGCTGAGGCTGGCGTTTGGTGTCTATTGAAGAGTCAACGGTGTGTAGGTCCGATGTTTTCTTGGAATGGTTGATTAAGTGGCTCTGCAAGTCGGAGAGCCAGAAGAAACATAAGTTGCACTTCTTACAAGGATACGTTCTCTCTTTGTTCTCTTGATCGTGTTCCGACCTTCTCTCTTGCCTGAGCCAACTGTGTTGCTCTGTCCGATGAGCATTCAAGCTCTCCCGTTTCAGGAAGCGTTTTCCACACTGACCACAGCAGTAAAATCTCTGATCGCTGTGCTCTTGAAGATGTTTCTTTAGCTCCTCTCTGCTTTCAAAGACGTTGCAACACAAGGTGCACTTAAAACCTCTCTCTGCATTCCCATACTGCTGGTGTTGTCGTAAACCCTGCTGGCCATTAAAGGACATGCCACATGTTTCACATTGGCATGGTGAAGACTTCACCGGAAGAGAGGTGTTAACGCGTGGTGGGTTGGTTGGTGCTGCCAACGTAGAAAAGCGTGCACGTCGATATGGAGATACTGGCCTCACTTTGGGAGGTGGGGATGGCGGTCTCCTCACTGGCGGAGTCGGGGATGGTGGTCTAAAGGAAGGTGGTTTGGCGGAAGGTGGTTTGACCGAATACCTGTCGACCAATGTGAGTGTTCCATTTTCATGGAGCACATACTCACGGGGGACTTCGAACCCATTTGAAGAACCATCTAAGGAAAACGAACCCAACTCTCGATTACAATCTCTACATAGACTACTGATGTGAGAAATAAACAGCAACATCGTTTAATAATATACAAATTGTTCCTATATAAAATTGTTCCCATGTTATCTCAGACCTCGTGGCGCAACGGTAGCGCGTCTGACTCCAGATCAGACGCATGGTGGACCCCGAACATGCGCCGACTAGGTGTGGCTTCTGATTCTTGTTTTTTTCTCTTTCAATGTCTTCATCAGTTTGATGGGAGAGGTGGTGCTCCTTTAAGTCTTTTAAATGCTGGAAACTGGTGCCACACAAACCACACTGGTAGAGTCTGACGGAAGTGCCACCAGCGCCATTGAGGTTCTTCGTGTCAACAGTGTCATCGTTGTGTCTAAAAGAGGATAAAACGCTGCCATTGCGGTTCTTCACATTGACAGATGTGTCATCGTTGTGTCCAGAAGAGGTCACAGAATTGCCATTCCGGTTCTTCAGATCAATAGATTTGTCGATGTTCTGACGGGGTGTGTGTGACTTAAGGTCTTGCTGAGGCTGGCGTTTGGTGTCTATTGAAGAGTCAACGGTGTGTAGGTCCGATGTTTTCTTGGAATGGTTGATTAAGTGGCTCTGCAAGTCGGAGAGCCAGAAGAAACACAAGTTGCACTTCTTACAAGGATACGTTCTCTCTTTGTTCTCTTGATCGTGTTCCGACCTTCTCTCTTGCCTGAGCCAACTGTGTTGCTCTGTCCGATGAGCATTCAAGCTCTCCCGTTTCAGGAAGCGTTTTCCACACTGACCACAGCAGTAAAATCTCTGATCGCTGTGCTCTTGAAGATGTTTCTTTAGCTCCTCTCTGCTTTCAAAGACGTTGCAACACAAGGTGCACTTAAAACCTCTCTCTGCATTCCCATACTGCTGGTGCTGTCGTAAACCCTGCTGGCCATTAAAGGACATGCCACATGTTTCACATCGGCATGGTGAAGACTTCACCGGAAGAGAGGTGTTAACGCGTGGTGGGTTGGTTGGTGCTGCCAACGTAGAAAAGCGTGCACGTCGATATGGAGATACTGGCCTCACTTTGGTAGGTGGGGATGGCGGCCTCCTCACTGGCGGAGTCGGGGATGGTGGTCTAAAGGAAGGTGGTTTGGCGGAAGGTGGTTTGACCGAATACCTGTCGACCAATGTGAGTGTTCCATTTTCATGGAGCACATACTCACGGGGGACTTCGAACCCATTTGAAGAACCATCTAAGGAAAACGAACCCAACTCTCGATTACAATCTCTACATAGACGACTGATGTGAGAAATAAACAGCAACATCGTTTAATAATATACAAATTGTTCATATATAAAATTGTTCCCATGTTATCTCAGACCTCGTGGCGCAACGGTAGCGCGTCTGACTCCAGATCAGACGCATGGTGGACCCCGAACATGCGCCGACTAGGTGTGGCTTCTGATTCTTGTTTTTCTCTTTCAATGTCTTCATCAGTTTGATGGGAGAGGTGGTGCTCCTTTAAGTCTTTTAAATGCTGGAAACTGGCGCCACACAAACCACACTGGTAGAGTCTGACGGAAGTGCCACCAGCGCCATTGAGGTTCTTCGTGTCAACAGTGTCATCGTTGTGTCTAAAAGAGGATAAAACGCTGCCATTGCGGTTCTTCACATTGACAGATGTGTCATCGTTGTGTCCAGAAGAGGTCACAGAATTGCCATTCCGGTTCTTCAGATCAATAGATTTGTCGATGTTCTGACGGGGTGTGTGTGACTTAAGGTCTTGCTGAGGCTGGCGTTTGGTGTCTATTGAAGAGTCAACGGTGTGTAGGTCCGATGTTTTCTTGGAATGGTTGATTAAGTGGCTCTGCAAGTCGGAGAGCCAGAAGAAACACAAGTTGCACTTCTTACAAGGATACGTTCTCTCTTTGTACTCTTGATCGTGTTCCGACCTTCTCTCTTGCCTGAGCCAACTGTGTTGCTCTGTCCGATGAGCATTCAAGCTCTCCCGTTTCAGGAAGCGTTTTCCACACTGACCACAGCAGTAAAATCTCTGATCGCTGTGCTCTTGAAGATGTTTCTTTAGCTCCTCTCTGCTTTCAAAGACGTTGCAACACAAGGTGCACTTAAAACCTCTCTCTGCATTCCCATACTGCTGGTGCTGTCGTAAACCCTGCTGGCCATTAAAGGACATGCCACATGTTTCACATCGGCATGGTGAAGACTTCACCGGAAGAGAGGTGTTAACGCGTGGTGGGTTGATTGGTGCTGCCAACGTAGAAAAGCGTGCACGTCGTTATGGAGATACTGGCCTCACTTTGGGAGATGGGGATGGCGGTCTCCTCACTGGCGGAGTCGGGGATGGTGGTCTAAAGGAAGGTGGTTTGGCGGAAGGTGGTTTGACCGAATACCTGTCGACCAATGTGAGTGTTCCATTTTCATGGAGCACATACTCACGGGGGACTTCCAACCCATTTGAAGAACCATCTAAGGAAAACGAACCCAACTCTCGATTACAATCTCTACATAGACAACTGATGTGAGAAATAAACAGCAACATCGTTTAATAATATACAAATTGTTCATATATAAAATTGTTCCCATGTTATCTCAGACCTCGTGGCGCAACGGTAGCGCGTCTGACTCCAGATCAGACGCATGGTGGACCCCGAACATGCGCCGACTAGGTGTGGCTTCTGATTCTTGTTTTTCTCTTTCAATGTCTTCATCAGTTTGATGGGAGAGGTGGTGCTCCTTTAAGTCTTTTAAATGCTGGAAACTGGCGCCACACAAACCACACTGGTAGAGTCTGACGGAAGTGCCACCAGCGCCATTGAGGTCCTTCGTGTCAACAGTGTCATCGTTGTGTCTAAAAGAGGATAAAACGCTGCCATTGCGGTTCTTCACATTGACAGATGTGTCATCGTTGTGTCAAGAAGAGGTCACAGAATTGCCATTCCGGTTCTTCAGATCAATAGATTTGTCGATGTTCTGACGGGGTGTGTGTGACTTAAGGTCTTGCTGAGGCTGGCGTTTGGTGTCTATTGAAGAGTCAACGGTGTGTAGGTCCGATTTTTTCTTGGAATGGTTGATTAAGTGGCTCTGCAAGTCGGAGAGCCAGAAGAAACATAAGTTGCACTTCTTACAAGGATACGTTCTCTCTTTGTTCTCTTGATCGTGTTCCGACCTTCTCTCTTGCCTGAGCCAACTGTGTTGCTCTGTCCGATGAGCATTCAAGCTCTCCCGTTTCAGGAAGCGTTTTCCACACTGACCACAGCAGTAAAATCTCTGATCGCTGTGCTCTTGAAGATGTTTCTTTAGCTCCTCTCTGCTTTCAAAGACGTTGCAACACAAGGTGCACTTAAAACCTCTCTCTGCATTCCCATACTGCTGGTGCTGTCGTAAACCCTGCTGGCCATTAAAGGACATGCCACATGTTTCACATCGGCATGGTGAAGACTTCACCGGAAGAGAGGTGTTAACGCGTGGTGGGTTGGTTGGTGCTGCCAACGTAGAAAAGTGTGCACGTCGATATGGAGATACTGGCTTCACTTTGGGAGGTGGGGATGGCGGTCTCCTCACTGGCGGAGTCGGGGATGGTGGTCTAAAGGAAGGTGGTTTGGCGGAAGGTGGTTTGACCGAATACCTGTCGACCAATGTGAGTGTTCCATTTTCATGGAGCACATACTCACGGGGGACTTCGAACCCATTTGAAGAACCATCTAAGGAAAACGAACCCAACTCTCGATTACAATCTCTACATAGACTACTGATGTGAGAAATAAACAGCAACATCGTTTAATAATATACAAATTGTTCATATATAAAATTGTTCCCATGTTATCTCAGACCTCGTGGCGCAACGGTAGCGCGTCTGACTCCAGATCAGACGCATGGTGGACCCCGAACATGCGCCGACTAGGTGTGGCTTCTGATTCTTGTTTTTCTCTTTCAATGTCTTCATCAGTTTGATGGGAGAGGTGGTGCTCCTTTAAGTCTTTTAAATGCTGGAAACTGGCGCCACACAAACCACACTGGTAGAGTCTGACGGAAGTGCCACCAGCGCCATTGAGGTTCTTCGTGTCAACAGTGTCATCGTTGTGTCTAAAAGAGGATAAAACGCTGCCATTGCGGTTCTTCACATTGACAGATGTGTCATCGTTGTGTCCAGAAGAGGTCACAGAATTGCCATTCCGGTTCTTCAGATCAATAGATTTGTCGATGTTCTGACGGGGTGTGTGTGACTTAAGGTCTTGCTGAGGCTGGCGTTTGGTGTCTATTGAAGAGTCAACGGTGTGTAGGTCCGATGTTTTCTTGGAATGGTTGATTAAGTGGCTCTGCAAGTCGGAGAGCCAGAAGAAACACAAGTTGCACTTCTTACAAGGATACGTTCTCTCTTTGTTCTCTTGATCGTGTTCCGACCTTCTCTCTTGCCTGAGCCAACTGTGTTGCTCTGTCCGATGAGCATTCAAGCTCTCCCGTTTCAGGAAGCGTTTTCCACACTGACCACAGCAGTAAAATCTCTGATCGCTGTGCTCTTGAAGATGTTTCTTTAGCTCCTCTCTGCTTTCAAAGACGTTGCAACACAAGGTGCACTTAAAACCTCTCTCTGCATTCCCATACTGCTGGTGCTGTCGTAAACCCTGCTGGCCATTAAAGGACATGCCACATGTTTCACATCGGCATGGTGAAGACTTCACCGGAAGAGAGGTGTTAACGCGTGGTGGGTTGGTTGGTTGGTGCTGCCAACGTAGAAAAGCGTGCACGTCGATATGGAGATACTGGCCTCACTTTGGTAGGTGGGGATGGCGGCCTCCTCACTGGCGGAGTCGGGGATGGTGGTCTAAAGGAAGGTGGTTTGGCGGAAGGTGGTTTGACCGAATACCTGTCGACCAATGTGAGTGTTCCATTTTCATGGAGCACATACTCACGGGGGACTTCGAACCCATTTGAAGAACCATCTAAGGAAAACGAACCCAACTCTCGATTACAATCTCTACATAGACGACTGATGTGAGAAATAAACAGCAACATCGTTTAATAATATACAAATTGTTCATATATAAAATTGTTCCCATGTTATCTCAGACCTCGTGGCGCAACGGTAGCGCGTCTGACTCCAGATCAGACGCATGGTGGACCCCGAACATGCGCCGACTAGGTGTGGCTTCTGATTCTTGTTTTTCTCTTTCAATGTCTTCATCAGTTTGATGGGAGAGGTGGTGCTCCTTTAAGTCTTTTAAATGCTGGAAACTGGCGCCACACAAACCACACTGGTAGAGTCTGACGGAAGTGCCACCAGCGCCATTGAGGTTCTTCGTGTCAACAGTGTCATCGTTGTGTCTAAAAGAGGATAAAACGCTGCCATTGCGGTTCTTCACATTGACAGATGTGTCATCGTTGGGTCCAGAAGAGGTCACAGAATTGCCATTCCGGTTCTTCAGATCAATAGATTTGTCGATGTTCTGACGGGGTGTGTGTGACTTAAGGTCTTGCTGAGGCTGGCGTTTGGTGTCTATTGAAGAGTCAACGGTGTGTAGGTCCGATGTTTTCTTGGAATGGTTGATTAAGTGGCTCTGCAAGTCGGAGAGCCAGAAGAAACACAAGTTGCACTTCTTACAAGGATACGTTCTCTCTTTGTTCTCTTGATCGTGTTCCGACCTTCTCTCTTGCCTGAGCCAACTGTGTTGCTCTGTCCGATGAGCATTCAAGCTCTCCCGTTTCAGGAAGCGTTTTCCACACTGACCACAGCAGTAAAATCTCTGATCGCTGTGCTCTTGAAGATGTTTCTTTAGCTCCTCTCTGCTTTCAAAGACGTTGCAACACAAGTTGCACTTAAAACCTCTCTCTGCATTCCCATACTGCTGGTGCTGTCGTAAACCCTGCTGGCCATTAAAGGACATGCCACATGTTTCACATCGGCATGGTGAAGACTTCACCGGAAGAGAGGTGTTAACGCGTGGTGGGTTGGTTGGTGCTGCCAACGTAGAAAAGCGTGCACGTCGTTATGGAGATACTGGCCTCACTTTGGGAGATGGGGATGGCGGTCTCCTCACTGGCGGAGTCGGGGATGGTGGTCTAAAGGAAGGTGGTTTGGCGGAAGGTGGTTTGACCGAATACCTGTCGACCAATGTGAGTGTTCCATTTTCATGGAGCACATACTCACGGGGGACTTCCAACCCATTTGAAGAACCATCTAAGGAAAACGAACCCAACTCTCGATTACAATCTCTACATAGACTACTGATGTGAGAAATAAACAGCAACATCGTTTAATAATATACAAATTGTTCATATACAAAAATTGTTCCCATGTTATCTCAGACCTCGTGGCGCAACGGTAGCGCGTCTGACTCCAGATCAGACGCATGGTGGACCCCGAACATGCGCCGACTAGGTGTGGCTTCTGATTCTTGTTTTTTTCTCTTTCAATGTCTTCATCAGTTTGATGGGAGAGGCGGTGCTCCTTTAAGTCTTTTAAATGCTGGAAACTGTCGCCACACAAACCACACTGGTAGAGTCTGACGGAAGTGCCACCAGCGCCATTGAGGTCCTTCGTGTCAACAGTGTCATCGTTGTGTCTAAAAGAGGATAAAACGCTGCCATTGCGGTTCTTCACATTGACAGATGTGTCATCGTTGTGTCCAGAAGAGGTCACAGAATTGCCATTCCGGTTCTTCAGATCAATAGATTTGTCGATGTTCTGACGGGGTGTGTGTGACTTAAGGTCTTGCTGAGGCTGGCGTTTGGTGTCTATTGAAGAGTCAACGGTGTGTAGGTCCGATTTTTTCTTGGAATGGTTGATTAAGTGGCTCTGCAAGTCGGAGAGCCAGAAGAAACATAAGTTGCACTTCTTACAAGGATACGTTTTCTCTTTGTTCTCTTGATCGTGTTCCGACCTTCTCTCTTGCCTGAGCCAACCGTGTTGCTCTGTCCGATGAGCATTCAAGCTCTCCCGTTTCAGGAAGCGTTTTCCACACTGACCACAGCAGTAAAATCTCTGATCGCTGTGCTCTTAAAGATGTTTCTTTAGCTCCTCTCTGCTTTCAAAGACGTTGCAACACAAGGTGCACTTAAAACCTCTCTCTGCATTCCCATACTGCTGGTGCTGTCGTAAACCCTGCTGGCCATTAAAGGACATGCCACATGTTTCACATCGGCATGGTGAAGACTTCACCGGAAGAGAGGTGTTAACGCGTGGTGGGTTGGTTGGTGCTGCCAACGTAGAAAAGCGTGCACGTCGTTATGGAGATACTGGCCTCACTTTGGGAGATGGGGATGGCGGTCTCCTCACTGGCGGAGTCGGGGATGGTGGTCTAAAGGAAGGTGGTTTGGCGGAAGGTGGTTTGACCGAATACCTGTCGACCAATGTGAGTGTTCCATTTTCATGGAGCACATACTCACGGGGGACTTCCAACCCATTTGAAGAACCATCTAAGGAAAACGAACCCAACTCTCGATTACAATCTCTACATAGACAACTGATGTGAGAAATAAACAGCAACATCGTTTAATAATATACAAATTGTTCATATATAAAATTGTTCCCATGTTATCTCAGACCTCGTGGCGCAACGGTAGCGCGTCTGACTCCAGATCAGACGCATGGTGGACCCCGAACATGCGCCGACTAGGTGTGGCTTCTGATTCTTGTTTTTCTCTTTCAATGTCTTCATCAGTTTGATGGGAGAGGTGGTGCTCCTTTAAGTCTTTTAAATGCTGGAAACTGGCGCCACACAAACCACACTGGTAGAGTCTGACGGAAGTGCCACCAGCGCCATTGAGGTCCTTCGTGTCAACAGTGTCATCGTTGTGTCTAAAAGAGGATAAAACGCTGCCATTGCGGTTCTTCACATTGACAGATGTGTCATCGTTGTGTCCAGAAGAGGTCACAGAATTGCCATTCCGGTTCTTCAGATCAATAGATTTGTCGATGTTCTGACGGGGTGTGTGTGACTTAAGGTCTTGCTGAGGCTGGCGTTTGGTGTCTATTGAAGAGTCAACGGTGTGTAGGTCCGATTTTTTCTTGGAATGGTTGATTAAGTGGCTCTGCAAGTCGGAGAGCCAGAAGAAACATAAGTTGCACTTCTTACAAGGATACGTTCTCTCTTTGTTCTCTTGATCGTGTTCCGACCTTCTCTCTTACCTGAGCCAACTGTGTTGCTCTGTCCGATGAGCATTCAAGCTCTCCCGTTTCAGGAAGCGTTTTCCACACTGACCACAGCAGTAAAATCTCTGATCGCTGTGCTCTTGAAGATGTTTCTTTAGCTCCTCTCTGCTTTCAAAGACGTTGCAACACAAGGTGCACTTAAAACCTCTCTCTGCATTCCCATACTGCTGGTGCTGTCGTAAACCCTGCTGGCCATTAAAGGACATGCCACATGTTTCACATCGGCATGGTGAAGACTTCACCGGAAGAGAGGTGTTAACGCGTGGTGGGTTGGTTGGTGCTGCCAACGTAGAAAAGCGTGCACGTCGATATGGAGATACTGGCCTCACTTTGGGAGGTGGGGATGGCGGTCTCCTCACTGGCGGAGTCGGGGATGGTGGTCTAAAGGAAGGTGGTTTGGCGGAAGGTGGTTTGACCGAATACCTGTCGACCAATGTGAGTGTTCCATTTTCATGGAGCACATACTCACGGGGGACTTCGAACCCATTTGAAGAACCATCTAAGGAAAACGAACCCAACTCTCGATTACGATCTCTACATAGACTACTGATGTGAGAAATAAACAGCAACATCGTTTAATAATATACAAATTGTTCATATATAAAATTGTTCCCATGTTATCTCAGACCTCGTGGCGCAATGGTAATAATAATAATAATAATAATAATTAATTCAATTTATATAGCGCTTTTCCAAGGCTCAAAGACGCTGACAATATAGGACACACATGGGGAGACACAAAAAACAACAAGCAACAACAACAAGTAACATGGAACACAGAGTCAGCGAATGGGGAGGGGGGGGTGGTGTAGAGTCCGGTGTTGATGTTGCTGGGAGCCTCGATGGATGTGGCGGCGGCAGCGGAGAATGCCTGCCTTGGTGGCAGCAGCAGCCGTTGCCGTTGTCATCTGTATTGCCAGCCTGGGACCGAACCCGCGCGGCCGGCCAGCCAAGCCGTGCCATGCCAGCGACCAAATCGCGCAGCAGTGAGTGAAGGCTGGGAACGACCGACACTCACCTGCGGAGATGGCAACCCCCGAACCGGGGAGGGAGCGGTGGCTACCTCCCGGGACGAGGGTAATAGCACAGCACGGCCAGGCCAGCGATGTCTGAGAGTGGCGCGCAGCGGGTCGGTCGGCAACACAGAGCCCGGGGACAGGAACGGTGAGGCGGTGAGTACTGCAGTCCGGTAGTGAAGGCGGTGAGTACTGCAGTCCGGTAGTGAAGGCGGTGAGTATTGCAGTCCGGTAGTGAAGGCGGTGAGTAATGCAGTCCGGTAGTGAAGGCGGTGAGAGGCGGGAGATGGCGGGGGTGAAGGCAGCGGAGTTCGGCGGGACAGGATACAAAAAGGATAAGACAGGATACAAAAAGACAGGATACAAAAGGAGACAGGACAGGATACAAAAAGACAGGATACAAAAGGACAGGAGACAGGACCGGGAACAGAAGCGGCAGTCACATCGCGGACGCCAGCGTGCTCTGAACCCGGAAGAACAACTACAGGAAACGCAACAGGACAAACGCAACAGGACAAAAACGATAGCGCGTCTGACTCCAGATCAGATGCATGGTGGACCCCGAACATGCGCCGACTAGGTGTGGCTTCTGATTCTTGTTTTTTTCTCTTTCAATGTCTTCATCAGTTTGATGGGAGAGGCGGTGCTCCTTTAAGTCTTTTAAATGCTGGAAACTGTCGCCACACAAACCACACTGGTAGAGTCTGACGGAAGTGCCACCAGCGCCATTGAGGTCCTTCGTGTCAACAGTGTCATCGTTGTGTCTAAAAGAGGATAAAACGCTGCCATTGCGGTTCTTCACATTGACAGATGTGTCATCGTTGTGTCCAGAAGAGGTCACAGAATTGCCATTCCGGTTCTTCAGATCAATAGATTTGTCGATGTTCTGACGGGGTGTGTGTGACTTAAGGTCTTGCTGAGGCTGGCGTTTGGTGTCTATTGAAGAGTCAACGGTGTGTAGGTCCGATTTTTTCTTGGAATGGTTGATTAAGTGGCTCTGCAAGTCGGAGAGCCAGAAGAAACATAAGTTGCACTTCTTACAAGGATACGTTTTCTCTATGTTCTCTTGATCGTGTTCCGACCTTCTCTCTTGCCTGAGCCAACTGTGTTGCTCTGTCCGATGAGCATTCAAGCTCTCCCGTTTCAGGAAGCGTTTTCCACACTGACCACAGCAGTAAAATCTCTGATCGCTGTGCTCTTGAAGATGTTTCTTTAGCTCCTCTCTGCTTTCAAAGACGTTGCAACACAAGGTGCATTTAAAACCTCTCTCTGCATTCCCATACTGCTGGTGCTGTCGTAAACCCTGCTGGCCATTAAAGGACATGCCACATGTTTCACATCGGCATGGTGAAGATTTCACCGGAAGAGAGGTGTTAACGCGTGGTGGGTTGGTTGGTGCTGCCAACGTAGAAAAGCGTGCACGTCGATATGAAGATACTGGATACTGGCCTCACTTTGGGAGGTGGGGATGGCGGTCTCCTCACTGGCGGAGTCGGGAATGGTGGTCTAAAGGAAGGTGGTTTGGCGGAAGGTGGTTTGACCTTCTCTCTTGCCTGAGCCAACCGTGTTGCTCTGTCCGATGAGCATTCAAGCTCTCCCGTTTCAGGAAGCGTTTTCCACACTGACCACAGCAGTAAAATCTCTGATCGCTGTGCTCTTGAAGATGTTTCTTTAGCTCCTCTCTGCTTTCAAAGACGTTGCAACACAAGGTGCACTTAAAACCTCTCTCTGCATTCCCATACTGCTGGTGCTGTCGTAAACCCTGCTGGCCATTAAAGGACATGCCACATGTTTCACATCGGCATGGTGAAGACTTCACCGGAAGAGAGGTGTTAACGCGTGGTGGGTTGGTTGGTTGGTGCTTCCAACGTAGAAAAGCGTGCACGTCGTTATGGAGATACTGGCCTCACTTTGGGAGATGGGGATGGCGGTCTCCTCACTGGCGGAGTCGGGGATGGTGGTCTAAAGGAAGGTGGTTTGGCGGAAGGTGGTTTGACCGAATACCTGTCGACCAATGTGAGTGTTCCATTTTCATGGAGCACATACTCACGGGGGACTTCGAACCCATTTGAAGAACCATCTAAGGAAAACGAACCCAACTCTCGATTACGATCTCTACATAGACTACTGATGTGAGAAATAAACAGCAACATCGTTTAATAATATACAAATTGTTCATATATAAAATTGTTCCCATGTTATCTCAGACCTCGTGGCGCAACGGTAGCGCGTCTGACTCCAGATCAGACGCATGGTGGACCCCGAACATGCGCCGACTAGGTGTGGCTTCTGATTCTTGTTTTTCCTCTTTTAGTGAGGTGTGGTCGAGGTTGGCGAGCGGTGCCGGTCCCTCTACTGAGGGTGTGTCCCGTTATCCTAGACGGAGCTGGAACGCTCTCGCTAGGCTCTCTCTGTGTCCGCCAAGGGTTGGAATCCTTGGGCGAATAACAGTTCCATATGTATTTGTATTAACAAGAGGGGGGGAATGGAAACCAAGAGTTGTTGGACCCGAATCAAGGCTTCCCCTCACACACACACACACACACACACACACACACACACACACACACACACACACAGTAGTCTATGTAGAGATCGTAATCGAGAGTTGGGTTCGTTTTCCTTAGATGGTTCTTCAAATGGGTTCGAAGTCCCCCGTGAGTATGTGCTCCATGAAAATGGAACACTCACATTGGTCGACAGGTATTCGGTCAAACCACCTTCCGCCAAACCACCTTCCTTTAGACCACCATCCCCGACTCCGCCAGTGAGGAGACCGCCATCCCCACCTCCCAAAGTGAGGCCAGTATCTCCATATCGACATGCACGCTTTTCTACGTTGGCAGCACCAACCAACCCACCACGCGTTAACACCTCTCTTCCGGTGACGTCTTCACCATGCCGATGTGAAACATGTGGCATGTCCTTTAATGGCCAGCAGGGTTTACGACAGCACCAGCAGTATGGGAATGCAGAGAGAGGTTTTATGTGCACCTTGTGTTGCAACGTCTTTGAAAGCAGAGAGGAGCTAAAGAAACATCTTCAAGAGCACAGCGATCAGAGATTTTACTGCTGTGGTCAGTGTGGAAAACGCTTCCTGAAACGGGAGAGCTTGAATGCTCATCGGACAGAGCAACACAGTTGGCTCAGGCAAGAGAGAAGGTCGGAACACGATCAAGAGAACAAAGAGAGAACGTATCCTTGTAAGAAGTGCAACTTGTGTTTCTTCTGGCTCTCCGACTTGCAGAGCCACTTAATCAACCATTCCAAGAAAAAATCGGACCTACACACCGTTGACTCTTCAATAGACACCAAACGCCAGCCTCAGCAAGACCTTAAGTCACACACACCCCGTCAGAACATCGACAAATCTATTGATCTGAAGAACCGGAATGGCAATTCTGTGACCTCTTCTGGACACAACGATGACACATCTGTCAATGTGAAGAACCGCAATGGCAGCGTTTTATCCTCTTTTAGACACAACGATGACACTGTTGACACGAAGGACCTCAATGGCGCTGGTGGCACTTCCGTCAGACTCTACCAGTGTGGTTTGTGTGGCGCCAGTTTCCAGCATTTAAAAGACTTAAAGGAGCACCACCTCTCCCATCAAACTGATGAAGACATTGAAAGAGAAAAACAAGAATCAGAAGCCACACCTAGTCGGCGCATGTTCAGGGTCCACCATGCGTCTGATCTGGAGTCAGACGCGCTACCGTTGCGCCACGAGGTCTGAGATAACATGGGGGGGTGGATGCATGGGAACATACACCAGGGTATTTGCTTTACTCGTGACTTGCCTTTTACATTTTAGGTATTGGCCTATAGGTGAGAGATGGAGGAGTAAGGAGAGAGAGAGAGCGAGAGAGAGAGAGAGAGCGAGAGAGAGAGTGAGAGAGTGAGAGAGAGAGAGAGGGACAGGCATCTCTTTAAAGTTTTAACTGGATGCACTTTGAATTGAACTTGATTTGAAACATTTGTATGAGATGTGAACCATATGAACTGTTCCCCTCAGCTCCAGACAACAGCAGGTTCACCCTCTCCTCCCACCCTGGACCGATGACCCCCTCCCCTCCTCCCACCCTGGACCGATGACCCCCACCCCTCCTCCCACCCTGGACCGATGACCCCCTCCCCTCCTCCCACCCTGGACCTATGACACCCTCTCATAGGAGAGAGGACCAATGTCTCTGAGACCTCCTGCAGCACCTGATCAATCCATTATTCACCCATTAAACTGACCAATGTGGCTGGCGCGTTGTAAATCGTTTGATGATGTTTTGATGTTTTGTTTCACATGAATATGTCTATGGGAGAATTGAATCTAAAAGATTTGCACAAAACAAGTGCATGTTTTATTTTATATAGCACTGTCGTCAATGGTGTTGTTTCTCTTTACGTATGTTTCTTATTTATTAGCATAACAAGTGTCATTAACTCAAATGGTTAACTCAAACTGTCATTAAACTGTCACTAACTCAAACAGTTAACTCAGTAGGCTATGCATTGCATTGGATTAATTATGATTAATTATCAAGCTTGCCTTCACCAGTTAACCCTCCCCTTCCCATGTGTCCCCAGCACTACCTTAATTAGGCCCCTTATTTATTTTAATATAATAATATAATAATAATAATAATAATCATATTTATAAATAATATTATTATTTTTAAAAGTTATTTTTTATTATTACTACTCTATCTTTTCAGTTTGTAAAGCGTCTTTGAGTGTCTAGAAAAGCACTATATAAGTCTAATGTATTATTATTATTATTATTATTATTATTATTAGCAGATATTGTTGTAAAATGAGACATCCAGAATAGAAGCTATTAAACAATGTAGTTCTGTGTTAGGCTTCAAAATGTAAATAAGAGCGACCATAAACACATATTTGATATATCAGAAATGTGTGGGAGCCTTCAACCCTAATCCTAACCCTAATGTATGAGGCTTCAGATGTCAATAATGTAGGAATGACTTCACACAACTGACAATCAACCTGTTTGTTCTTCATGTAATATATGCCCTTTAAATAAAAGGAAACATGTGTGCCTAGTTATGATTGATCAGTTATGGTTCACATACAGGGTATTGTGAGTAACAAGGCAGTTATGAGTAATGTTACAGACTGCTTGCTTTTGGTTCAGAGTTCTTTTAAAGCATCTTGACATTGGTATGGATGAGAGATCACCAAACTGCACAGACTGTTTCCGTTGTGACAGGTAGTTGGAGAACCAGCCAACAGCATGAGGGGACAGCCCAATATCAGAGAGGCGCTGGCATAAGATGGCATGATCGACGGTGTCAAAGGCTTTAGACAAGTCGATAAAAAGGGAAGCACAGCCAAGGCCCCACTGAAAAACTGCTGAACTTACATGACAAGAGATAATTCATACATGACAAAAAATATTAGCAGCGTACACAACAATTTTAAGGTTAAAAATATTTCAATGCGGCAAAGCAAGGGCAGGTAGCAGTCATGGTAGCCATGCTGTGTTTTTTGTGGGTCTAGATACTGTCATTGTACAGCCTAACTGCAGTATGAAGGGTTGAGTTTTTCAGCCTGCTGGTCTTGGCCTTTGATTCAGCCAGCTTGTGCTGGTTCCTTAGTGTCCTGGCAGTGCAGCTGCCTCGTGTTGGAGGTAGCAGGTCGTGCAGAGGGTGTTGCTCGTCATGCATGTTCCTGACCAGCTTCACTGCAGCCTCCTCCCTCCTGGTCTGGAGTGATGGTAGGGGTTGTGAGATCTCACCAGCTCTCCTTCTGATGATTCTGCAGGCACGTGTCTGGACTCGCTCTAGCTCAGCCTGTTGTTTTTTAGAGCAGCCCACCAAGAGCACTGAGCTGTATTCCAGACACGGCCTGATGAGAGTGGTGTAGATGGTGATGAGGTCATCCGCAGGTATACCGTGTCTTGCCATGACCGTGAGATAGTGCAGCCGCTTGGAGGCAGTTTTTATTGCCTTCTCAATGTGCACATCTCCAGTCAGCTTTTGATCAAGGTGGTATCCCAGATACTTTGTTGTTTCCACAACAGGTACTTCCTGTCCACCCAGCATCAGCGGGGGAGGTTGTGGTGGGTCCCGGGCAAAGCATACATAAGACATACTGTACGTTCATTCCTAATGATTATTCCTAACAGTCATGGACAAGAGGTCCACGCAACACAAGAGGTCACATGACCCACACAACTTAACATGACGTTATATCTGACTCCAAAAGACATCACATGGTTAATAATAATATAATAATAGACAATGCTTTGCTCATCCCTGTGTGACAGACAATCGATCATATCGGATCCTAGATTCCATTAAGAATACCCCAAATGCTATTTCACATGCCCTCGAGTTAAGATAAATCGTCTCGCGAGTTTACGCTAATTACACATTACAATCGCGAAGGAATTGAAAAATTCCCGAGGGTGTGACTTCTCCAGGATGTCTGTCAGGCTCATTCAACTGCAAATAGCTCTATACATTTATGAAAAATGGTGAGGGCGTGACTTCTCCAGGATGTCCGCCAGGCTAATTCAACTGCAAATAGTTAAACACATCTAGATCAAGGCTTACTCCCAAAGTCCGCCTCTACATACGGCCCGCTTGTTCACCTGAAACATATCACGTACTTGACCTTTAAGCATTACCTCACACACACAACAAAGTGAATGGTTAACAAAAGAGACAGAATGGTATCAGCATACGTAATGAAACCATGCCATATCTATTTATAGATATAAATATATTAACCTATAGCCCATTTTCATCTGTTTGTTCCAAACTGTTGATTTGGGCAAGCCTACGGCTTTGGCTATGTTTCTGATTGTAATTTCTGAATGGTGAAACCAATATGTACATGAATACCATCACATAAAATTCACATTTGGAGTGTAGAGCCAAAAGAAGAAAGAATGTCCTGTTACTTATAGAGGGCTCTGTATATATGTGACACGGTCTGTTGAAAGGTCCGCATGTCTGCAATTCTCAAGTCGCACAAAATCATGTAATGACTAAAAAGCTTCTTTAAAAAAGAGACAGAATGAGGGCGCTTAGGTGGCGTAGTGGATTGAGCGTTGACCATGCAACCGCAGGGTTCCCGGTTCGTTTCCAGCTGCGGACATATCCTGGATGTCATCCCTTCTCTCTCTCACCCATCCTTCCTGTCATAATCTCTACTGTATCTGTCAATTAAAAAGGAAAATATGAGTGGGACTGCCCCACTCAGAAAAAAATACTTAAAAAAAAGAAGAAAAACAAAAGAGACAGAATGGTGTTATACGTAATGAAACCATGCAATATCTATTTATAGATATATTTATACTGTATATCTATAGATATAAAAGTAAAGAGGTAGCGTGAGCAACGCTGGATAAATTACACCTGACATAGATGGGCCACGGTCTATATAACAACAATAACTCAAGTCTTTTTTTTCCATTTATGATTTTTATTATTTTCTTCACAAACATCAAAAACGGCAGTTCAATGCGTTTTACAGGGTATTCACGCGAAACAAAACAAAAAACACAGAAAGAAGAGTATAAATGTAAACCGATATAACTGAAAACACAACAGCAGGTACAATTAAGAAGAATTGTAAGAGCAACAGTAACGTTAATAAAAATGAAAACATTTTAAAAAATACAACGAACAAAAAAGAAAGAAAAAGAAAAAAGAAGACGAAAAAAGATAATAGTGGTGATATAGAGTGTATACCTATATAGACCTACATGTACATACATTCTATACGAAACTATAACTAACGGTAACTGAAGTCTCTGACTGAAGAGATGTAGAACAAGTTTGATTTAAATCCTATAAAACAAATGATGACTCATCGGCTCCATACATACGTGCTAGTCTCGCAGAATGTTGAGCAAACAATCAAATGTAAATACAGCACAATATTTGCCAATGTCTACTAATGACAATGGACGTGTTCTTACCCTGTCTATGAACCGACCGACCCCTCCATACAGGTATAGCAGGTCAACCCAGAAACAGTTGATCTATACGCCCTATGCCATGACTGTATAAAAGCCCAGACGTGGTGTCAGTCAGAACACTCCAAGGAGCCGAGACAAGGTGGACGAACACTGGGCCCTTTCATCCTGCAGAGCTTCTCAATCAACTGGTTTGGTAAGAGGGAAAAAAGTCTTCCTTCCTTCTTCTAGCATTGTAACCGCCAACGACCCCTGGTCCTAGCATAGATTACTGCCAACGACCCCTGGTCCTAACCCTGGTCCTAACCCTGGTCTAATCCTGGTCTAACCCTGGTCTAACCCTGGTCCTAGCATAGATTACTTTTTCTTATGATGACTGATGGGTCGATGATTCACTTACTTAGACAAAATGTATTTGTTGTAAGTCGCTTTGGATAAAGGTGTCTGCTAAACGCCAAAAATGTGATTTTGATTGATCGATCGATTTGTTAATGCCTCGATTACCTGTTCTTTTTCGACCCTGTTTCTAAGCAGAGTCAGCAGAGACAGCATGGCGTTGCATCTGGTTGTTGTGTTGGCTGTGGCGGTCCTGGTCCCCGGTCTGTCAGAGGGGCGTCTGCTCACTAAGTGTGAACTGAAGGACGCGATGGTAGCTGCCTTCAAAGAACCTCAGGCTAGACCCATGCTTCCAATGCAAGACTTCCTATTGGCCAAGGGTGAGTTATACACTGTCAGCTGTTATTATTTATGTGAAATACACTTATGATATAGCAATTAAATAATTATCTGTATCAATTATTATTATTTGTTGTATTGCGTTTAATTATGAAAGACTGTATTTAGCATTGTGTGTTCAGTGTCATTTTGTGATGGAACCCTGTGGATCTCTTCAGATCCTGTGGATCAGTTAAAAAAACTAAAAAGGATATTTGCTTTATTTTAAACTTCGATCAATTACTACAAATTAGCACGTTCTAGTGGCAGCTATACATGCCCAAACCTATGTTTCACAGATGAGGTGGTATTCTGTCAATCTTGGGCAGATCCTCTTGCAATCATTGTGGTCCATGATAATATGAATCTTCTCTGTCCACAATACACTTTTACAGACCTCTGCAGGCTCTTAAGCTATTTTTTTGTTTGTTTTTGCAAACTGTAACCTGTAACCATTCTTTTTGAGGATAACTAGTGGTTAGCACCTTGCAGTGAAATGTCTGTAGTTTGGCTGTTGACGTATTCTGTAGATGACCTTCAGTCATCCACAATGGAAATCTTCCTTGGCCTACCAGCCCATTTTCATCTGCTGTTGTTCCAAACTGTTGATTTCGGTTTTGGCTATGTTTCTGATTGTAATTTCTGAATGGTGAAACCAATATGTACATGAATACCATCACATAACATTCACATAGCATCTCTACTTTAATGTCATATGTAATGAATGATTTAAAACTTTTGGAGTGTAGAGCCAAAAGAAGAAAAAATGCTTCACTGTCCCATGACTTATACGTCTGTTGAGGTCCACATGTCGGCAATTCTCAAGTCGTGCAAATTACCAAAAAGCTTCTTTAAAAAAATAATAATTATATATATAGGTTTTCCGTTTTTTTGCATATTACGGAAGTTGGAGTGTCAAAGAACCCACTAGCTATAACAAACAACAGTTTTAGGATCACTAATAATTTGTGAATTGGATTCACTGTATCGTCTGCTGTAGGCTACTGGGTAAATGATACATGGCTTGTAAACAAACATAAGTTTTAGGACGTGTTCAAAAGCAAGGACTGTGTGATCATCTAATTATGTGTAGATATGTTTTTAGCATGTTGATGTTCTATCAGCATGTTGTGATGTACTAAACATGTAGTTAGATGTTTATTGCGATGTAACTTCTAGCCGCTGTTTTGCGCATGTTTTGATTCAGAGTGAGTTTCTCCAGTATTTGGTTTGAAAAAAGAATCTTCTTCAACTATTTTCAGATTTTTCAGATTTCAATGTATGACACTGTTATTGACACATCATTTGGAAGTTTACAATCTGCACTTTCATAATCTGGGAAAAAAAATAAAATGACCTTTCCCCACTTGAGGACTTTTTCACCAGACCCTGTCACACACACACATATTACTTGTTATATATTTATATCTTGTTATATATTTATATATTTTAAAATATAAGTATTACGTATTCATTCCTATAAATCTTTGACTGCATGTAGCTAACTACTTCCCTTCTCTCTCCTGTCATCACCTTCCTCCTCTTCTCTCACCATGTCTTGATTGGTTCAGTTATCTGCAGCGTGGAGCGAATGTCTGGACTCAACACCAGCCTTGTGAAACACCTTGGCCATGCTAGACCTCCACCCAGACCTGTGACGGGACCTCCAACCAATTCTTCAATGAGACCTTCATTCAAACCTCCAACCGATTCTTCAATGAAACCTCCACCCAACCCTTCAATGAGACCTCCAACCAATTCTTCAATGAAACCTCCACCCGATTCTTCACACAAACCTCCAATGAGACCTCCAACCAATTCTCCAATGAGACCTCCAACCAATTCTCCAATGAGACCTCCAACCGATTCTCCAATGAGACCTCCAACCAATTCTTCAATGAAACCTCCACCCGATTCTTCACACAAACCTCCAATGAGACCTCCAACCAATTCTCCAATGAGACCTCCAACTGATTTTCCAATGAGACCTCCAACCGATTCTCCAATGAGACCTCCAACCAATTCTTCAATGAAACCTCCACCCGATTCTTCACACAAACCTCCAATGAGACCTCCAACCAATTCTCCAATGAGACCTCCAACCGATTCTCCAATGAGACCTCCAACCGATTCTCCAATGAAACCTCCACCCAACCCTTCAATGAGACCTCCAACCAATTCTTCAATGAGACCTCCACTCAATCCTTCAATGGAGGAACCAGATGTAACAAGCGATTATGACCTCAGTGGTGACAACGAGGCCCTGCTTGACGAATTGGAGTTTGATGATTGGGAAGATGAGGAAGATAAGGGAGACGAGGTAGTGTCCATGGAGAAGGGAGACGAGGTAGTGTCCATGGAGAAGGGAGACGAGGTAGTGTCCATGGAGAAGGGAGACGAGGTAGTGTCCATGGAGAAGCGAGACCAGCCACAGGGGCGACCAGGGCCTAGGAACCCTGGCTGGCACGTCAGGCGTAGGAGACCTAACCAGCCCAGGCCCAAGTCTGTCACCCTGTTCGGCGCGTTCCTGCTGAACGACCTCCTCCACTGTTTCACTGACGCTACAAAACGCGTGTCTCGCAACCGCTGCAACACACACTGCAGAGGTAGGCCAACACAAACCAGCTCCACAGGGGAGGCTGGGGGAGGTAGACATCGGAGGATGGGCTCAGTGTAATGCATGGTCCGGAATCAGGAATGGTAGTTCCATGCATTACAATGAGCCCGTCCTCTGATGTCTACCTCCACCAGCCTCCACTGTCCTCTGATGTCTACCTCCACCAGCCTCCACTGATCCTCAACCTGTTTGTCAGAGTGTTATCCAATCATGTGCCTACAGTGTATTTCAGTAAAGAAGTCTTAGGCTTAGGGTTAGGGCTATTTACCTAAAACCACTAGTCACACATATTATTTTTATTTAAACTTTATTTAACCAAGTCTCATTGAGATTAAAAATCTCTTTTACAAGAGAGACCTGGCCTATAAAGCAGCATAAAAATACAGACACACATTACAACATAATACATTATAAATAAACATTTTAAAAGAAAAGACAGATCAAGTTTCATACTGAAGGCAGGCAAGAATATTTCAGCAATGTTACCTGTTAAAAACATTTACAGACCTGGATTTCATTTTCCTCCCTAGCTTTAAAAACGTTGAGTGAGACAAGCTCCTGCAGTTTCAATGAACTAACCCTGCAAGGACCCCAATTGAAATAAGCCAGTGGCTTTCTTGGGTTTTTATCCTGTTAGTTGACCTTGTATGTAATATGTACTTTCATGTACCTACTTCTGCAAATCTTCTAATAAAGTTTTCAATCAATCAATCAAAAACCCTAACCCTAACTTTGAACCATATTGACTATGCCCCTCCCCCTACAGCCTTCCAGGATGATGACATCACAGACGACCTCGCTTGTTTTGTGAAGACTAGAACCTGGAAGTCAGTCAGCTCTACTTCCTGTTAGCAGAATGACAATGACATCATGTGCTCAATATAAAATAAAAATAAGATAAGATATAATAAGAATAAGAAAACAAACATTGGAGAGAGAAGAGAGAAGAGAGAGAGATAGAGAGAGAGAGAAAGAGAAAGAGAGAAAGTAACAAAGAAAGAGAGAGAGTTTTATTTGATATTTTATTCGATTTGATTTATTAGAATCCCCATTAGCTGATGCAAAGCTACACTTCCTGGGGTCCACACAAAACACAAGGAAATTATCACAAAACATATAACAAAGAAGAAAAACATCAACATAGATAACAACTAATATGAAAATAAAAACTAAAGAAAGAGATAGAGAGAGAGAGAGAGAGAGAGAGAGAGAGAGAGAGAGAGAGAGAGAGAGAGAGAGAGAGAGAGAGAGAGACCATTGATCTCACACATATTGATCATTATAGTGAAGTAGATTATAGGACGCAAACAAAATGTTGATAATGTTTTTATAGAATTGGAAAATGTTGTTCATAATGTACACAGAAATGTACTTTTTATTTGTATTATTTATTTTCTGTGTAAGATACGATGAGAGCAATATATAGGCTATGTGGAAAACAAAACAATAATCTGTATTTACCTATTTTGTATTTTTATATTTTGCAGGAAGCACTGGAAGCTGGGCAGGAAGCTGGGCAGGATGTGTAACGCAATTAGGTGCGCCAGAGCATGATGAGCCAAAGCAGTTTTTTTTGCTGCGTCCCATTTCTCCACCCTTCTCCTGAAGTATGCACTTGTGCACTTCCCCACATGAAATGAGCATCGCATGCTTCAGGAAACGGGCGGAGAAACTGGAGCAGGATTTAACTATCAGCAGCTCCATCTATTCCTCTCCATGGCCTCTAGATTGTGTGCTAGGAGAGGTTACATCCCTTATCCCTACTGTTACAGCACAGCTGACCTTCGACAATTGGAACAAATTCTATCCCCCTCCACTGTCCTCCACCAGGTGGCGCCAGTAGTCTCCCTGTACTAGGAGTCAGACGACTATCAGTACTCGCACTATCATGTCTTGTTGTTTATAATATCTCATATGTAGGCTATTCGAGCTGTGACTGTAACAACTTTTCCTACTTCCTACCGAAAAATTAAAAAGCATGATAAAGTATTTTGGTTTCCAATGTCTTTATCTCTTAGTTAAATAATATCAATATGTACATGTTGGGAGGCCGCTCCTGTGCATCTGATCAAAAAATGGATACAAGTAGTTTTCTGTGTGGGATGCCAACCAATAACACATGTTATTTAGATGAATATCCTATCAAGTTACCTCACAGAGAGCCTTCAAGAGAAGCAGAGGAGTACACGGGTACACAACAGGTACACAACAGCTACACAACAGGTACACAACAGCTACACAACAGCTACACAACAGGTACACAACAGCTACACAACAGCTACACAACAGGTACACAACAGGTACACAACAGCTACACAACAGGTACACAACAGGTACACAACAGCTACACAACAGGTACACAACAGCTACACAACAGGGACACAACAGGGACACAACAGGTACACAACAGCTACACAACAGGTACACAACAGGTACACAACTGGTACACAATAACTACACAACAGGTACACAATAACTACACAACAGGTACACAACAGGTACACAACAGGGACACAACAGGGACACAACAGGTACACAACAGGTACACAACAGCTACACAACAGGTACACAATAACTACACAACAGGTACACAATAACTACACAACAGGTACACAACAGGTACACAACAGGTACACAACAGATACACAACTGGTACACAATAACTACACAACAGGTACACAATAACTACACAACAGGTACACAACAGGGACACAACAGGTACACAACAGCTACACAACAGGTACACAACAGTTACACAATAACTACACAACAGGTACACAATAACTACACAACAGGTACACAACAGGGACACAACAGGTACACAACAGCTACACAACAGGTACACCACAGGTACACAACAGGTACACAACAGCTACACAATAGGTACACAACAGCTACACAACAGCTACACAACAGGTACACAACAGCTACACAACAGGGACATTACAGTGGTCAGTTAGTCTGATCTTGAGAAATAAGGAGAAAAAATACTTCCAAAGTTGAACAAGTGGTTTAAAAGATAAAAGCAAAACGAGTTGAGATACAGTAGCTGTACACAGACCCATATGAAAGGTACACCCAGACCTATAGTTTACTTTACTTATTATGTGTGCGGTATGCGGAAAGATTCCACATCGGCATGGTAACAGAGGCAGAACAGGATATGGAACACAAGAAATGCTACTCATGTGTACCTGTACAGGGGCAGTGATGCAGAGCAATGTAAACTATGTAAACAAACCTCTCTGATCCTCCAACTAGGTTTCATTCCCTGACAACAATCAATTAAATCCTTAGGTAACTACCTTGAGCTGTGAAGCAGCTAACCTAGCTGATGAATGAGGTGCAGCAGTAACGTTGTTCGCCCTGGGAATCGGGGGCTTGAACCCCGAATGTTTTTAAAAATAGAAGAGTCGCCATCTACGGCATCGCCGTTGATGTGATGTAGCGCAAGCTACCACCCGTCAATCGAAAACTGCACACACAGACACACACACACACACACACACACACACACACACACACACACACATACTCCCTTTCTCTTCTTCTTCCTCTTGCTTTCTCTCTTTGACAAAAATAAATGATTCAAATTATCCAAAATGTTTATTGTGATACAATGTGGTAATATCAAATAGTATGTCACTAGTTAGTAGCTATTGTGCACAGGAACACACACACACACACACACACACACACACACTTCACACCATAGTATGATTATGCCTTGCACAATGGTATAGAATATTACATTTACATTTTTGGCATTTAACAGATGCCTTTATCCAAAGCGACTTACAACAAATACTTGTCTAAGTAAGTGACTCTATCCACCAGTCGTAGCAGGAAAAAGTCATCTAAGCTCGGGCCAGGGGCCATTGGCAGTCGTCGTGCTAGAAGAAGAACAACTTTTTTTTAAGACACTGGGGAAACAGTACAGGGGGGTAGTAGATGTCTGAGGAGAGACAGTTCAGGTGTATCCTGAAGAGATGGGTCTTTAGTCTACGGCGGAAGATGGGGAGTGATTCTGCAGATCTGACAGCAGTGGGAAGGTCGTTCCACCAGCGGGGAGCCGGTATAGTGAAGAGACATGACCGGGTAACGTGACTGCCACATCTGTGTAGAGGCGATGGAGCCAGTCGGCCAGAAGAGGTGGTAGAGTGGGCTGATGTTTGGGAGGTGACCATTGATTGCAGGTAGGCAGGGGCTGTTCCCTTTGCTGCCTGGTAGGCAAGCACCAGTGTCTTGAATCTGATATAAGCTGCTATCGGGAGCCAGTGAAGGGTGCAAAGGAGAGGGGTAACATGAGAGAACACTAGACGGGCGGCAGCATTCTGGATCATGGATCTGGATCAAGAGTTGAGCTGCTTCTCTGGTGAGGAATGGACGTTCTGATGTTGTAGAGGAAGAATCTGTAGGAGTGTGCTGTCGCTGTGATGTTCGCCACATAGGATAAGTGGTTGTCGAAGAATATGAAAATAGAACACTGTAGAATAGATGACAGGTCAAACATAAGACATACATTTATTCCCAATGATTATTCCTAACAGTCATGGACATGATCAATACAAGTGTTCACAAGACCCACTTACACAACTTGACATTAAGTTATAATACATCCCTGTGTGACAGAGAATCGATCATATCGGATCCAAGATTCCATTAAGAATACTCAAAATGCTATTTCACCATGCTCTCAAGTTAAGATAAATCGGCTTGCGAGGAGTTTACGCTCAGACCAATAGCTAAAGCTGATGACTCTCTCTACGTACAATGCATGTGAACATAAGACATTGATGGTAAACTCTGTGATAACCTGGTCACGATTATGTTGTGCTGTTTTAACAGAAAATTAGAGTAGAGTATCAACAAAATAACCAACTTAACAGTTTAGAACCAACATATGACTGTACGTTTGAACCATACGTTGACGTGCGTAAAGGACCACATGGGAGAATGGTGCCTGTGACGGGCCTAACCCAAACTCAAAGAATAACACTGTCCCTCTCCTTAAGTATAATTCCCAACAAAGGACAAGTTGTGAGTTACATACAACTGCAAAGGAATGGCCAGTGTGGGATTTCCTCAGGCACATTACAATCGCAAAGGAATTGAAAACTTGTGAGGGTGTGACTTCTTCTGGATGTCTGCCAGGCTTATTCAACTGCAAATAATTATACACATTAGAATCAAGGCTGATGCCCAAAATTCCTCTACAGTTTCATTGAGAGCAGTCTCTTCAGTGTGATTTCTACCACCAGCAGCCTCTACGGCTGTACATACATACTGTTCTTACCTATACAGTACAGGATGTAGCAGGTGAGGCTGTACATACATACTGTTCTTACCTATACAGTACAGGATGTACCAGGTGAGGCTGGTGGAGGTAGAAATCGGAGAAGGGGCAGTACAGCATGTACAGAATTGTAATCCGTTTCTCTCAAAACATGTTCTCTCCATAGCATGAAGCTCCCCTCCCAATTCCACAGTAGAGTCAATACAGCAAAATAGTTGCCATTGTCTACTGATGACAATTGATATGTTCTTACTCTGTCGACTGGAAGAAATACATCACGAACCAACTCCTCCATACCGGTATAGCAGGTCAGCCCAGAAACAGATGACCTTTACACCCTAAACCATGACGGTACAAAACCCCCCGACGTGGTGTCAGTCAGCCATACGCCAAGGAGCCGAGACAAGGTGGCTGAACTCTGGACCCCTTACACCCTGAGGAACTTCTCAATCTACCAGGCTGGTAAGGAGAGGCCTGTTCATTGGCCCGCTGTTGTTGTTTCAGTTTCAATCAGTTTCAAGTTGTATTGTTACGTCACATTACACAAGTGTAAGAGAGGAACATTATTAGACTTTCGGTTCCTTGGCATTGCAGCACAAAGAGAAATAATACAATAACAGGCAAGGTAGGTCAAGGTAAACAAAGTGAATATTCTTTCTTCAGTGATTGTTCGTATTCGACCCTGTTTCTAACCAGAATCAGCAGAGACAGCATGGAGGTGCGTCTGGGGCTGGTCGTGGTGTTGGCTGTGGGGGTCCTGATCCCTGGTCTGTCAGAGGGGAGGCTGCTCTCTGTGTGTGACCTGAAGAGCCAGATGGTGGCTGCCATCCATGGATCTCTGACTCACCTCAAGAGGGACTACATCTTGTCCAAGGGTGAGTTATACACTGTCAACTGTTGTTATTTATATTAAATGAGAACAATTCAATTATTATGTGTATCAATTATTATTATTAGTTGTGTATTGAATTTAATTGTGAAAGACTGTATTTAGCATTGTGTGTTCTGAGAGGTTGATGGAGCATTGCGAGAGCGTAGGCCATAGGTCATAACCGCCATCACCCTATGGATCACTTTTATCGTTTAAAAAAATATATATAGGATACTTGCTTTGTTTTAAACTTGGAAACATACAGTAACATACAGAAACATACAGTAACATACAGAAACATACAGTAACCGTAGATAATAACATGATTTATTCTATACGTATACAGTATATACAGTGCTCTGCGTAAGTAATGGGACAGGGAGTCTTTGTTTGGCTCGACACTCCAAACGTTTGAATGTGAAATCAAACAGTTGATATGAGCCGGTGTGCAGTCGTGGAGCACCTGTAACCTGTAACCATCCTTTTTGACTACAACTAATGGTTGGCATCTTGCAGTGAAGTGTCTGTAGTTTGGATGGTGACGTATTCTGCGGATGGTAGTCTCTGACACATTCCTATCTTCAGTCATCCATGGCCTACCAGCCCATTTTCAATTGCCTTTGTTCCAAACTGTTGATTTTGACAATGACATTTTTCCGTTCTCTCTCCTGTCATCGCCTTCCTCCTCTTCTCTCACCGTGTCTTGATTGGTTCAGTTGTCTGCAGCGTGGAGCGAATGTCTGGACTCAACACCAGCCTTGTGAAACACTTTGGCCATGTTAGACCTCCAACCGAACCTGAGACGAGACCTCCAACCAATTCTACAACCGAACCTCCAACCGAACCTGAGACGAGACCTCCAACCAATTCTACAACCGAACCTTCAACTGAACCTGAGACGAGACCTCCAACCAATTCTACAACCGAACCTCCAACTGAACCTGAGACAAGACCTCCAACCAATTCTACAACCGAACCTCCAACGGAGGAACGGAATGTAACAAGCGGTTATGACCTCAGCAGTGACACAGAGGCCCAGCTTGATGAAGAGATGAAAGCTGACGGAGAGGAGTTTGACGAGGGGGAAGAGGAGGAGTGGGAAGAGGAGGAGGAGGAGTGGGAAGAGGAGGAGGAGGAGTGGGAAGAGGAGGAGGAGGAGTGGGAAGAGGAGGAGGATGAGGAGGATGAGGAAGAGGAGGAGAATGAGGAGGAAGAGGTAGAGGAGGAGGAGAGTGAATTGGAAGAGGAAGAATTGGAAGAGGTAGGCGCCAGGAGAAAGAGATCCATAAGGAAGAGAGTCCAGCCACACCTGCGACTATCTTTCAAGCCTAGAAAGCGTACCAGGCCATCCAAGCCTAGAAAGCGTACCAGGCCATCCAAGCCTAGAAGACCTACCTGGCCATTCAAGCCTCTGCCTGTGAGCCTCTTCGGTGTGTTCCTGCTGAACGACCTCGTCCACTGTGCCTCTGACTTTACAGCCGACGTGTCTCGTAACCTCTGCAAGACGGACTGCAGAGGTAGGCCAACACAAACCATGCTCCACAGGGGAGGCTGGGGGAGGTAGACATCGGAGGACAGGGGAGGCTGGGGGAGGTAGACATCGGAGGACAGGGGAGGCTGGGGGAGGTAGACATCGGAGGACAGGGGAGGCTGGGGGAGGTAGACATCGGAGGACAGGGGAGGCTGGGGGAGGTAGACATCGGAGGACAGGGGAGGCTGGGGGAGGTAGACATCGGAGGACAGGGGAGGCTGGGGGAGGTAGACATCGGAGGACAGGGGAGGCTGGGGGAGGTAGACATTGGAGGACAGGGGAGGCTGGGGGAGGTAGACATCGGAGGACAGGGGAGGCTGGGGGAGGTAGACATCGGAGGACAGGGGAGGCTGGGGGAGGTAGACATCGGAGGACAGGGGAGGCTGGGGGAGGTAGACATCGGAGGACAGGGGAGGCTGGGGGAGGTAGACATCGGAGGACAGGGGAGGCTGGGGGAGGTAGACATCGGAGGACAGGGGAGGCTGGGGGAGGTAGACATCGGAGGACAGGGGAGGCTGGGGGAGGTAGACATTGGAGGACAGGGGAGGCTGTGTCATGAGTGTTATCCAATCATGTAGGCCTACTACAGTGTATTTCATTATCATATCCAGAATTATATCTAATTATTGTTTTTGACAAACAGACAATATTGAGTGACACTCAAACAACAAACCACTTTATATGTGCATAATTGGAAGTGTATTGAGACTTTCTAATAAATCAAAGTATATACCTTATACTTGCAATATTTAACAGATTTTAAGTTATACTCTGATTGATCTACTTAAGTTTGTCAGAAATGTAAACAAAAACAAACAAAAAGAATGCTGGTCTAAAAGTCTATGGCTACACAGGGGGGTAGGGTTAGGGTTGTTTACCTAAACCACTAGTCAAACTAGTAAACTCACCCATATTGACTATGCCCCTCCCCCTACAGCTTTCCAGGATGATGACATCAGAGATGACATCGCTTGTTTTGTGAAGACTAGAACCTGGAGGTCAGTCAGCTCTACTTCCTGTTAGCAGACTGACAATGACATCATGTGCTCAATATAAAATAAAAATAAGATAATAAGAATAACAAACATTGAAGAGAGAAGAGAGAGAAGAGAGAGAAGAGAGAAGAGAGAAGAGAGAAGAGACAGAGAGAGAAAGAGAGAAAGTAACAAAGAACTGATTTTATTTTATTTTATTTATTAGGATCCTCCTAGCTGATCAGCTCCTCTTCCTGGGGTCCACACAGAACATATACAATGAAATCAATGAAATCATCACAAAACATATAACAAAGAAGAGAACAACAAATATGAAAATAAAAACAAAAGAAAGAGACAGAGGGAGAGAAAGAGACAGAGGGAGAGAGAGAGAGAGAGAGAGAGAGAGAGAGAGAGAGACAGAGGGAGAGAAAGAGACAGAGAGAGAGAGAGAGACAGAGGGAGAGAGAGAGAGAGAGAGAGAGAGAGAGAGAGAGAGACAGAGAGAGAGAGAGAGAGAGACCATTGATCTCACACATATTGATCATTATAGTGAAGTAGATTATAGGACGCAAACATAACGTTGAAAATATGTTTTTATAGAATTGTTGTTCATAATGTACACATAAGTGGATTATTTATTTATTTTCTGTATAAGATACGATGAAGGCAATATATAGGCTATGTGGAAAACAAAACAATAATCTGTATATTATTATATATTATATTATATTATATTATAAATGTATACTATTTTGTATTTATTTTGCAGGAAGCACTTGCGGTTTCCCTGGAAGCTGGGCAGGAAGTGTAGAAGAGCACTTAGGTGTAAATGATGAGCCAAAGCATTTCTCTATTTCTTTCTCTTTCATACATCAATATCTATATTTGCTGCGTCCCATTTCTCAACCCTTCTCCTGAAGTATGCACTTGTGCACTTCCCCACATGAAATGAGCATCGCATGCTTCAAGAAACGGGCGGAACAACTGGGGCAGCAGCATTTATCGATCAGCAGCTCCACCGAGAAAAATATCCCTCCTTCCATCCCATGTCCTGTCCCACTCCGCCTCCTCCTAGTACTATAGCTGTACTAGGAGTCAGACCACTATTAGTACTAATAAAAAGCATGATAAAGACTGTTGGTTTCCAGTGTCTTCAACCTGTGGTGGGTTATTATTAATTATAAAAAAAATAAAACATATATATTCTTCAAAAGTAAGTACTACTTAAACACATTTCATAACTGTCGAAAATGATACAAGTCGTTTTGTGTATCCTATCATGTTACCTCACAGAGATCTTTCAAGAGGAGCAGAGGACATTTGAATGTGATTTTTTTTAATGCCATGCAATCAACAATTCAATTGTTGGAATTTGGTATGTTTTGCTCTAGGCACAGGGTCAGCCATAGTCGGTGCCCCTTCAGCAATTAGGGGTTAAGTGCCTTGCTCAAGGGCTCCTGAGGCAGGGATCGAACCAGTGATCTTCCGATTTCTAGCCGGCCTCTTTACTTACTGTATTTCCTTTAATATTAGCCCTACTCTATGGTTAAAGCTTTGGAAAGTTACAATTTCATATTTGTCAGAAAGATTTATGTTTCTGTAGCTGAAATTAATGTAAAAAACATTCGCTTGTTGGTGACCCACAAAATAACAGGTTGGTGCAGAATGATTAAATGTACAGTATGTTTAAGAGGTTCTTTGGTTGCCATTTACCATAACAGAGTCATCAGTTGTGACTGGTCATTACTACTACAGTACACAGTGAATTGATAATTAGCAGCCCCAACCTGGCAACACACAATTAGACAGATCCTATTGAACCAAATGCAGTGTGTATTAAAGTGTGTATTAAGTGTAAGTGTATATTAAGTGTATAAGTGTGTATTAGTCCTCTGTGTGTATTAGGCCTAAGTGTGTCCCATTCAGTATGAATGAATGAATGAATGAATGAATGGATGAATGGTCTTTATTGTCATTAATATAGTACAGGTACTGTAAGTGCAAATTATTCAATAATGGCAGCCTGTTTCGTTTCAAGATGTATAAGAAAAATATATGTAATATTCTTCTGCAGAAGGAGGACGTTTACAGGTTCGTCAGACGCATCTGAACGATTCAAAGTTCCTCGTAAAAAGTCCCGATCATTCATGTCATCTCAGCATTTATACAATCAGGTTTCCACAGGTAAGGGGTCCGCCCTCGGGTGAGGTTTAGACCAATCATGAGCAAGGGGTGTGAGTTTGTACATTGAGGAAGATGATGGGGATGAAGGTTAGGGGGGAATCTGACTCTCCCTTCCTCACAGCACAACAAAAGCGAGGAGTGGTGACCACGATCGTGAACAATGCCGGGCAATCACTCTGGTGTGACTCAGCATTGTTCTGAGTTTCCATGTAAATGTATGGCACAGGTTTCATTGTAATCATTTAAATGTGTCTGTTGTTTAGCCAATGTCAAGCTTCAAGTAGAGAAACTGGTTCTATTGTGTGACAACAGGAAATCATCTTCTACAGCCCGCTGCAGACATTCAACCCAAGATGATGGAGTTTGAATCTTAAATGTAGCTTATTACATATAATAATTTTCTCTCACAGTACCATACAACGAAATTTGTGAGGGGGGGCTCCCCTGGTGCTAGGAAAAAAATACTAAAAACAAGAAGGGAAAATAGCTGGTTTACATAAATAAAGGCTATACACTATCCACCATACTATACTATACAAATAAAACACTGTGCTGTACTCTATGCTATGCTATAAATATCCTAACATTTCCTATCTCTGAACCTTATGTGCACGAGGGTTGTCATATTGCACATAGTATTATTGCACATTCATTTAAAGTGTCGCAGTTTGCAGGTTTTGAAATGTTCACAGTTGTGTTTCAGTATTGCACTTGATTACAATCTAGTAGCTGCCATCAAATTGTCTAGATTGTCCAGGGCCTAGAACCTAGGTCTTTGCATCTCTACATAGACTACTGATGTGAGAAATAAACAGCAACATCGTTTAATAATATACAAATTGTTCATATATAAAATTGTTCCCATGTTATCTCAGACCTCGTGGCGCAACGGTAGCGCGTCTGACTCCAGATCAGACGCATGGTGGACCCCGAACATGCGCCGACTAGGTGTGGCTTCTGATTCTTGTTTTTCCTCTTTCAATGTCTTCATCAGTTTGATGGGAGAGGTGGTGCTCCTTTAAGTCTTTTAAATGCTGGAAACTGGCGCCACACAAACCACACTGGTAGAGTCTGACGGAAGTGCCACCAGCACCATTGAGGTTCTTGGTGTCAACAGTGTCATCGTTGTGTCTAAAAGAGGATAAAACGCTGCCATTGCGGTTCTTCACATTGACAGATGTGTCATCGTTGTGTCCAGAAGAGGTCACAGAATTGCCATTCCGGTTCTTCAGATCAATAGATTTGTCGATGTTCTGACGGGGTGTGTGTGACTTAAGGTCTTGCTGAGGCTGGCGTTTGGTGTCTATTGAAGAGTCAACGGTGTGTAGGTCCGATTTTGTCTTGGAATGGTTGATTAAGTGGCTCTGCAAGTCGGAGAGCCAGAAGAAACATAAGTTGCACTTCTTACAAGGATACGTTCTCTCTTTGTTCTCTTGATCGTGTTCCGACCGTCTCTCTTGCCTGAGCCAACTGTGTTGCTCTGTCCGATGAGCATTCAAGCTCTCCCGTTTCAGGAAGCGTTTTCCACACTGACCACAGCAGTAAAATCTCTGATCGCTGTGCTCTTGAAGATGTTTCTTTAGCTCCTCTCTGCTTTCAAAGACTTTGCAACACAAGGTGCACATAAAACCTCTCTCTGCATTCCCATACTGCTGGTGCTGTCGTAAACCCTGCTGGCCATTAAAGGACATGCCACATGTTTCACATCGGCATGGTGAAGACGTCACCGGAAGAGAGGTGTTAACGCGTGGTGGGTTGGTTGGTGCTGCCAACGTAGAAAAGCGTGCACGTCGATATGGAGATACTGGCCTCACTTTGGGAGGTGGGGATGGCGGTCTCCTCACTGGCGGAGTCGGGGATGGTGGTCTAAAGGAAGGTGGTTTGGCGGAAGGTGGTTTGACCGAATACCTGTCGACCAATGTGAGTGTTCCATTTTCATGGAGCACATACTCACGGGGGACTTCGAACCCATTTGAAGAACCATCTAAGGAAAACGAACCCAACTCTCGATTACAATCTCTACATAGACTACTGATGTGAGAAATAAACAGCAACATCGTTTAATAATATACAAATTGTTCATATATAAAATTGTTCCCATGTTATCTCAGACCTCGTGGCGCAACGGTAGCGCGTCTGACTCCAGATCAGACGCATGGTGGACCCCGAACATGCGCCGACTAGGTGTGGCTTCTGATTCTTGTTTTTCTCTTTCAATGTCTTCATCAGTTTGATGGGAGAGGTGGTGCTCCTTTAAGTCTTTTAAATGCTGGAAACTGGCGCCACACAAACCACACTGGTAGAGTCTGACGGAAGTGCCACCAGCGCCATTGAGGTTCTTCGTGTCAACAGTGTCATCGTTGTGTCTAAAAGAGGATAAAACGCTGCCATTGCGGTTCTTCACATTGACAGATGTGTCATCGTTGTGTCCAGAAGAGGTCACAGAATTGCCATTCCGGTTCTTCAGATCAATAGATTTGTCGATGTTCTGACGGGGTGTGTGTGACTTAAGGTCTTGCTGAGGCTGGCGTTTGGTGTCTATTGAAGAGTCAACGGTGTGTAGGTCCGATTTTTTCTTGGAATGGTTGATTAAGTGGCTCTGCAAGTCGGAGAGCCAGAAGAAACACAAGTTGCACTTCTTACAAGGATACGTTTTCTCTTTGTTCTCTTGATCGTGTTCCGACCTTCTCTCTTGCCTGAGCCAACTGTGTTGCTCTGTCCGATGAGCATTCAAGCTCTCCCTTTTCAGGAAGCGTTTTCCACACTGACCACAGCAGTAAAATCTCTGATCGCTGTGCTCTTGAAGATGTTTCTTTAGCTCCTCTCTGCTTTCAAAGACGTTGCAACACAAGGTGCATTTAAAACCTCTCTCTGCATTCCCATACTGCTGGTGCTGTCGTAAACCCTGCTGGCCATTAAAGGACATGCCACATGTTTCACATCGGCATGGTGAAGATTTCACCGGAAGAGAGGTGTTAACGCGTGGTGGGTTGGTTGGTGCTGCCAACGTAGAAAAGCGTGCACGTCGATATGAAGATACTGGATACTGGCCTCACTTTGGGAGGTGGGGATGGCGGTCTCCTCACTGGCGGAGTCGGGAATGGTGGTCTAAAGGAAGGTGGTTTGGCGGAAGGTGGTTTGACCGAATACCTGTCGACCAATGTGAGTGTTCCATTTTCATGGAGCACATACTCACCGGGGACTTCGAACCCATTTGAAGAACCATCTAAGGAAAACGAACCCAACTCTCGATTACAATCTCTACATAGACTACTGATGTGAGAAATAAACAGCAACATCGTTTAATAATATACAAATTGTTCATATATAAAATTGTTCCCATGTTATCTCAGACCTCGTGGCGCAACGGTAGCGCGTCTGACTCCAGATCAGACGCATGGTGGACCCCGAACATGCGCCGACTAGGTGTGGCTTCTGATTCTTGTTTTTCTCTTTCAATGTCTTCATCAGTTTGATGGGAGAGGTGGTGCTCCTTTAAGTCTTTTAAATGCTGGAAACTGGCGCCACACAAACCACACTGGTAGAGTCTGACGGAAGTGCCACCAGCGCCATTGAGGTTCTTCGTGTCAACAGTGTCATCGTTGTGTCTAAAAGAGGATAAAACGCTGCCATTGCGGTTCTTCACATTGACAGATGTGTCATCGTTGTGTCCAGAAGAGGTCACAGAATTGCCATTCCGGTTCTTCAGATCAATAGATTTGTCGATGTTCTGACGGGGTGTGTGTGACTTAAGGTCTTGCTGAGGCTGGCGTTTGGTGTCTATTGAAGAGTCAACGGTGTGTAGGTCCGATGTTTTCTTGGAATGGTTGATTAAGTGGCTCTGCAAGTCGGAGAGCCAGAAGAAACACAAGTTGCACTTCTTACAAGGATACGTTCTCTCTTTGTTCTCTTGATCGTGTTCCGACCTTCTCTCTTGCCTGAGCCAACCGTGTTGCTCTGTCCGATGAGCATTCAAGCTCTCCCGTTTCAGGAAGCGTTTTCCACACTGACCACAGCAGTAAAATCTCTGATCGCTGTGCTCTTGAAGATGTTTCTTTAGCTCCTCTCTGCTTTCAAAGACGTTGCAACACAAAGTGCACTTAAAACCTCTCTCTGCATTCCCATACTGCTGGTGCTGTCGTAAACCCTGCTGGCCATTAAAGGACATGCCACATGTTTCACATTGGCATGGTGAAGACTTCACCGGAAGAGAGGTGTTAACGCGTGGTGGGTTGGTTGGTGCTGCCAACGTAGAAAAGCGTGCACGTCGATATGGAGATACTGGCCTCACTTTGGGAGGTGGGGATGGCGGTCTCCTCACTGGCGGAGTCGGGGATGGTGGTCTAAAGGAAGGTGGTTTGGCGGAAGGTGGTTTGACCGAATACCTGTCGACCAATGTGAGTGTTCCATTTTCATGGAGCACATACTCACGGGGGACTTCGAACCCATTTGAAGAACCATCTAAGGAAAACGAACCCAACTCTCGATTACAATCTCTACATAGACTACTGATGTGAGAAATAAACAGCAACATCGTTTAATAATATACAAATTGTTCCTATATAAAATTGTTCCCATGTTATCTCAGACCTCGTGGCGCAACGGTAGCGCGTCTGACTCCAGATCAGACGCATGGTGGACCCCGAACATGCGCCGACTAGGTGTGGCTTCTGATTCTTGTTTTTTTCTCTTTCAATGTCTTCATCAGTTTGATGGGAGAGGTGGTGCTCCTTTAAGTCTTTTAAATGCTGGAAACTGGCACCACACAAACCACACTGGTAGAGTCTGACGGAAGTGCCACCAGCGCCATTGAGGTTCTTCGTGTCAACAGTGTCATCGTTGTGTCTAAAAGAGGATAAAACGCTGCCATTGCGGTTCTTCACATTGACAGATGTGTCATCGTTGTGTCCAGAAGAGGTCACAGAATTGCCATTCCGGTTCTTCAGATCAATAGATTTGTCGATGTTCTGACGGGGTGTGTGTGACTTAAGGTCTTGCTGAGGCTGGCGTTTGGTGTCTATTGAAGAGTCAACGGTGTGTAGGTCCGATGTTTTCTTGGAATGGTTGATTAAGTGGCTCTGCAAGTCGGAGAGCCAGAAGAAACACAAGTTGCACTTCTTACAAGGATACGTTCTCTCTTTGTTCTCTTGATCGTGTTCCGACCTTCTCTCTTGCCTGAGCCAACCGTGTTGCTCTGTCCGATGAGCATTCAAGCTCTCCCGTTTCAGGAAGCGTTTTCCACACTGACCACAGCAGTAAAATCTCTGATCGCTGTGCTCTTGAAGATGTTTCTTTAGCTCCTCTCTGCTTTCAAAGACGTTGCAACACAAGGTGCACTTAAAACCTCTCTCTGCATTCCCATACTGCTGGTGCTGTCGTAAACCCTGCTGGCCATTAAAGGACATGCCACATGTTTCACATCGGCATGGTGAAGACTTCACCGGAAGAGAGGTGTTAACGCGTGGTGGGTTGGTTGGTGCTGCCAACGTAGAAAAGCGTGCACGTCGATATGGAGTTACTGGCCTCACTTTGGGAGGTGGGGATGGTGGTCTAAAGGAAGGTGGTTTGGCGGAAGGTGGTTTGACCGAATACCTGTCGACCAATGTGAGTGTTCCATTTTCATGGAGCACATACTCACCGGGGACTTCGAACCCATTTGAAGAACCATCTAAGGAAAACGAATCCAATGGTCCATGTGTAACCATGTGGTTGAGGAATTCTGGGTAGCGGATAAAGCCATCGCCACATTCTGTGCAGATGAAGGCACTTGCTTCTCCATCTGGCTCAACATAGCTAGAGTAATCCATTGGGGGGTGTTCCATATTCAGAGTCCAGTGGCTGTCTTCCTAGAGCTGATGACATCAATCCTGGTTGAGGGAGCCGGACGACAGTTGAGCAGTAGCCTCAGGCAACTGTCAAGACAATTAACAAAAGCAGAGGTTAGAGAATTAACATAAACTTGCAAGGGTAAACGGACTGACTTATATAGCGCCTTATTCCAAAGCGCTTTACAATGGCGCTTTACAATGGCCTCTCAATCACCCATTCACACACCAATGGCGGAAAGCTACCATGCAAGGCACCGGCACTCTCATTGAGAGCAATTTGGAGTTCAGTGTCTTGCCTAAGGACACCTCGACATGTGGACAGTCGGGGTTCGAACTGCTGATCTACCGACCTTGCGATCATTAGACGCCGGCTCTACCTCCTGTGCCACAGCCACCCCCGTGCTAATGCTTGCGGGAGGCATTAAGTAACTTTGTGAGGGCACAATCTATGTACCTTGACAATATCAGATCTCTCCATTTAGTGGGGAAGGGTTCTCCGAAGGACCAGCAGTGTTTCATTCATCAGTGAGTCTGTCCAACTCATGTAAAAGTGACACATGATTACTGTGGATGGTTTGCTTCAATGAACGCTTCTCCAGGACTGTCCACTCATTGGATTCCATCAAAAAAAAGAACAACGTTTAAGATTTTTGGTTAAGATTAAGATAAATGCATTGTAAATAAATGTAGCTAACTAAACTTGTAAATAAAGAAACAATATATATTTACACTTAATTGCCCTATAATATAAATTACACTTGTTGGGGGCTTTATTGAATGACAACATTGGTAGGCAGCAGTCATATCATTGGCTAAAATGCCCACTGGAATGTAGCCTAAACATGATGTACAGTAGCATACTGTGCAGGCTAGCCAGGCTATCATTGTGCAGAACTGTGTAGACTATCATTGCAGTAGTAGGCTATCTGTTATACTCTGTTATCTGTTATAATCTGTTTTACTGTTATTAACAACTGCTTAGCCTAAATATTGTACGATAGAAATGTCCGAGTAGGCTATGTCTGTTATGCGATGGACATGTAGCATCTACTGCAGTGTTTCCCCTACCATTGCCTTGGGGGGGCGGGCCGCCCCCCCCCCAACGGAACCCTACGCCCCCCCAAGAAAGAGGAATTATTACGGACGTAAACACCAAACATCTGACAAGCAGGCTAAAATATCAGCTTTTTAAAAATGTACCCAACCTGAATCTAGCGAGTGGCAAGCCCATGTCATGGGCTCGTTGGTAACGTTAGTCCGCCAGTAGTCTCGCATAGACAATTGTATTACGGGACTTTTGTTTTTGAAATTCCTTGAAAGAAAGCTACCGGACAAGAGTTTCGTGGCATCTTTCTGCACGCGCGTTAACTTGAGTCTGCAGTCGAAGCGGGAGGCGAGCGCTGATGGAAGAACCTGTGTTCACGCGAGCTGCATGTAAGAACGTAGCAAGTCTCTAACACCAGGGACAGCGACGGAAACAAGTCACAGACTTTATCGCTCTATCCCTGACAATCACAAGTAGGATCATTGCTTGGCCGATGTATTGTATTTTTTTTGTCAATAAATCAAATCAAATAAAAAATGTGCATACAACATCGTATCTGGTAGCCTACTGGTACTTTCAAACCGCAAGTTGTTTATTAATATCACAAGGTTTTTTGCATGAAATAAACTTCTCTGTGAGCAGCAATTCCTTCGACTCACATACACGCGATGTATGTATTTTTAAGAGAAGTGGCCAACACCCCCATCACCAACGATGACATCGTCGTTATACTTAGGTTAGGGTGGGAGGTGTGAATGTTGTGGTTAAGTATGCTAGTTCTACCGTCAGTTGGCCTCGCCTGTACGTATCCTGCCTTGGCTGTTTATCACACACACGCTCACACCTTGGCAGTGGGTCTCACAAAAAAGCCCACTGCCTCTCTGGGACTTCCCCTCCTGAGGTTAGGGTGAAGGAGGGGATATGGGGGACAGCTGAGTGCTTCACAGCTCGGGAACCAGTGATCCTTGTCGCAGTAGAGGCAGTGTGGACTTCTCTTGTCTTTAGGTTGATCTCGCCCGGAGTCCTCGGATGTGTGCATTATACTTGCTGTTCCCCGTTGTCCTTTAGTCGTCTTATCTTGCTTCTCTTGGGAGGCAGGTTCTGGCTTGAGTGTGTCGAGACTGAGGCTGCGGACCTCCTCCCTCAAGAAGGTTGCAAGATCGATCAACGAGGACCCCGGCTTGCGGGGGTGGAGGTGGTTCTGGCGGCGTCTGAATCTCTCCTGACGGACTGAGGGGAGCTTATCCAGGATGCGTTTCACACTGGAACTGCTGTTGAGCTCGTGGAGTCCCTCATTACCTTGACACCTCAGCATCCCCACTAGGTATTGCACCTTGACATACAGATCATCCAAAGCTCGGTTGTCACGAATCGGCGGGAGGGCCTCGATGGTGGAGGTCTCTGCCAGGATGAAGTCCCACGGGCGCCCGTAGCGGTCATCTAGGGCCTCTATGGATTCAGAGTACGGGGTGTCTGACCAACCATAGGCTGAGATTAGTGCTCGTGCTCTTGGAACCTTAACGTGCCGCAGCAGGATGGCGTACTTGTACTTCTCGTCGTAGGAGTCATTAAGGAGAGAGTCCAAACACATGCGCAACTCCAAGTATTGGGCTCTGTCCTCAACCTTGAAGTCAGGAAAGGTGGGTGCCTCAATGCGTGGGTATACTGAGGGATAGGTTGGCAGGGCAGGGGTCACCGGAACCAGGTTACTCTGATGTGAGGGTTGATGGTTCGTGGGGGGTGCCGCTGTGCTAACCTGTGCAGGTCCTGACGGACAGTGGGCCACAGGGGCTACTGTAGCTGGTGGCTGCTGGATCGTAGGGAGAGACGTGAGACTGGCGTTGAGGAGTGGTCTAACTCTGTTTCGTTCCTCTTCATCATGCTCCATTTCACTCTGGTTACTCTGGGAATGTTCTCTCGAATTTCTACGTGAAGTCCTCCTTGAGGATCGGGCTGAAGAGTGTGGCGTGAGGTTCTGTAGGAATGAGCCCATTAACTGTAGAGACTGTCTCGCGGTGCTGTCGTTCTGCCTTGCGAGCTCCAGCATAGCCTGGTTCTGTTGTGCCATAGCTTGACTCATAGCTTGACTCATAGCTTGGACCATAGCCTGGGTCTGCTGCGACGTAGCTTGGGTCTGCTGCGACGTAGTTTGGATCTGTATCCGCTCTCTCTCTAAGGCAGCCTCATCCTGACGTCGTTCTCTCTCTAAGGCATGTTCGGCTTGCTGTGACATGACATGGGCTTGCATCCGCTCTCTCTTTAGGGCAGCCTCATCCTGACGTCGTTCTCTCTCTAGGGCAGCCTCTTCCTGACGTCGCTCTCTCTCTAGAGCAGCGTCTTCTTGGCGTCTTACTACCTTGAGTAGCCTGGTCTCACTGGTACCTGACACAGCTGAGTGATTTGAGTCTGGGCTGTGAGGTCTGGGTTGAGCTAGGCTGCACTGACTATCGTAGTCCTGGTCATCATCTAAGTCAAATCTAGATAGCCGTCTGGTCAGCCTAGCTACATTGTCTACACTGCGGCTAATAGGTATATTGACTCGGCTACTTGTCATGCGGGGGGCTAAACTAGTAGTACTAGATATGCGCTGCTCCTGTAATCCATAACTAAAGGGGGGTTCAGTTTCATACTCTGCTAGGTATCTAGGTCTACGAACATCGCGTTTGGGGCGTGCTGGGGGGGGGGCTGGGCCTAGGCCTACTATCTGAGTGTCCACCACCACTAGCCATAGTAGCTTTACTAGATTCTAATCCGGCTCGAAGGACCAAATTGTAACGGCTCAAGCTACAATAACTAAATTAAATTAAGTTGAAAGGACTGTATAATTATTTTGACTATCTACACTAAATATTATGACTGCTAAACCTATAAACTAATTAGGAAGGGAGATGGAAAGCTACCGGCATACCTCTATGTATAATATGATATAATTTAGAAAGGTGGACACGCTAAATAACTGTGTGAGGGACACAGGGATAAATAAATAACAAACTGTACATTTAATACAACTGGAGTACGTAGTACACAAGCATAAATACAAATAAATATGTAAATACAAATAAATATATAAATATGTCAGATATCCTAACTATGGTACCAGGTTGGAGCTCTTGGATGGTGACACGATGAGGGGAGAGTCCAGTGATGTGGAATGATGGAGGGGATATGGGGGATAACCACGATGTTGATGGGGGAACTGTCCTGGGATGATCGACGGGAGATGCAGGGGGGGGGGGCCACGCACACAGCTACCCGGAACGCAGGACGGTGGAGGCGGGTGTATCTCGCCCACTGTCCCTGGCAATCGGCGTCCCAATTCATCAGAGCAATTGCGCGTCATCTCCCTGTCATCAGAATGATCACGCCCCTTTTTGGGTGATAGAAGTGTAGAAGTTTGACTGGCGGTCAATGGGAATTTCTGGTCTTCGCTACTTTAATCCGATAAAATAATATTAAATAAATTAAAATAATAATAATATTTATTATATTATATATATATATATATATACAGTGGGGCAAAAAAGTACTTAGTCAGCCACCAATTGTGCATGTTCTCCTACTTAAAAAGATGAGAGAGGCCTGTAATTTTCATCACACTTCAACTATGAGAGACAAAATGAGAAAAAAAAATCCAGAAAATCACATTGTCTGATTTTTAAAGAATTTATTTGCAAATTATGGTGGAAAATAAGTATTTGGTCAATAACAAAAGTTAATCTCAATACTTTGTTATATACCCTTTGTTGGCAATGACAGAGGTCAAACGTTTTCTGTAAGTCTTCACAAGGTGTTCACACACTGTTGCTGGTATTTTGGCCCATTCCTCCATGCAGATCTCCTCTAGAGCAGTGATGTTTTGGGGCTGTCGCTGGGCAACACAGACTTTCAACTCCCTCCAAAGATTTTCTATGGGGTTGAGATCTGGAGACTGGCTAGGCCACTCCAGGTCCTTGAAATGCTTCTTACGAAGCCACTCCTTCGTTGCCCGGGCGGTGTGTTTGGGATCATTGTCATGCTGAAAGACCCAGCCACGTTTCATCTTGTTCGGTTCTAATAGGGTTAAATGCTATATTCTGGTCAGCCTGGTTGTAAAGCAGGCCATGCTAACCTATCGCTAGTTCAAACAGACCGTAGTAGACTTTAAACAACAAAGAGACACGGATTCAATCATGATTATTATTTACTTGCAAGGAGGACGAATATAAGGCCTCTCCTGCGAGAGACCCCATATTCATGCACTAATCTCTCCTCCTGAGAGCCAGTCTTTTATTCTCTTACAGAAAGACACACATACAGGAAGACACACATTCAGGAGGAGGGGGTTTCATGGACAAGTACAGCGTTAGCATAACCTGGGAATGTAAGCAGTTTCATGGAAATGTTTACTTAACATACACATTCCCATGGACTGCTCTGCCCAACACAAACATTCTCATGGAAATGTACAGCGTTTAGCAAAATCAGATTTACGACAGGGCCCCTCTGACAACACAACGTCAGGAAGGGAAACTACCCAGGCTGGGATAGAAGATAAGGAGTGGAAAGGGGCCTTGTATAGTTGTGCTTAAGAAGCACACAGTTGAATTCTCAGAATAGAACAGAAATGTATAGAGTTCATGTACTCTTCAAAATGTACTCTTCAACAAACATATTCACAACATTAAACATTTATGAAAACATTATTCAAACCTATCATTCCCTGCTGTTTTTCATAATTTATCACGATACAAACATTCGTCTC